>NC_133751.1:207029872-207354039 GCF_036562045.2 Rhinolophus sinicus | reverse complement strand
GATTCGCCGGGTTTGTCCCCAACCCCAGCGGCCCCACCAAGGAGCCCATGGAGCCCACGCCCAGTGGGGCCCCGCTCCAGGAGGATGTCGAGATGAGCAGTGGCTCCAGCGGAAATGAAACCAACGAAAACTGCTCCACAGGGCGGGGCTCCCAGAGCAGCGACTGTGACGACAGCGGCAAGGAGCTGGGCCTGGAGCCGCCGGACGCCCGGCAGAGGTGGGCTCAGTGCTCGGCTGCCCACGGAGCCCCGCGTTGTTTGCTTCCTCAGGGTCTCATTTCCCTTGTCATCGCATTGCTTTTGCTGCCTTTAACTCTCCTAAGATTTTTTAAGATCTTACTTAGAATAACTAAAATTGACTAGGGTCTGTCCTTCCCAGTAACGATGCCACTGTCCTCTTTGAGGATCCGGTTGCCAATAGATCAATAGTGGGTACAGCGAGATCTCAGGAGGCAGACATGTCAGGGAACCCAGCGAGCAGCTGGGTGGTTTGTAGAAATGAACTTGCTGCTTTAGGCTCGGGCCGCATCTCCCAGTACTTAGTTTTCTTGCTCCCTGAAAGTTGTGTGTCCCAGTGTCACCTTACCCTCATGCTTCATGCTGTGCTGTTGTCACCGGCTGGATGGGGCACGTCCATGGAACATAGTATTCTGGTTCCCTTTGCTTTTTCTTTTTTTCGGTTACAGTTGACATCAGGTATTACTTTCTATTAGTTTCAGGTGAACAGCATAGTGGTTAGACGTTTCTATATTTTATGCAGCAACCCACCCCAATGAGTCTAGTAAGTTCTGTCTTGATTTCTTGTTCTTACAGTCCGGACGCCTTTAGCCTGATTATGGCAAAAGCTGACCACAACCCATCTACAAGTGGCTGCAGGTAAGGACAGCTGAACTGAAAGATTTGTTATTGGAGGTTGGGTTTGGTGGGTGAGGTGACTTTTTTCCAGCTTCTCCAAGAACCTGTCACTGTGCAGCTGTCTGCGGTGAGCCCAGCTGCAGCCTTCCACACACGGTCCATCCCCACCGGCTGCTCCGAGCCCCGGTGTTGCTCTGCCTCTGAAGCTTGTCCCACTCGATGTAAGCAGATTTGTCTGCCTCTGAGACATGTTCACGGGGACATTCCTCGCCCTTCTTAGGGATTTGTAACAAATGTATCCTAATTTCCCATCCACATTTTCACATGACGGCTGGAGCAACGCCCAGCTCTCCGCCCTGGGCACATGGGCACTTGGCCATCACAGCAGATACCTAATGTCCATGCCCCTCTGCTCTAAACAGGCCCACGCCCTCAGCAAGGCTCACTGCCCTGCCTTCTCCTACCTCTGGACCCTGCGGTGTGAAGGTCCTTCTGTAAACGCCCTTTCCTTAGAGGTCGTCCTGTGCTCATGACTCACATTCACACCGCACAGCCACTGCTGTCCTCTCTAATCTCCATCACGCCAGCCTTTTCTAAGATGCAGCCCGCTCAGCCAGACTGGGGGTCGGCCAGCAGGCCTGGCTGGGTACAGCCCAGCTCCCTCCCATAGGGGGGCTTCTAACCCGTTCACTTGGGTGAGAGCAGTGGCTCTCAGCCACGGGCGATTCATCTCCCCCAGAAGACAGGTGGCAATGTCTGGGAATGTTTTGGGTTGTCACAAGTGGCGAGGGTACTGCTGGCCTCCAGTGGGTAAGGCCAGGGAGGCTGCCAGCCATCCTGCAGTGCCACCAAGAAGTACGCAGACTGAGGTGTCTTAGTGCCCTGGCTGGGAAACTCAACTAGAGGCACATCCGTTCAGAAAAGGGCAAAGAGAAAAACCACAGAGAAGGCACGGGGAGCTAACGGCTGGTGTCTTGCTTTCACTCCACAGCAGTGAGCAGTCTGCCAAAGCAGATACACACAAAGAACTGGTCAGAACGCTCAAGGAGCTGAAGGTCCACCTCCCCGCAGACAAGAAGGCCAAGGGCAGAGCCAGCACACTGGCGACCTTGAAGTATGCCCTGAGGAGCGTGAAGCAAGTGAAAGGTACGTCCGCTCACAGGCTTCTTCCAACCCATACAAATAAGTTCCATGTCCCCCCACATTGCAGCTTGGACTGTGTTGGCTTTCTCAAACTCAGTCCTGACACAGCAGAAGGAAATGTAGGCGTCTGGTTAATCCGCCATGATTGGAAGCCCCAATTCATTGCACGTTTGCTACTGCACTTGACTTCTCGAGGGAAAAATAAAGCAGGTAGAAAACCAGCTGATAAAAGAAACCCATTTACAATGTAAAACTTTTGTGCTCTGGACTGGGTCAGGTCATGTTCAGGAGTCCAGCATGTCCAGGCTCTGTCCAGAGCGTCAGTGACGTGCCGTGTGAGCAGCTCAGGATGGCACTGAAGCAAAACGTCTCACAGCCCTTAGCTGGGGGCCTGCCCTCCTTTAAAAGGTAATGGGAAGGGATACAAGGGACGGGATCACCGGAGCTCATCCTGAGGGACAGTAGCTTAGAGCTTCTTGGTTCAAGACTTCAGGCCGTTCGTGTCTTGTTTAAATGTGTGAGCTCCATGGGGTGGGCTTTGGGCAGGAAGGCAGGCAGGGCAGAGCACCTCCTTCTGTCACAGGTGCACGGTAAGGGGATCGCCAAAACCTATACCCCACTTCCATCTGTGGGCACGTTTGGATTTTATCATTAGGTGGCAGAATATGACAGAGCTTTTAGCATTGGACAGTGGACTAGCTTTTTGTCTGAGGAGCCATTGCAGAAATCTTCACAAACACTGCAAATTCCAAAATACTCATATCATTGAGTTCAGACGCTTTACATTTTAATCAACTCCAAGCCCCTAAATAGCTTCTAACAGAGTGTAGTTTTCCGTCAGACACCCCCCTCTCCTGGGTCTCAGATAACCACAGCTGCTCTGTCTCCAGGAAGGAAGGAACACACTCTGATTGTGCTGCCAAGCGCCCAGCCTGTTGTGGGCTGGGGCCGGCGCCCTCCTGGGGAGGTTTAGCTGTAGAATGCCATCAGGTGGCCTTGCAGCCTCACCTTTCAGTCTGCTGCTGGGATGGAGGCGAGACCCCTGAGAGTTCCGCAGATTTCCCCAGTGCATCCGAGAAACAGCAGAAATCTGGAGGCAGGTAGCCCTGCGTGCCGTCCTGGGCGTGTGACATGGGGCACTTCGTGGCTTTTTTTTATGACCAAGGAAACCACCAGCTCTTGCACTTGGAGAATTTCTCAGCTGTTTGTGTCTGAGGGCGTGCACGCTGAGACAGAAGAAACGTCAGCATCTCTTAGGGCGGGAGTGTGAGCTACCCCCCTCATTTATGCATTACACACATGGCTGGAATCCCCGTGGACTACACACATTAGAAACATGCGGAAAAATAGAACAATCTTAAAGGCTCAGGTAAAGGTGAGACGGTGGCTTTATATCATTAGTTACTATCTCAAGGCACGGCATACAGTCAGGATGAGGTTTGCCAGTAATAACATGGGTGTGATTATTCTAGTCAAAGCCTTATTTCAAGTACCCTTCACATTTTCTAACATTTGGACAACTTTCCTGGGAAGCTCATCGTTGGTCATCCCACGTGGTCTGGCTGGGAGAGTTTGTGCCAGGCATGGAAGTGTGGGCCCAGCTGTGCGCTGGTTTGCATGACCTTTGGGTGCCCTCTTCAGCCCTCGGGGTGGGGGCTGGCCCCAGCCATGGCTGTGACATCCCAAAGCCATGCTGGACTTTCCAGGATGAGTGGCCCTCATCTTCAGGTTCTGTCCGAACAGTTGGTTCCACATGTTGTTTCTCATGCCTTGTGTCCTTGAGCAGTCAATTCTGTCTGGATGGCGTGTCTGGCCAAGGCCACCAAGAGAGGCAGGTCAGGGGCGGCCACAGCTGTCCTCGTGGAAACACCTGTGTTGTGTCATGATTACTGACCTTGTCGGGAAAGTGAGCGACAGGTAGAGCTCTGTGCCATGTTTTTTAAAAAATGTGTATTCATCATGTAATCAAATGCCTTCTGATTTTCAGTAAGAAAACCAAAACCCTCCAGATTTCTCCTTGTTTTGCTTCATCTTTCTCTGTGAACCGTTCTCTCGGTGTCCCAGGAGGATAGGCCCCACGCCCCTTCTTCCTGAGGAAAGTGAGGGTCAGGACCCCTTCCCCTTGGTCTCTCTGCAGCCAACGAGGAGTATTACCAGCTGCTCATGTCCAGTGAGAACCACACCTGCGGTGTCGACGTGCCCTCCTACACCGTGGACGAGATCGAGAGTGTCACCTCCGAGTTCATCGTGAAGAACGTGGTGAGTGTCGTACACACGTGGAGTCTTCTCCGCGAAGGCATGTGGCTTTCGTCCGGATGAGCTAGCTGATCGCTGTGGCCTTGGCTTTATAGCAGCCGAGTTCCAAGTTTCAGGAACTGAGTTCATACCTTAAAAAAAAAAAAAAGCCTAGAGCCAGTGGTTCAGGAGCAGAGTCATGTTGCAGACGGCTACCGTTTTCTGTGACACTGCCCTCCTCTCCTGGCCACTCCACCCCATCCCTCGCGTGTGTGACAGTGACCTCACCTTGACCGAGCGCAGTGCCAGTGTGGGGTGAGGACACACTGCACACTACCACGTGACTGTTGGTTCACTGTCCAGGGCTTTGTGGGGGTGCAGTGGGCTTTGAACTCGGCTTCGTGAGCCTCCAAAGCTCATGCATTTTTAAGTGACCCATAAAGAAGGCCTTTGGAGGTCTGGGGAAGGGGGTGAGGCATCCATCCCCTGAACCCCAGCTCTCAGTGAGAGCAGACAGCGGGGCAGGCAGAGCTGGCCTGGAGGGCGGGGCTCCGCTCCTTCCCACCGCCTTCCTCCAGGGCCCCCACTGCAGCCTTGAGCTCAGAAGGCCACCCCCCAGGCCAGCAGCATCCCAGGCAGAACCACCCCCCCAGGTACCCCAGTAGAGGGACATGCCCCAGGTGAGAGAGGGAGGAGTGCAAGGCCCCTTCCACCTCCCAAATCAGCCCCACCCAGACACCAGGGGCTCCTTGGCTAAGAAGACTGGACGGACAACACCCATGGGGAATCCACACACATGCGCTCCTTCGGCAGTGAAACCATGTGTGTTTCTTCTTGTCATATCCTGTTTGGACCTCAGTATATATGAGGGGAAAATAGAGTTAATGGGTCAGGGCTGAGGACAGGGGCCCTGGCCCTCTAGCTCCCTGCCCACCCGCCCGCCTGCCCGAGTCTGTGCTCCTTCTGTCCAGTGCCCTCTACCCTGAGGTTCTCCCCTGACCTGTGTGCTTCCTCCCCAGGACATGTTTGCTGCAGCTGTGTCCCTGGTCACTGGGAAAATCCTGTACATCTCCAACCAAGTTGCCTCCATCTTTCATTGTAAGAGGGACACCTTCCATGAGGCCAAGTTCGTGGAGTTCTTGGCGCCCCACGATGTCAGCGTGTTCCACAGCTCGACCACACCTTACAAGCTTCCGCCGTGGAGCGTCTGTAGAGGGGCAGGTGAGGGCCCTACGGTGGTAGCACGGGGCGAGGGGGGTGCTTCCACCTTCCCGGGTGGGCCGGGCTGGGCCCACCTCGCCTCACCCGAGACCAGCACCGCCAACCCACCCAAGGGGCTGTGGCCACCCCCTCTGTCAAAGGCAAAAGAGAAAAAGTTGTTTGTTCAGGTAAATTTAGAGAAAAAATAGTCTCTTCATAGATTTTAGAAAGGGAACCATTTCAGAAGCTTTTAAGAAAGGCATTTTGGAAGGGCAGTTGTTCAGAGAAGCTGGTCTTGCCGTGAGTCCGCAGAATTTGGGAGAGGACCGGGGGCGCAGGCAGGCACCCGCCTCCTGCAGGCGGCAGCATGCTGGGTGGCAGGTGGCAGAGTGACATGGGAGTACATCTCACCCTGGCCAGAGCAGCTCCATGAATGTGGCCAGTTGCACCCTCCCGGGCTCACACCGTGGGCTTTCCAGGCCTGCACTTCAGGCTCAGGTCTGAGCCACGAGCGGCCACTTCCCCAGGCTGCGGGCACATGGGGGTGTCCCCTATCCATCCGGCCTCGTGTCGGGCTTGTCACCCCAGCCCGCCATTCAAATCCCAACAGCCGGGCTACTGCCTTTCTGGTCCCCAGAGCCACAGCTGGGCATGCCTGCCTCTGGCCCCTGCCCATGCCTGCGCTGAAATGCCCCTGGCCCCCCACCTAATTCCAGGGGTGCTGCTAGCTGAGGCCTGGTCCCATCTGTGTCCAGACTTTCCCCGAAGCGCCGCACTCATCAGCCTGACCGCAAGGCTCTTGCAGTTAACTGGCGTGTCCACGTCGTCCTCCTCCAACGTGCCTGGGCAGACCGAGTCTAGAAGCCTTGGTGCTCTCCCCGTGACCAGCGCAGGCTTTGCACATAGTAGGGGCAGGAGGGGACTGGGCCAGCTGACAAGACTCAGCAGAGTCCCAGCATAAGGGACGGAGGGGGAGGGCCCCACAAGCTCGGGCCTTCCTGTGGTTCCTCCATGCTCTCACTGACCAGGGGGCCCGCACAGGCCCCTGTGGAAGCGTCAGCCCTGCCTCAGCCATCTGCCTGCCCCTAGACGAGTGTTCTCTCCTCGTGGGGCTCTGCCTGTTCAGAGCTGGGGTTGACGGCAGAGCAGAAGCACTAAGGAGCCATCTCTGTGAGAGATGAACAGGAAACAGATGGGACGGGGAGTCCCCCAGACAAGCTTGATCTCATTGATAAACTTGCCCAAACGCCAGCCCTAGCCCCCTCACCCACAACCACCGCTCTGTGACAGCTGTACCTCCCTGGCGACAAACAACCTGGGCCCAGAAGTGCACTTCACTGTTGGGTTAACTCACAGAAGTTACAGAGGCATCTTTTGGTTTCAGATACAGAGGCGTCCACTTCCTCCCAGAATTCCAACCTAAGGATGGAATGGTCAGCTCACTGAAGCTTGCAGGGCGTGTTAGGAGAAGGCAGTCAGTGGTAGGTCCCTGCGTGGAAGGGAGACCACTGTGCACATGGGCTCAGCATGACCATCTCCCCTGATGGTCGTGACCAAATGTTTGTGTGAATAAGAAAGAAGGACCAGGTGACTTCTCGGAGGCCTTTCCGGCCAGTCATTTTATATCATTTTCCCTAACTAGTGTGTACTTTTGAGTAGGAGGAAACTTTATGTGAAAAATCAAAGTCCAAGATTTCTTTGAAAAAATTCCTTTATTATGGAAACACCATTCCCTCATCTGTGATGAGGTCACCCAGTTGACCTTGTGTTTTTACTAGATATTTTCAATTTTAAAGTAAGTTAGTATTTTAGCAAAAGGATTGATGTAAGCTTTGAGTTGCTTCTATTAGAACCAAATATCCCCCAAAATATGTAGATTGGAATGTTTAGGGCTTTATATGCATAACATGTGCACATCAGTCTCTGTGTCTTCAGAGGAAAATGGTTGATTAGTAGGTGTGTTTGCGGTAGTGTTGGGTACTGCCTCAGACACGTGAGACTTCTGCACTGGTCACGTGTGCACCGCACGCGTGAGCTGTATCCCCCGGTAGTCAGAGCTATGATAAGGGATCTCTGGGTGCTCTGCTTCGTGCCTGGGTGTGTTGGCATCACACCTGCCTCTGCATGCGCCGCTTCTGTGCAGGAGAAATACAGGGTGCTGTCTGTATTTGGTTGTCTAACTGGATGGGTGTCCTTCGGGCTTTCTCTTTTAGATTCTTTCACTCAAGAATGCATGGAGGAGAAGTCATTCTTCTGCCGTGTCAGGTAAGCCCAGTTACTGGTTTTCCTAAATTGGGAACGGCACAGACATTTCGTCGTAGGCACCTTGTGTGAAGCGGGGAGGCTCAGAGTGCTCCCCACCAGTCCCTGCTCCCCTCTAGGCAGGAAGGGCTGTGAGCCTGCCTGAGCCCCGTTCTTTGGGGCGAGAGGCTCTGCAGGAGGGCCCCTGCGACGCAGTGTGCGTATTCCTAAAAAGTGTATGCAAGCACATTGTCACAGCTACGTTTTAAGTATGTGCAAGGGCTTGAAACAGCGTGGTCAGGTGGAGTCATTTAACAGTCCTCGTGGAGAAGGGCGGCCTGAGGGACCTGGCCTAGCCATCTGTCACCTGGGAAACAGGCCCCAGGGCCTTACCTGGGGAAGTACATACCCCGGGGCCTGTGAGGACCCCAAAACACATGCAGCCTTTAGGTAGAGTATACGCTTTTCCGGGGAAACCCCATAGCTTTCCCAACAGGTAGTTCCCTGAAACAGAGGGACCAGTTGAGCATCCAGCTGCAGTGTCAAGAGTGACCCTGGGCCAGACAGCGGTGCCTTCAGAAGCTGGGGCTAGGACCCCACTGTTGGAGTAGTATCCCTTTCCCCAGTTAAAATGCAAACTGCTCTAGAGAGGTCTCAGAAGCCCTCCCACTGCTCAGGGCTGGTGACTCTGTGACTTACCCTTTACTGTCACCGGAGAGCTGAGGGAGGGGACAGAGGAGCAGGGCCGTGGGCATCTGTACAACAAACGAAAGGGCTGCTGGGACGTGAGCACCAGCTGTGGCGGAGGGGGAACCACCCATGAGGACAAGCTCTTCTGTGAGAATCCCAACCTCTAACCACGCCCTCCTCTGCAGTGTCGGGAAGAACCACGAGAACGAGGTCCGCTACCACCCGTTCCGCATGACGCCTTACCTGGTGAAGGTGCCGGGCCAGCAGGGTGCCGAGAGCCAGCTGTGCTGCGTGCTGCTAGCAGAGAGAGTGCACTCGGGCTATGAAGGTAACAGCTAGGCCCAGGCCAGGCACAGGCTCTGGCGGGTCCCTCACTACTGCCTGGGTTCAGACACAACGTCTGTAAGGTTGACAGCAGCCCAGCCTGTCCCCCAGCCTTGGGCAGAGTGTCCATCTCCCTGGAGAGGGCAGGCACAGCCACCTTTGTCTCCTGGCCCTCCCTGGAGCCCCTGCCACACCCCCTTCTCATGCAGTTAGTAGGAGTGTGTCCCGGCATCTCTCACCCACACCCAGGCCATCACTGTGACTCCGGGTACCTTTCCCCTCCCCTGGCCACTGCCCACCGTCCACGTGGTGAGAAGAGCCCTGACAGTCCAGGGCCCAGGACCCGCCCAGCCTTATGCACCCCCAGGCCTCAGCCCCAGTAGGCCCCTCGGAAGTGCTCAGAACCCCAAACCACCTGCACCCCTAAGAAATAAAGTGCGGGGCATTCCGCCCTCCCCGCCTTGGCCCATCCTCCCTCCTCTTGGATCTCCTGCCCTCCCCACACATACCCCCATCTTCCCTCCCACTAGTCCCTCACACTCCCCTCTCCCCCTCTGCCTGTAGCAATGCAGTCGTCACGCAGGCACTTCTCACCAGGTACCCCCTCCGGGTCCTGCCAGCTCCTCAGGCCACCCTCCCCCTCAGGAAAACCCCAAATCTGGGCTCTTCCCTTGAAGCCCAAAGGGCCCATGGCACTTTGCCCCCCTAATGGCATCCTCCGAGCCACCCTCCTACTAAACTGCCTTGTGACCCAGTCCCCGTACTGGCCAGCAGGTCCTCACCGTGGCAGCTCCGCCAGTCACATGATTTCAGAATTCTGTGACAGCAGGCGCCACCGTAACTGCTGAGCCGCCAGGGTCCAGTCTAGTCCATGTTCAATTATATTTACCATCTTCTGTCAGTGGGTAGTGATGGCTTTTTTCAAAAAGGCACTTGTTTTAAATAATTGAAATGTTTTAGGTATTTGGCTTTCTTTCAAATAGTCAGCGGGTTCCTGCATAGAGGATATTCTCTTCCAAATAGTCCATAAAGATTTAGCGGGTTACTTAGATTTCAGCAGGTTATTCCCCCAAATGAGGAGAGTCCTTCAAGAATGAAACATTTTGGAATTTTGAATGTTTTGTCCATGAATTTGGAAATTGAGGAAAATTCTGGATGTAGGACTTCCTCTATGCAAATGGCCTTTGCCCCCCTTAGAAACCCAGGTCCCAGTGCAGTGACATCTGTGGGCAAGTGTGAACCCCAGTAACTAACTCGTGTTTGAAAAAGCGTTTGTTCAGCTCATCACGTTGGCTGTCACAAGTGAAGACTCCTGACATCACACGTGGGTCTGTAAACGTGGATGCCTAGCTTTCTAGACTAAAACTGGTCCACGGAGCTGAGAAGCTGGCTGGTGATCCTGGGACCAATGTGCGCTCTGCTCCCTTTGTGACGGGCTGTTGTTCAGAGCTTTTTAACTTTTCTAGGCTCCCCTCACTGAAGACACATGGTGTCTCTAGTGGTTGTAATGTAACCACATTAAGGATGCGTTTCTCAGAATCAAGAGTGTGCAACATTCTCTTCTTTTAGCCCCTCGAATTCCTCCTGAAAAGAGAATTTTTACGACGACACACACACCAAATTGTTTGTTCCAGGACGTGGACGAAAGGTAAGCCTCACGGCACTGTCCCCACCGCCACACACGCCTCACGCGTAGTTTGTCTTGGAACCGATTTGCATCCTCTGTTGTCATTGTCTCGGTCGTTCCTCCGTAACTAAGTCAAGCTCAGTGCACGTTCGTGCTTATTGAAGCTGTTGAGGAAAAGCTAAGCCTGCATGTTATGTGTGATAGTCAGCGAAGTGTGGAACCATATTTAGGCAATGAGATAATTATGGCATTACACTAGAAACCTGCAACATGAACACGGAATGGGCCTCTGGGCAGCTGGGAATCTTTCCCGCTGAGCCTGTCTTCATGGGCCTGTTTAAACTCGTTTCAAAAACTGGGTACATGAGTAAAGAAGGGTACAACTGGGGACAGTGTGCCTGAAGCTGGAGACGCCGTTGGCAGGTTCCCAGCAGAGGTGCACCGCCAGCTGCGTGCCACAGGGAGCTGTCACCTCCATTCCTCTGTCCAGCACCCCTTCCTGGGTGCCCCACCCAGGGTGCTGCAGCTGGGGGAGCATGAGTTCTGAGTGGGTTCTAGGTTAGCGGGCGTTGGGCCAGGGCCCCAGGGTGCCTCCCCCAGCCCCTCCTGCACTGATACGTGAAGGCCGGACATGCTCCAGGCTGCGGGCAGTGGTTGGGAGAAGTCTGCTCAGAGGACACGGTGAGGGGTGGACACGGAGCGCCAGCCAGTATGCTGCGCTTTTCTGTGGAGAGTCAGGTCGTCCCCACGTCCCACTGCCCAAGTCTGGCCTGAGACACCAGGTGCCTACCCCTGGGTGCAGGCCACCGGGCCTCCTGGGGAAGTTCTGCTCTCAGGCGGCCAGGGATTAGCAGCCTCCAGCCGAACAACCGAGAAACAGTTTCAAGGTGCAGGCTCCTGGCCCTGCCCAGCCCTGCCCAGCCAGGATCTCTGAGGGTGAGGCCTGGGCGCACTTGTGAGGCAATCTCAGGGTAATTCCGATTCCTCCAAAGGTCTCAGAACTCCTGTTAGCCACCCGCCCCAGGAGTCTACTCACCCGTGTGTGGAGTGGGGACGGAGGCAGGGGAGAGGTTGGGGAGCAGGTGCATGTGGCCTTGAGGGCCCACAGTCTGCACAGCCCTCCCTAGCAAAGCCTCCCTTCCCCCTCCTCCTTCCCGGCCTCCTCCTGACCTTGAGCTGGGAGGGCGCCAGGAACATTCTGTACATCCTGCCAAAGACGAAAGCAGGCCCAAAGAGAGTGTGCCTCCAATAAGTAGGAGGAAATCAGAGTGACGCTGGGTGTACGAGAAAGTTCCACACCTGGGGAACAGGAAGCTTGGCTCTCAGACTCAAAAGAGAGTGTCCTTCCACACACCAGGAAACTAAGCAGAAGGCTGAGACGTAGCTCAGAGAGGGAGAGGGGCCCGGTCTGTAGAGGGGACAGGATATAGCAGGGTCAGGACACCACAGAGCGGAAAGGACACAACAGGGGAAAGGACACCACAGGGTACAGGACACCACAGAGGGGATGACACCACAGAAGGGACAGAACACAGAGGGGGACAGGACACCACAGAGAGGAAAGGACACCACAGGGGACAGGATACCACAAAGGGGACAGGACACCACAGGGGACAGGACACAGCAGAGGCCGAGGGAGCACTGCAGAAGTTTGACACAAAACATTCTCTTGGAAAACTAACAGCTCAGAGAAGACCAGTGGGCACAGAGGGCAGGTCCCCTGCCAGGGACAGCGATAGCCAGGAGAGCCACAGCAAATGTAACTAGACACAGTGGCCAACGTGATAGGAGAAGGCAAACCTCTTCCACTGGAAAAGATACAGACAGGATTTCCAGGTCCAGGCAAAACTTGTTTAAGAAAAAGCGATGCCAGCCCACCTCTGGCCAAACTTAGGAACGACACAAAAAAAGAAAAAGATTTTAAAAGAAAAATAAAAACATTCATGATTTGTTCTTTCAGGAAATCAGACAAAGCTAAAGCACCAGCCTGTGTTGGGTAGGCCCTTGCAGGACCTTGTTTTGGTACCACAGCCCCGTGGAGGTGTCCAGCCGCCCGCTGGGGGCTGTTCTCTGGACTGTGTCTAGCGCACGTATAGGGCTGAGCTGGGCACCAGCTGCCGTGGTGACCCCTGTGTGTGTTTGCCTTGCAGGGCGGTCCCCCTCCTGGGCTACCTACCTCAGGACCTGATTGAAAGCCCCGTGCTTCTGCAGCTTCACCCCAGCGACAGACCCCTGATGCTCGCCATCCACAAAAAGAGTAGGTCCCCTTGTCATGGTCAACCCTGCAGGCTCTGGCACAAGCTGGTGTGCGCCTGGGGCTTCTCCCTAGGTCAGCACTCAGCAAAGCGGGGCCGGGTCAGCTCACAACGGATGGGTGACGGGTGCCACACCTCCTGCCTGAGTCCTGGCTCTGTCAGTGGGTTCCTTTGTGGCCCGACTGGCATCTCGTTCTTACTGTTGGCTTCCCCAGCTGGTGGGTGGAGGGAGACAGGTTCAGCTATGGTGGGGAAGGTGGTGACCAGGCTGGGGTAGTGGACAGCACGAGTGCCCCACGCCCATCCACACAGACATGTGTGACACTTGGAGAGGACCAGTCAAAGCTGGCAGAGATGAGTCATGAATGTGTAATCACACGGCCAGAAGCAACCCCTTGTTGCAATTTAAAGCAAAGCAGAGATTGAAAGCGGTGGCCCAGAACAGGGGTCGGTGGCTCTTACGTGTTCCAAGCACGCCGACCTCAAAGGCGTCTTGGCCCGGCCTTTCTCCTCCCGGTCCCCGGGCCACTTCTCCGCCCTGACCTCTGCCTTCCCTCTCCTAGTCGTGCAGTCCGGCGGGCAGCCCTTCGACTATTCGCCCCTCCGGTTCCGTGCCCGCAACGGGGAGTACATCACGCTGGATACCAGCTGGTCCAGCTTCATCAACCCCTGGAGCAGGAAGATCTCCTTCATCATCGGGCGGCACAGAGTCAGGATGTAAGTGCCCCCGGGCCCGGGCAGGGCAGGGCCTCGCTCCCCCACCGCAGATGGCATGGGGCACCTGGGAGACCAGGGCCCAAGTCACCTCGCCACACCTGGGGTCACCCACCCCCTGCCCCCAGCCGGGAGGGACCTGGTTGAGGCCTTATAGTGAGCAGGCAGGGGCAGCCTGGGGGCTACAGGGAGGAAGTGGGTCCCTGCAGGGGTGGGCAGTGGCCCGACTGACAGACAAATGCAAACCACGCAGGGGCCCTTTGAACGAGGACGTGTTCTCCACTCAGCCGTGCACAGAGGAGAAGGCCATGCAGCCCTGCGTTCAGGAGCTCACAGAGCAGATTCACCGGCTGCTGCTGCAGGTGGGTGCCCCACCCCAAGCAGCCTGAGCGCTGCCCTGAGTCCTGGGGTCACCACCCCTCCTGCCCGTCTCACTCCGCCCTGCACCCTGGTGCCTGTACTCTGTTCCACCTGCGTGGGCCACTTTGGGCAAAGTCTATGCCAGACCCCAGACAGTCGGGCACACCTACGGCTTTCCCAGTTTGCGGCAGACCCAGCCTTGCACTTTTGGGGTGTCTGCCTCTGAGCTACAGCCCTGGGCTAGCAGCTGAAGGACATGCCCTGACCCCTGTGCCCCAACTTGGGCCTCAGAGTTTCCTGTAACCATGGCTCCCCACAGTGCCAGCCCCACATGTGGCTTCCCACAGGTGGACAAGGGTCATTCCGTCCACCTGCTAGCACCAAGGGGGCCTTGAAAACCCCTGTCCCTGGTGCTTGGGGACCTAGTACTCAAGAAAAATCAGTGTGAGCACAGGGAACCCTGTGGTCTAGCAGCTTTCTGCTTCCCGGTCCCCACACTGGTGAAGCTGTAATGCATCAGGTGTAGTTTCTAAAATCCCTCAATAGACCTGAGATGGCCCGCATGGTGTGAGCAGAGGGGCCGTTGAAAGACCTCTTAGTGGGGTCTCCCCAGGGACTAGTGTCCAGGTAGAGGCTGGGAGCCTCATCCTGGTCCTCGCGCGGTGCCCTGGGCGGGCCATGGCCTCACTGACTCTGACTTTGGGGGGACCTGCCTGCCCCAGCCCTGAACCAAGTCCTGTCTGCTCTCTCCCCAGCCCGTCCCCCACAGTGGCTCCAGCGGCTACGGGAGCCTTGGCAGCAATGGATCCCACGAACACCTCATGAGCCAGACCTCCTCCAGCGACAGCAACGGCCACGAGGACGCCCGCCGGAGGAGAGCCGTAGGTCCCCCTTTGTCCCTCAGAACCTGTCTGTGCACATGGGAGTCACAAAGCATGTTTACAACAACCTTGCTGGTTTCTGAAGCCTTTACGATCTCAGCTACTTCTGGCCACTCCCTAAACTCTTCCCTGGGACTTACTGTATAATCTCTTAAGTTGAAGCAGCCAAAAACTGTGGTTAAAGGTTTGCATGAAATTTAGTTGAAGCGGGCAAATAAAGCAAAAGGGAAGATGCAATGTAGGACGGAAGGGAGGAAATATAACGTGCCGTTCCACTTTCTTTTCCACTATTCTTCCAGGTCGTCAAGTCCGTTTCTCTAGCTCCACAGCTCGCATTCTCATTCAGAGCTACCTTTTCTGTGGCGAGTTATTCCTGCTTTTCTCTGTCCTTGCTGTGGGGCTGAAGTCTCCAATGGTGACTAATGCGTTCATTTTGTTTTTCTTCCAGGAAATTTCAAAAACTGGTAACAAAGTCAAAAACAAAGGTCATTATTCTGATGAATCTGGACAACAGAAGAAAAAATCTGCTACAGGTAAAACAACTATTCACCATTTCCTCAGTAAAACTGTAGTCTAGCAAAGTGGGCCCACGCTTTCTTGAACTCTAGGTGGCAGGGACGTTGTGTTTTAAGTGTGCAAGCCCCCTGTCTCGTTCAGCAAGCAGCATGGGCCTTCACTCAATCAACATGCAGACCTGCATTTCTGGATTGGCACCTGGCACCCTGCAGGCCCCTTCTCCTCGCTCTACAGAGTGGCCATAGTGCTGCGTGCTCACACTCACGTGAACACACCCACACTCGCACCAGGGGGGCTGCCCAGCTGTCTTGCAAACCCTCAAATCCTACCTGGTCTGAAGTTGAAAATGCCGGTGCTGCCTCTGGGCCGCCCTGTCACGTGGGGCCCCACAGTCACCCCCACTGCAGCCTGATCCCGTCTCCCCATGTCACAACTTCATCCCCTCACGCCTGGGCTCCTGCTCACACGTGCACATGCACGCAGCCCGCTCCTCTCCCCAGGTGGGCTCTCACTCAGCCTTCGAGCCGAGGCCTCGCCGCCTCCAGGGAGCCTCCCGTGAGGACCGCGGAGGCTGGAGCTCCCTTCAGGACTCCCCCCCCCCCACATCTCCTCTTGGCTGCGAAGTATGGGTGTGCACTTAACCTCTGTGGGTGCACCGCGTGTCACAGTGTGTGCCGGGTGCTGGGACACACTAACGCACAGGACCAGCTCTGCCCTCAAGGACCCCCAGGGAGGCACACGGTGCGTGTGGTGAGGACAGGGACAGAAGTGCCCACGGCAAGCTGCCCTGGAGGCCGCTGTGAGTGTTACCACCACTGAGGCTGGGTTGTTGGCAAAGGTATGCCCTCCAGCAGGCGGGGAGCACTGGCTGACCGTAAAGCACCTGGAATCTTCCAGGTCCCCAAAGTTTCGGGAGTCCAAGTGAGAACTGGCCTCTCCCGCTGCTGAGTCCCGGAGCCTGGGGACAGCCTGCACTCAGTGCCGCTGAGCTCCAGGTCCGGTCGACAGCATCCTCCAGGCTCCCTGCGCAGATGGCCCAGCAACTGGTCCCCGCAGGGCTGCCTGGAGGTCAGGCTGATACTGGCTGTGTCTGTGAAGCATGTTCTGAGCCCCCAGCCTTATCTTTAGGTAGAAATACAAATATCAAGTGTACCCGTTGGGGAACACCAGTACTGACTGAAAGAACAATTGTGTCATTCTCAGAAATGCAGTGCAGTTCCCCTGCTCAGATGACAGCTGCCCAGGCCATGGAGGACAGCTCAGTCGCTAGCCCACCCAAGGCCGCCTTCCCTGAGGAGCTGGCCTGCAAAAGCCAGCCAGCCGGCTCTTACCAGCAGATCAGCTGCCTGGACAGCGTCATCAGGTACGGCCCCTCTCACCTCTCCCGTTGGTCACCCACCTTCAGGGCTCAGTGACCTGGAGCTGTGTGACCATCCTCACAGGTACCTGGAGAGCTGCAGTGAGGCCACCACCCTAAAGAGGAAGTGTGAGTTCCCCGCCCACGTCCCCACGCAGAAGGCCAGCGACAAGCGGAAGGCCAGAGGCATCCCCGGGCTGCTTCCCACAGGTATCGTGTTTGTCTAGGCTGTTACAGGTGTAATGACTTACACAGGTCCCCAGGTGTCGTGGGAAGACCTGGAGCTCCCTTCCCTCCACTGTGAATTCTGAGCAGCTTTGGAGACACAGTATGTGGGTGTAGGCTATTTTGTAAATGACCAAGGTAGCTTAAAAGTCAGCAACCTTCTTACAAGCTAGAGATAAAGGGGATTCTGGAATCTGAGACCAGGACCCCTGGGGCTGCTGGAGGGCTCAGGGCCTCTCAGGCTGTCATCCTTGGTGTCTGAACGTTTGCTCAGTCAGATTAACTCTCAGGCGGCTCAAACATGAGAGTTGCTGGTAGTCCTACCAGGATGGGAAGTCAGGTATTGTATTGTTGACAGAAGCCCACTTGATTGGACAGTCACCCGTGGTGGCCAGCCTGTGCCCCGGCCTCAGGGAGGGACAGCGAACTGCTTGCCAGCACTCTCCTGGCTGCCACAGGGACCCAGGATGTAAGGGTTGAGTTGTTCCCATGTCAGAGTGTCTTCTCCACCTCTCCCCTGTGACTAACACCTGAGGACAGCTTGTCACATGCCAGGATACCTGCAGACGGTGCGGTCCCTTGGGTACTGGACCCATCTCCACAGTGGTGTTTCTTATCCAAACGGTTCGTTTTTTATTGTGTTCTTATGTCTTCTTCCATGTTCTCTTCTAAAGAGGTGGTGGTGCCCTCCACAGTGAACAGACACACGGACGTCAGTGCGCACTTGCCCTCGTTGACGCTGCCGGGCAAGGCGGAGAGCGTGGTGTCCCTCACCAGCCAGTGCAGCTACAGCAGCACCATCGTGCACGTGGGCGACAAGAAGCCACAGCCTGAGCTAGGTACGCCCTTGACTCCGGGATGGTATCCACAGCAACCTGAGTTTAACAATAGGCATTAGAAATTTAGACTGCCGTCTTAAACGTGCTTGAGTTTATGCACGTGCAGAAGAACCGACCACAGGCCAATAGGGGGCGCAGGAAATCCAGGTGCAGGAACTGCAGGGCGGGCGCGGCCACGCCGGTCCCGGTCCCCGCTGCGCTCTGGCGCCACCTGCTGGCAGTTGTCTGCTCGGGTGTAAATACGGACGGGGCCCGCAGGGGTGCTGAGCCTGGGTCTCCCGGGACTGAGCTGGGAACCCAGAAGTCCCCTCCTTGGGCTAAGAGAACGCCAGAGCAGATGGCCCCCTGCCCACTGGCCCTGCCCAGCCTCGCCCGCCCCTGCATGGAACCCCCACCCCATTTGAGGGCAGGAAGGAGCCAGTACAGGTGTACACAGCAGTACAGCCAAGGACCGCCTCTCTGCGTTGTTCTCCAGAACACCCACGAGTGAAACGAGCCCTGAATTTGTTCTTTGCCTGGAAGAGGGGGTGATGAGGGAAAAAGTGCACGTCACAGTCCGTGTCCAGAGCCCCCTTCAGGACGGTCAGCAGGCCTCCTGCCCCTGCCTCAGTACTTAGAGTCCCTGGTGATCTCGGCTGTGACTCCCGGTCGTCCTGAACCAGGAGGGGGTGGGCACCAGCCTTAGTGTGTTGTGCTCTAAAAGCTAAAGACAGCCCAGGCAGAGGCTGAAACCCCGAGGTACCCCAAACTTCATCCTGCTGGGTGGCGGGGCTGTCTGTTGTTGCTGTGGGCCTTTCACTGTGAACTTTCTCAGAAAGTGAAACGAATGCAGTCACAGACATCATCCCCACACGGGGGGCGGGGGGCAGGGGGGGGGCCTCGTGCAGCACCACACCCAGCAATGATCTCTTCCTCACAGATGTGGGTGGAGTGTGGCAGTTCTTTCAAATCACAAGGGCCTTTACAGATGAGAGGTCTGCCTCTTCTGTTACAGAGATGGTGGAAGACCCTGCGAGCGGTCCCGAGTCCCTGGACGGCGGCCTCGGCCAAGACAAGGAGGCCTTCAGGAGGCTGGGTCTCACCAAGGAGGTGCTGGCTGCCCACACACAGAAGGAGGAGCAGAGCTTCCTACTCAAGGTCAAGGAGACCAGGAGACTCAGTGTCCTCCAGTCTCGCTGCCATTATTACTTACAAGAAAGATCCAAGGGGCAGTCGAGTGAAAGAGGTAAGTGGTGATACCTGAATTAAAGGTGGATTTAAAATAAAACTTTATTCTTAATGGTACTGAGTCCAGTGCTGCTTTCAAAGCGTGAGATGTCCCAGTTTAGCACGTGTGCACTGGTAAGGCAGATGTTGGGACCTTACTGGTGACACAGTCCGTTTCAGTGGGACTCATTCAAGGATGCCATCTCGTGTTCCCAAGGGAACAGTGCTGTAAATAGCAGTGACAGTCCCAGGCCAGCCCCTGTGGAGCGCAGGGCAGGGCAGTTGCAATGCTGCCATGTCAGATATTTCTTGCCTGGGTGATGGTGAGGGGCGGGGGACCTCACCCCACCTGCCCACCCAGACAGGATCCTTGGAGAACCAGGCAGGCCACAGCGAATTCGCCCCAAAGAGAATGAGCATGGCACTAATGGGGCATTTGGTGTTGGACAATTGAGGAAGGAGGGCGCTTGGGCCGACATCCTAGGGGGGAACAGTGTCCTTTTCCCCAGAAAACGTACCCTCCTAGTTGAGCTGGCTCAGCTGGACTGCAGCCTCCAGCCAGACAGAGTCAGTGAGTGTGGGAAGCAGCCCTTTAGGCTAAGAGCCACCAGGTGGTCCAAAGGCAAGGGATGAGGGAGAATCGACTAGCTTCTTCACCCCTTTTCTGGTCCAGGAGCCTGGTTCCACCCCCAACCACCTTCCCGGGCCCCACAGATGAGGCTGGGCTGCTCAGAGATGCCCAGGGCTCCCAGGGCCTGCCCCAGGGTCAGAGCTAGCGAGCCCAGGAGACACATAGCACAGGAGCCAGCTTCCCTGGGTCTCGGGGAAGACTGCGAAGTGAATGTCTGTGAAGGAAGCTGACGCCCTCTGTAAAGATTGTCTTTTCCGCTTTCTCTTTTCTCCTTCCCCAGACCTAGAGTTACTGCCAGGCTGTAGGGAACCTCTGTGGAAATTACTGAAAGGTGTCCTTCCCCGCCCTGGGCAGACCCACCCAGTGGGCCTGGCTGGGTGCAGAGTTCCAGCTCCTTCTTGCTCCCTTGACCCAGTACTTTGTGCAGTGCACAGACTGCACAGCTGTCCACAGCAGCCCTGCCCAGATCGTGATGGTATCTCCAGAGCCCGGGGCTTTAGCCGTAGTCCCACCAGGAGGCAGAGTTCCTGTAGGAAGAGCACCCGCCAGAGAGTCTGAATCTTAGAACCTCCACCTACTTAGAAGTCGGCCTTGGGCTGGCCCAGGGGCCTCAGCATGCAGCACAGGTGGGAACCCTCCTTGCACAGCTGGCACATGTGCTGCAAGAGCCTCCATGAGAAGAAAAGCTTAGGTTCCCGGAAGTATCCCATTGCCTATCCTGCCCCAAACTTGGCATGACACCCCCCGCCCCACCCCCAGCACAGTACTTTTGACGCTGGCCTGTGCCCGGGGGCAGCCTGGGGACATGCCCAGAGTCCCCGCTGTTACCAGCTGAGTCTCTCCAGCCTCCTAAAGCAGCACTTGTCACTGGAGGGAAAGAAGCTTGTTCCGAGGGCAAATGCTCCCTTCCCTACTTTGACCTCCGCTGGGGCTGGAATCACAGGCTTCGTTTGATGGAGGAGTAGGAGGCATCTCTTTTTAAGACACAGTAGTGGTAAAGCACATGACATCAGACTTCACAACCCAATATTGGGGAACGGCATAGAATTGCCAGCTTTTTAACTTTATTTTTGGGTAAATAAAACCTTTTTAATACCACGTATCACCATCCATTATCAAAAAAGAAAGGACATGGTGATGCCAGAGGAAAACAAGGATGTGATCTTGCAATTCAGGCTAGTCCTTTGAAGTGAGTGACTCTCATTTTATGGCACTTACCATTTTGGCCTGATTGTGTCACTGCACCCAGGGTTGAGGGCCGGGGAAACCATGTGGGAGGCTCGACGGTCCCCAGGCTGGCATCTGGCAACATGGGGCATTGAACTAGGAGGTGCTTTCAAGTTTCTGAGATTCCACGAGTCTCTGACAATGGACATAACAAGAGTCGTATACATTGCTACATTTTTAACTCCGGTTGTTTTTCCATTATTGAAGCTGCTCCAGGACTGAGAAATACCTCGGGAATAGACTCATCTTGGAAAAAGTCCGGGAAGAACAGAAAACTCAAGTCCAAACGGGTCAAGCCTCGAGACTCCTCAGAGAGCACTGGGTCTGGGGGGCCTGTGCCCCAGCGGCCCCCGCTGGTGGGCCTGAATGCTACAGCCTGGTCGCCATCAGATACTTCCCAGTCCAGCTGCCCCACAGTGCCCTTCCCTACCCCAGTGCCAGCTTACTCCCTGCCCGTGTTTCCAGCCCCCACCATCGTGCCAGCACCGGGGACCGTGGCAGCAGCACCGGGGGCCCCCCACGCTAGCTTCGCAGTGCCCATGGACGTCCAGCACGACTTCGCAGTCCAGCCTCCGCCGTTCACCGCCCCATTGGCCCCAGTCATGGCACTGGTGTTACCAAGCTATGCCTTCCCCCCAGGGCACCCAAACCTGCCCCAGGCCTTCTTCCCTGGGCAGCCGAACTTGCCGTCTCAGATCCCTGCCTCTCAGCCTGAGTTCTGTGGTCAGACCTCACCCCCCAAACAGCTGTGCGCTTGTCCTCGGACAGAGTGTGGGCCACCGGTGTCACGTGTGACCACCCCAGCTACACCTCTGTCTGCTGCTGGCCCCCTGGGCCGGGCCTCCCCGCCGCTCTTCCAGTCCCGAGGCAGCTCACCCCTGCAGCTCAACCTGCTACAGCTGGAGGAGGCCCCCGAAGGCTGCCCCGCAGCCTCAGCGACAGTTGGGACCACAGGTGCCGGGCTGGACTGCAAATCTGGCACATCCTGGGACTGGCAGCCGAAGGCACCGCCAACCGTAAGGATTTCCCGATGCTCTTCCTCTAAAGCAGGTCAAACGCACGTCCTTTCTCAGACGTGGGTGTGGTGTACCTGAGGTTCCCCCAAGCGTTTCCATTTTGACATACATACATGTGCTAAAAATGACCATGTTTCAGTTAAACGCCCCTATCAGAGTAGACTAGTAGGCTTTTTAACTGTCTTGGGAAATCGACGAAGGAAGATGGATTGACTATTTGACAGTAAGCGCAGAGGACTTCGTGACTTGTCACGGGCCTTGAAATTTTAAATGAAAACTTTAAGGATAAAGCATGATCAGGCTAAATGCTGAAACTCAGGCTTCTTGGAGGGTGATGGTGGCGGGGTGCTCACAGCCAAGGGCAAGGAGGGGAGCTCTGAAGCCCACGCCAGCTGGTTCTCAGCCTCCCCAGCCTCAGGGACCGGCGGGCGTGCTCACTCGGTTAATGGAATTGTCCCCTAGGCAGATGCTCTGTGTTCTGCACGAGCTCAGCTGTGCAGAAGCCCAAGCTGAGGCAGTGCCATCTGCAGGTGCTCCAAGGGGCAGCTGCGTGGGGCTCCCTGCCTTGGCTCCCAGGAAAGGAAGTGGAACCTCCTGGGCACAGATCAGCTCTCCTTCCTGACTCCTTCTGGGGTCCTGGACCTACAGTCTGGGTGCCAAGGGCCAGAGGGTCAGGGTGCTCCCAGGCCAAGCCCCGCCCTCATTCCCAGGGCCCTCTGGGGGCACAGGAGCGGGGAAGCCAGAGCCTACCCCTGTGAGCAGCAGCCTTTGGGGTGCTGTGGAGGTCATACATAAGGCGTTCCCCCAGGGATCCAAAAACTGATGCCTTAGGTGCAACTCTCCCCAAACTAACTTGAATTAGATGGTGTCCGTGGACTCTGTAGTGCCGTCACCCACGCAGCTGTTTATTTGCCGTGTGAGAGAAGGGCCCTCAACTTGAGGACCAGGCTTCGCCATGTCCCCGCGTGACCTGTGCAGCTCTCCTCCTGCGCCCACTGGGGAGCTGTGGGGAGCTGTGTCCTGACTGGGTCTTCTCCCTGTTCCCTAAGCATACTGAGCCCCCAGACGCCCAGAACAGTGATGCCCTATCCACGTCCAGCGACCTGCTCGACCTCTTACTGCGCGAGGACCTCTGCTCAGCCGCAGAGTCACCCCGGTCTGGAAGTGGGGCCTCCACCACCTCCGGTTCCCTGGGCTCCGGCTCGCTGGGCTGCGACGTGTCCATAAGTGGGACAGGTATGTTGGCGGCATGGGAGCACTTGCGTTCTGGGGCAGTGGGTGCATTTCAGGCTGTGGGTTCCTGGTGCATCTGGAAGATTCTTACCTGCGGTGCCTGGGCGTCCTTGACTTCTCCCGCACTCCTGGGACCCAGCTACACCCAGGCCACAGGCCATACGTGCTCAGGGCCCAGCAGCAGGTGCACCAGGCCCAACAGATGCCCACAGTGGTTCAGGCAGGCAGGCAGGTGCTGGTCCTGCCCCAGCTCTGCCCCCGGTGGCGGGCTCTCAACATGTGGGGTCACCACGTGGGCCCCCCTGGCCCTGGTTGGACCCTCAGGCTTCCCGACTCCTAGGAGAGCCGGTCATGGTTCACCTTCCTGAGTTGGCTCCCATTGGTGAGCCTAGCGTGCAGACCAAGTGCTTCACCTGCCAGACCGCTCAAGTGTGATCTGGACCCATTGGGACAGGAAGTGCACTCCCCGCAAACTCGAAGACCCTGCTGTCCTGGAGTGAGCCTCCATGTCCTCTGCCGCGCCCTCTGCAGCTGCTGGCCTCTCCCTGCGGGAGGCTCACGGGAGCACACTCGGCTCCTGGCCAGTGCCTCCTCTCAGGAAGCCAAGTCCGGCTTCTCTGTGGCCTGGCTCGGTCAAGAGGGGGTGAGCACTAGGGGAGAGGTGCACGATTGCTAAAATGGGGCCCCACGGGGCTGCTTGGGGCACCCCAGGACAGCCACCGCCACGGTACGGGCTGACAGCCCATTTATAACTACCCAGGTAATTGCAGAATTGGGAAGACGCGGGAAAACCCACCAAACACCTCCTGGGCGCATGCCACCAGTAGGACACCCGGCTCCCTAAGTGGCCGTTACTGACATGAGCACGTGGTGCGAGCTTGGATTTGCAACAAAGGTTTTGACCCGCCACCTTTTGTGTTCTTAAAGGCAGCAGTGACACAAGTCACACCAGCAAATATTTCGGAAGCATTGACTCTTCAGAGAACAATCACAGAGGAAGAGCCAGGGTGGCCATGCAGGAGAGCGAGCACTTCATCAAGTACGTCCTCCAGGACCCCGTCTGGCTGCTGATGGCCGACACGGACGAGAGCGTCATGATGACGTACCAGATGCCTTCCCGGTAACGCTCGCCTCTTCCTTGGGACACGTCAGGGCTGGGTTAGGATTTCCCAAACAGGGCCCCCCAGTCAGGGAGGACGTCCCTCGGAAAGCCTCCTTTCAGACACAGAGAGAAACAGAGTGTTTCTAGATGGTGCTGCTGGTCCCACAGAGCCCTGTGGTGTGGGCACTGTACCCGGAGCGGGTGTGAGGGAGATGGGCTCCCGGCAACGCTCCACAGTGTCATCCTTGGTGTTTATGAAGCATTTCTGCCAACTCGTCTCATTGCTCTGTGGCCCAGTAACGCTGTGGGGTGGGTGGGCTGTGTGTGTCTCAGAGATACAGAAACCGAGGGCAAGGGAGGTGACCAACCGAGGCTACCAGCTGCGCTGTAGTGACCCCCGGGTCTGTGCCCAGCTGTGACTCCTCCATGTCAGGCTGCTCTAAGGAGCCATCCTGGTCCCTGCCCCTGCGAAGCTGGGGGAAAGGAAAGAAGCGGGGAGGGGGGACCCACTGACTGACTCTGAGGCTCAGGACAATCAGGCCTCTTGTCGGGAAGCCCGCGGTCTCCAGCGGGCGCAGCTTCAAGCCGGCCCAGTGCTGGCAGGAGGCGAGGGCCGGTGATCTACCCAGTTCTCGGCAGTCCCGGCGAGAACCTCCCAGGTTAACCGCCCTACACAGAACCAGGCCTCTGCAGGTACCCAGCTCCCGTGTCTAATTGAAAGTAAAATTAAAATCGTGACTTGGATTATCATCTTAATAGAAAAAGCACATATTTACTAGGGTGACTGTGGGTAACCATCTATTTTAAATGAAGAGGAAGTTTGCATTAAACACAATCATGTGAAATTCCGTTATTAATACAGAAAGAGTTGGTAGAAAACGAGTGTGTTCTTTAAACTAAAACCCTGAAGACATTCTGATGCTTTCCTATTTCTACGTTTGCTGTGAAGAAATTTGGAAGAGGTTTTGAAGAAGGACAGAAAGAAGCTGAAGCAGCTGCAGGCGCTCCAGCCCAGGTTCACGGAGGGTCAGAAGCAGGAGCTGCAAGAAGTGCACCCATGGGTGCGGTCGGGCGGCCTGCCTGCGGCCATGGACGTGGCGGTAAGCTCACGGGAGTGCTTCTCTGATACTGCGTGAAAGGGGCCCATGATGGGAACGCTCAGCACTTGGCACCTAGTCTGAATTTAAAACTTCCAAAATTAAAAGTTCATCAACAAAAAAAGATACGGTGACACTAAGTCTACTTCAAAGAACTTTCTTCCAGTGGCTTTTTAACATTGTTCCCAAAAAGGTCTTCGAAATGTCGAATCTTAATCGTGTGCTGAAATTTGAGTTGCTTTTCTTTCTTCCAATTCTGTTTTCTATTTAAACAACAACAACAAAACCCTCTCCTGTCATAAACCCTCAACAGCCATGTAGACCATTAAATAATGGTGGGAATATGAAATTTCCTCTCCCAGCACTCAGCAGGCCTGTCCCCGCCAGCACCTCTTCTGTCTCTGTTCCCTCCGAGAGTACCCCAGAATCCACTGTGGCTTCTGTCCTTGTCCTACGTGACCCGCCCTCGCGACGTCTAGGACAGGTCACTGGCTTGGCACCGGCCCTGTGCTCTCAGGTTCAGGCTCCGGCCTGCTGGTCATGTGCCCTGCTCCCCGCTCCAGTGTTGAAGCACCCAGGCCCAGGATTTGTACCCTCTCTCCGTCCACAGCCCCCCCCCCCCCAGAACTGTC
This sequence comes from Rhinolophus sinicus, assembly GCF_036562045.2. Classification (NCBI taxonomy): domain Eukaryota; kingdom Metazoa; phylum Chordata; class Mammalia; order Chiroptera; family Rhinolophidae; genus Rhinolophus; species Rhinolophus sinicus. Next base: position 207,328,434 of record NC_133751.1, on the reverse strand, counting down.
TTCTCTGGCCTCCTGATTAGAAAAACGTCTATGTGATGAGATGCCCTGGCGTCCCCCTCCAGTCCGGCCTCTGTTGAGCTTGACCTGTCCCGACTACGCTCAGAGAGAATCTGCCCACACTCTGTTCCCCGTCCCGCTCAAGGGCAGCTCCATACGCCATTTGTTCCGGCCACAGACCTTGGTGTCATCCCAGGCTCCCCTCCTCTCCCACCCCACCCTCCCCTCTAGCGATTCACACTGGCCCAACCTTCAAGCTATACTGAAACCAGCCACCGTCTCCAGCATCACTAGCCTGGTCCAGGCCACAATCCTTCCTCACTGGGATTGTCATTGCAGCCTCCCAGCTGTACTCGCTTGTCCCCTCCAGCCAGATCCGTCCCCCTCAGCTCAGATCCCTTCCTACGGAGCCCCACGTCATCCAAATACAGTGCCGCAAAGCCGGACAAAGCTGACCCACCCCCATATCTGCCACCTGGCCTCCTGCTGCTTTCCCTCCCTCTCCTCTCCAGCTGCACTGGCCTCTCGGCTGTTCCCTGACCCGCCAGGCACCTGCCCTTCCTCGGCCTGGCATCCTCTCTCCTCAGACACATGGCTCACTCTGGCTTCTTTCACATCTGTTTTTCACACGCCACTGTGTTAGTTATCTATTGTGACACAGCAAATAGCCCAAACACAGCAGCTTGAAACAATAAATATTTCTCAGTTTCCACTGTTCCTTCGGGTCGGGAATAGTCCTGACGTTGAAGGCAAGAGACTAGCCGGGGCCTCTGTCCCCCAGGGACTAGATTGGGGTTGGAGGACCCAGTTCCTGGGAGGCGCCCTCCCATGTCTGTCAGGTCAGTGCTGGGTGCTGGGTGCTGGCCGGAGGCCTCAGCACCTTGCCACGCAAGGCTCCCCACAGGGCTGCTGGAGCATCCTGGCAGCGTGGCAGCGGCTTCCCCAGGGAGGATGAGGGAACCGCAGTCCAAGAAGTCACACGTGTCACTTCCATCAGCTCTTTGTGAGGCAGTCACTTTGTCCAGCCCTTGTCTGAGGGAGGAGCGTCAGAGAATTTGTGGACACGTTTTACACCACATCTGTCACCTTCTCTGTGGCCTTTTCTGAATGTCCAGTGTAAAATTACAGACACCCTCCACATGCCTAGCACTTTCCACCTTTTCATACACCATGGAACACTTCCCATTCTCTTTATTGTCCCTCTCCCCTTCTAGGATGTCACCTCCACTGGGACACGGATTTTTGTCTTTGTTCACTGCTGAATCCCAGTACTTAGAAAATGTCTGGAACATGACGGGGGCTTAACACATAGTCAGGGAACAAACAGACAGGTACACTGTTGATGTCCCATTTTACAGATAAGAAAACTGAGGCTAGAGAAGGCAGGTAACTTAACCCCAGGTCTCACAGCAGAAAGAGGAGGAGCTGGGAATATAGCCTGAGCCTGCTGGCTTTCGCCACCCTCTCCTGATGCCAAACCACCTCTCAGAGAAGGGCCCAGACTCCCCCTGGCCTTGAGGGAGCTGGGTGTGGGGGCCCTTGGGAGCAGGTGGGGGCCCCACAGCTGAGCACCTGGTTCTCCAGCAGTCTGGCAGCTGACACCTGGTCACCTGTACTCAGGTGGCTTGCGTCTTTGTAACGAAGATCTCATTTTTATTACTGATTTCACATATTTTTCTCTTCAGGAATGCATTTACTGTGAAAACATGGAAAAAGGCAACATCTGTGTGCCATATGAGGAGCATATCCCTGCTCTGGGACTCAATGAAGTGACAGGCACCAAAGAAGAGGAAAATGGACCCCCCCTGAGTCACAAAAACTAAAGGCGGACATAACCCCGCCCACCTGCCCTACCAGCCTGCGATCTACATTAGATGGTGCTGGAAGGGAGGATGACAGAGCCTCACATTTGTTTCTAATGAAATGGACAGATATACTTAACATTGTTTTTTTTGTTTTAGAAAAAAATAGTATTCTGAAGGGGTGACTGAAAACTGGACATGGGAAGGGTTTGGGAAGAAATACATTTTTATATTTAAAATATAAATAAATGTGGACTTGGGGGGACGGGGAAGAGATTTTTGTTACTATTTAACTTGAGAAAGACGGAATGCCCCTTTTTTAGTGTCAGTGAACTTGCCTAAACACTCGCAGAAGTACCTGGGATGCGCTGAGCCTCTAACGGCACATCTGTGCCAACTGGCCTCCAGTGGGGTGTCCCGAGGCTGTGACCACATGCGACTCGGAGCTGAGGGTACCCGCCTCCTGGAACTTTCCCAGGGTGTGTTTGTACAGATCAAATTCCGTCCTCTCTCGGGGGCTGCTTTTTATCTAAATTATTATCTAGTCAAACTAGATGTTTTTTACCAAGTGGAGATCACAGCCTCTCCTACTTTTCTTTCAAAATGTTTTCGCATTAAATGGTGTGAAGTGTATGTAGTTTGACAAACCAGCAGCTTCTGCTTCAAGTACTGTGGTGGTAACAGTTTCTACGTGACGTAGCTTTCGTTTGGGGTGAACAAAGTTGAAATGCTCACTCTGCATTAACAAAGCCTAGTGGTTTCAGATTCATACATGGCCAGACCCTCCTGTGTGTTTCCAGATCATTCTGGGACCCTTTTCCAGACCATGACCCGTTTTGTATGTTGTCGGTCATCTCTTTATGGTGACTGCCCTCTGCAAATCAGGCTTTGATCGCTGTATTTGGGACCCATTCGTGTTTGTTCTTCATCTGACACCTCCCAGACATAAGCTCTGGCCCTGGCAGAGAGCTGCCGCTGACACCGCGGGCCCTCAGTGACCCGTCGTGCATTTCCCGGGGTGCTGTGCCCTCACCTCTGCCCCATGGTCCACGACATGGGCCCTCGCCCTCTGTGTGCTTCACCTCACTGGGTGTACCTTCCGGTCTCCGAGGTAATGTGCCCTAGTGTCACGGGTACTTTCAGACCATTGGGAAGGTAAGGCCAGTCTGCCCAACTTTTTGCCAAATCTCATGCTGCATCATATATCCCAAAGATTGTTTGGAATTTTCTTGGTCCCTGGAGTGAATGAGAAGATCCCACTGATGAAAGAATTGACTTAGAATTGGACTGAGTCTGTAGAGACCAAAAGGAAGCAGGTTTGCTGTTGTCTTCTGCTGGAGAAGCGGCTGCTACAACAGGTGACGTCTGCTTGTCATCCAGCCGGTTTCCGTAGTGACACCATCTTATGCCTGAATAGTAATTCTATTTTTTATAAACTCAAACAGAAAACACTGTTTAAATTTTTTTGAATTTACAAAGTAACATCACCTTCAGATATGGCGTGTGTGGAAATTAGATGCTGCAAACTACTTCCTGCCCCTGATCTCGTCATTAAGGGATTAAACGAGAGTCAAGGTTACGTTTCTGCTCCCTGAACATAAACTGCAGAAACGTTCTCCGCTGTTATGAATGTTCACCGTCAGCATTATTTCATTATTTTATGTATCCTCATTGATTGTTAACTGTGTATCTTCAACGTGCTGAGAAGGTGACGGTAGGAGCATTTTGTGAAATTGTTTACACGGTGCCACGCATCGAGTCATATGTTTTCTTTAGAATGTGTGCTTACACGGGTATTATAAAAACCTTCTCAATTTTAAACTGAGCCTTCTTTTTAATATATTTCTTAAAAAGGTCTGTAAATAAGCTATCCGAGTCTGTGTAATGACTTGCCGGACAAGTGGTTTGTTCATGAGCAAACCAAGCTTTCTCCACCCAGTGCAATATGTTTGTTTGACTGCTTGTGTCTTTTTATGACTTTTTTGCCTTTTAGAAAATTGGTAAATAAAGCAAGTATATTTTTATTTGTATGTATTTTCAATGTAACACGGAAGAAACCCGTAATAGAAATCAAAGATTATCAAAAGATTTTTTAAAAACAAAAAACTGGAAATTCTGCATTAGGGACTTTCTATCACAAAGGCCTCTCTGATCTCTTCCCTTGCACAGCGCGCTTCTCGCTGGTCCCTTCCTGCCTGAGTGTGTCTCTCTGACATACTTTGTACCTATGAGCTGGGCGGGAGCTGCCACAGCCCTGGCCCAGTGAACTTTCTGGGATATAAATATAGTCCTGTAATCCAGTTCTCCCACTTGTTTTCACTTACAGATGGGGTGGGGTGAGGGTATTTGGCGCCACCCCTGGAGCTCCTCTTCACGCTGCGGTGACCTCAGTCACCTACTCCTGTCCCTTAGTGCCCCACCCATGGTTGTCTGTTCCTCCTGGGCTGGCTGCTTACATGCTGGCCATGGGCTGAAAGCAGAGACGGCAGGGCCACGAAGTCCTCATGTGTCTATCAGAGATGGTACAAGCAGCACAGCACGGTCTCGCCCCACCCCAGCTGTCCAGTGCTTCCTTCCACAGTGATGAAGCCATGTGGGGCCTGATCAAAACCGTGGAGGACCGTGGGGGTCAGAGCAAGGAGATGAATGGACACTGGACCCTGTGCCCCACCTTCGAGAAGCTCCCTAAACAGGAGGGACGGCTTGACTCTCCCTCCTGGCCTGGCTGCCTAACACTAAGTGATGACGGGGGAGTGGGGACAAAAGGCAGAGTCTCCCAGTGGGCAGAAACCTCTGCAAGCTGGCCCTAAGTGGCCAGATGTGGCTCTGTTGCCCTGGACTTCTGAGTGCCCGTGGGGATTCTTAATCGCACTTACCACAGAAGCCCAGAGGCATATCCCACCCCCTTATTTACAGGAGCTTCTTAGAGCCTCCTGGGCTGACCCACAGGCGCCTACACACCCACAGGCTGCCCACTGTCTTTGTTCCCTAGGGATTTACGGCCTGCCACCCCTGCCGCTATCTGGTCCCCCTGTAGCCACCAGAGCCCTGCCCAGGCTCTGCTCTCCTCTCTTCCTGGATCTGAGGAGATCAAAGGGCCCAAATGCTCAGGAAGTTCTACGCTCAGGCAACCTTTGAAGGTGGGATGGGTCCAAGGGACAAATGGCAGGAAGTGGGTCTGCTCGGGGAGGCTACATGAAGGAGGGAATGAGGGCTTGGTGGCCCCAACATGGAGCAGCCAGGTTTCTGGGAGGAAAAGGCCAAGCCAGCCAGTCAGCCAGTGGCCCCCTAAGGGAAACTGAGGCTGATTTAAAAGGTGGGACCTCGGGCAACACCCAGTCCAATCAAGACACACACCCTACTCTATCCTTCTGCTTTTTCCCCAAGGGTACTTGCTCACACTGGGGCAGATGCCAGCACTTCACTTCCCTTTCCCGCAATGTAGACAGCCCTCCTCAATGCCCCTGCCCCATGTAGGACAGGTGTGGGAGGTCCCTGGCCCTCCCTTCAACTCCTCCCTTCTCCTGACAACTGTCACTTGTCCTTTGCTTTCTATAGTCAACCTCAGACCGTCCCGTAACCGTAATTAAGCCTTCTTTGCTTTCTCTCTAGATGATTCTAAATGTTGAAACCTATGAACAGTGCTGTGATTGTGAAAGAATTGGCTACTGAGCCAAATAAGGTGCTAAGATTACATTTCTCTTCTTGGGCAGCGTGTTGTTTTTCCTAAGTTCCAAGCTGCCTTTCAGTTTTTTGTTGCACCATTTGCTTTTATCATGTCCTCCTCCACCTGCCGCATTCAGGACCCCATCCAATCAGGGGTTCTAGCAATTTTTTTTCCAGTCATCTTTTCCCCAAGCTCCCCACCTGCTCCAGGGGACCTGACCATCCTGCCCCAGTGAACTACCTTTCATAGAGAGCATTCTATGATACCTGTCTGGCCTCCTTCACACAATATAACGGGCAATGAGGGGTGTGAATCCGAGTATGAGAGATCACTGAGTGCTTTTCCATACCTCAATTTCTCAAAGTAGTAGAAACTTAACTGTAGTTACTTGTGTGTGTGTGTGGGGGGGGGGGAGGTGCCTCCTTCTCTGAGGCAATGTCTAAATAGCAAAGAAGAATAAAGTTACGGGCCAGCTTGGGGTCCATCACTCAACTGCCTGCACTATCAACCCCACCAGGAGGAGCAGGGAGAAAGGACAGTGGGTCTGAGCGACCCGGGAGCATAGGAGGAAGAGAGCTGAGTTTTCTGGCTTGTGGGGGAGCCTGAGAAAAACAGGGGTGATTGAAGGAAAGCAGTGGGTTCAACACCCAGCTGGGGGAGTTTCAGGGGGCTCCTCACAGAGAAGCAACCAAGCGGCAGGCAGCACAGGGGCAGGTGAGAATCAGTAGGAGGGGCTCCCAGGTAGTTACACAGGTCAGTGAGGTGACTTTGGGGACCTTCAAACCTCTCACTAAACTCGCCCTTCCTGTGGAGATCCCTCTGGTGGGGAGCCCAAAGTGAAATAGCCACCTGGAGGGCCACCAGGTCCATCTTCCAGTGGCTGGGGGTGGGGTGGGTGATGACGTCTGAGGCCTAGTCCTACCAACTGCATCACACTGCAGTTCCTGGATGTCTCCTTCCCTGCTGCCTTCCAGCCAGGCCTGGGACACCCTCTGACCTGCCCTACCCACCCACTGTATCTGTGAGACCAGGTAGATAGGGGGTCCTAGATCAGACTGTCTCTTGACCAGGGATGCTCCTGGCCTGCGGGGTGCAGACCAGACCCTGACCATCCTAATCCTGGGTGAGTGGAGAGGCTGGGGAAGGTGCAGGTGCTCTCCCCCCAGGTAGATGAATAAGCTGAGATTGAACAGTGAGGAAATAGCCATGGGGGGGAAGGGGGGGTTGGAGAGTGTTCCAAGCGGAAGACCAAGGTCAGAGGCATCTTGGCATTGCGGCTCTGCCTGGAGGCACGGACGTAGTAGGCCCGTGAAGTGGCCAGGCCTCGGTCCCCAGGGCGTTGCCTAAGGGCGCGGCCCCACCACTCACGCACCCCACCCGCCGGGATGCCGGGCCGGCAGATGGGCAGCCCGCGGTGGGGGTGGCTGTCGTCTGGCGGACACAGGCGCGCCCGCCGCCCGCCCGCGGGACAAAGCCGGCAGAGACAAAGGCGCGGCCAACACCTGTCGCTCTTGGCGCGGCCGCCGCTTTTCTCCGCCGAAGCGGCTGCAGCTGCCAACTGTCACGGGCATCAAGTTACGAGGTCCAGACGGCGGCCTCCGCGAGCCTGGCGGGTGGAGGGCTGGGCGGGGGAAAGGGTACCGAAGGGGGACCGGGCGGGGGGACGAAGGGGACTGGGGGAAGGGGGGCCGGGGCGAACCAACTAGGGTGAGGACCAAAGAAGGGTGGGCGGTAGCGGGGAACCAGGGAAAGGCGGGGTGGGGGGGGGGGGGAAGGCGACCGCGGAAGGGTTGCATCGGGCAGGGGGGGAAAGGGCGGTTAAAGGGGGACCGAAGGAGCGAAGGGTATTAGGGGGAGATGGGGGACTGCGGCGGTGACGGAGATGGTGACCAGGAAAGAACCGGCGGCGGGGGAGGGGTGGCGGACGGAGCAAAGACGTGCGGGGGTCGGGGAATGACCAGAGGAGAGCCTGCAGGAGCAACGGTGCCAGCGAGCCCGCGAACCCTGCCCACTAGCGCCCCCGCGCAGGCGGAGGGCGACGGGTGTCCAGACACAGAAGTTCGCAAGAAACGCAAGGGGGCCATGGGCCTGCTCCCACACCCGTTGCCCCATGAGTCCTCATCTCCCCAGGGCTCTGCAGCCACCCCAGTCCAGACTCGTAGCCCCCAGGTCTGGAGACCGCGGATTCGACCGCCTCTGCGCCCCCACCCTCAGAACCCAGCACGCCGGCACACGGCGCTCCTCGCGAGGCACCTTCGATGAACGAAGCCCAGTGTGAATGAGTGAATTAGATGAAGGAAGTAATGGATGAGCTCCTGCTCGCACGCACAGCTGACCTGGGGGCCTTCTTCAGGGAATGGAGGGAAACAAACGCGCCCCGAGCCGCAGCTCCCCTGGCTCACCGCCCCCTCGGGTGCCTTCCCCGCGGGGGTCGCGCGGAGGCCAAGCTGGGAGCCACGCCCGTCGGCCACGCCCCGCCAGCTGCTGGTGGACCCCGGCGGCGGGACTGGACAAAGCGCTCCGCTCCTGTTGGCTGCAGAGCGCCTCCCCGCCAGCAGCTCCATGCCCGCGCGGCCAATCGGCGCATTGAGATGCAAATAAGGCACTATAAAAGGGGAGGGGCCACAAGGAGCGGAAGAAGCGACAGAGTGAGGGCGGTGGCAGGCAGGGCGGCGGCGCTGCTAGGGGCGCCGGCGCTTAGCGCGCTCGCGGCGCTCCAGGCGGTGCGATTATGGCTCCGCCCCTCGCGTCGGGCCGGGACCGTGCGGGCCGGGAGGATGAGGACTTCTGGGAGGCGCGGGGGGACCGCAAGGTGCAGGCCGGGGCTGCGGGCGGGCGTGCGGGGGGCCGCGCGGCGCTGGGGCTCAGTCGCCCACTTCCCGCAGGCCCGAAAGCCCCTAGTGGAGAAGAAGCGGCGCGCGCGGATCAACGAGAGCCTGCAGGAGCTGCGGCTGCTGCTGGCGGGCCCCGAGGTGAGGCAGGCGGGCGGGTGCCCAGGAGCTGCCGAGCGGGTGGGGGTGGTCGCGGTTCTACCGGGCCTCACCGTCCATCCCTACCCGGCGCCCCCGCCGGCGCAGGTGCAGGCCAAACTGGAGAACGCCGAGGTGCTGGAACTGACGGTGCGGCGAGTGCAGGGCGCGCTGCGGGGCCGAGCTCGCGGTGAGTGGAGGGCAGGCGAGCGGGCGGGACGCGGGACGCGTTTACCCACCCCGCCCCTGCCCGAGAGTTAGGACATCTCCTCCGGGCGCCCCGGTGCTGTTCACTACCAGAGCTCTCCCCGGAGTAGCGCGCGCCCCTCCGTCTTCTGGGTGAGCCGCGTCCCCGCGGGCCGGGACACGGCAGTCCCGGCTCACAGGGCCGGGTGCGGTTCTCTCCCTCCCATCCCCGGGCGCAGGTCGCGAGCAGCTGCAGGTGGAAGCGAGTGAGCGCTTCGCCGCCGGTTACATCCAGTGCATGCATGAGGTGCACACGTTTGTGTCCACATGCCAGGCCATCGATGCCACCGTCGCCGCCGAGCTCCTGAATCACTTGCTGGAGTCCATGCCGCTGCGCGAGGGCAGCAGCTTCCGGGATCTGCTGGGGGACACCCTGGCCGGGCCCCCCGGAGCCCCCAGACGAAGTGGCTGGCTCACAGGGGGGGCCCTAGGGTCCCCGTTGCCCAGTCCTCTGGGCCACGGGGACGACCTGTGCTCCGACCTGGAGGAGGCCACCGAGGCTGAACTGAGCCGCCCACCTGCTGAGGGACCAGACTTAGTGCCAGCGGCCTTGAGCAGCCTGACCACTGGCCGCATAGCGCAGAGCGTCTGGAGGCCTTGGTGACCAACACCGGCCTGCTCTCTGGTCCCTCCTCCCTGGGGTCCAGATGTCGTGGGGCAGGGTCCTGGATGTCTCCCAGGTCTGCCTGCCTTGTTCCTCCAGTGGACAGCTTGTAGGGTAGTCCTGGATCACCCAACTAGTCAGGCCCCTAGCCCTGTTTCTTAAGGGAGTAACTTTTATGGACCCCCACAGTTCCGGGTGGGTGGAGAGGGGACTACAGGCAGGAGGAAGAATCCTGCAGAGCTTCCAGGGCCCTCCTGGGTTCTCCTGTCCCAGCCTTCTCAGGCACTGTCCCTGTCAGGGGACAGAGGTGACCGGAGTGGTGCTGAGCCTCTCCTCCATGCTGGGCACTGGTGTCTGGGCAGAAGGAGACCTCAGGCCCTGGCAGCCTTGGCCTGAGCAGAAGCTTGCACTTGCCACTTCAGCCAGGACATGGGAGGCAGGTGCCGCATTGCCCATAGCTGCTGGAGAGTAGTGCGGCTTTCTGTATGTCTTGCATTTAGCACACTTGAGTTTGTGTGTGTATTAGGTTGCCATCGAATGTTCCAATTCTATTAAATAAAGGATTTGGGAGAGTTAGTTTCCCTTCTGAAGTATTACTGAATGGTGTGGTGTCATTAATTTGTCAAATGTGTAAATAGTAAAGGAAGCACGTTCTTCCTGTGTCTAATGCTGGGGATGTTTTTGAAAGCTCTCACCCTTTGTCAGCAAAGTGAGTAGAGTGAAGGCGGTGGAGCTGGGACATGTCTCAGTGGACAGTGCTCCCCACTCCCTGTCGCTGGGCAGTTCCAGGTGGGTTTCCCCTGCAGGCCTGGCCTGCTCTCCCCAGGATTGTGTGCAGACAAGATGGATACCACTGGCACAGGGCTTGTCCCAGAGTAATCAAGCAATAGGGAGACAGCCTGCCCCCAGACCACTCTCTGGTTCATGAGTTCCCAGGAACAAACTGATGCCTGATTGCTAGCCATGTGGTTTGGAAGTTTCTTTCAAAGACCTGCGTTGGGATCTATGAGCATGATGTCCGTCTACTTGTGTTAGGTTATCACTTTTCTTGACTGAGGGAGCTTCCACCACTGCCAGTGACTTCAGGGTTATGGAGACCCACCCATTTCATGTCTTGAAGTGAAGATGCCCGTGGCTGCAGGCAGCTTGGACTGGAGGTCAAACGGGGTCAAGAGGTCAGAAACCTTGGAAGAAGGGTGACAGGATGGGTAATTGGGGTTTAGGGAGGACTGTCCTCTTGGGCGGGGTCAGGGCTGCAGCTGGCATATGGTCCATTGCCAGCAGTAACTCCCACAGGGAGCCCAACCTCCTCATCTGCTCCAGGACTGCAAAGCAGCTTGTTCTCACTTTGGGTTGGCAGTGCCCAGGCCTGGAGCTAGGTGTGACAATTTAGTATTGACACCTGGTTGTGTGCCTCCAAACGCATTGTCACTGCCCCAGTCCTTGCCACTTCACGGCACCCCGTTAATTAGGCAAAGAATCTAGAAGTTACCCTCGATTTCTTTATTTTCCTGTCATCCCACTCCTACTCAATCAAGTTCATTAAACTATTTCTAAATCCTACCTCCATTGTGTCACCTTTCCCACCAGCCGAGTCCATCTTTTACTTGGATTTGGGCAGCAGACCTAATTCGCCTCCGCACTTCCACGCGGAGCGCCTGGCCGCCGCTTTTAAGGCTCTGCCTGACCTCCCGGCCACCTCCAGGCCCCCTCCCTCCCGCAGCTCTGCTCTAGGCTCGGACCTTTGCTTAGCGACCTGACAGCGGGTATCCGGCCAGTCTCGCTCAGCGCCGCGCGCCGGCCGGTGAGCCGTTCCTGGACCGCCCGAAGCATTGCGGCTGTTGGAGGGATTGGGGAAAAAGGGTGCAGAGCTCCAGGCGCCCGTGGGCTGAGTTCGAGCAGCGCGCTGCGCTCCGAGGCGCTGGAGGCGCTGGAGACGTTCGGAGAGGCTCGGAGGCTTTCGGATGGTGCCCCGCGATCGGAGACGCTGGGCCACGCCCCCCGCTCCGTCTCCACGCCGCCCGAGGCGAGCCGCTGGGCTTCCTGGGAGATATAGTTTCCATCCTTCGACTTCCCTTTCCCCGAGGCCACTGCAGGCACAGCTGGGACTGCGACTCCCAGAGGCCTCCCCGGCCCGGAGGCCCCTCACTCCGCCGCCCTGAGCTCCAAGCCCCCTGCCCTATTATGCCTGTGAAGTTCAAGGGCGGCTCTGCGCCGCGCACAGGCTGGCCCGCGGTCTCGCCAGCATCCCCAGGATCAGGCAAGGAAGCGACGTAGGCGTCGGCGCCCCGCAGTTCGGGCCCTCCATAGCTCGAGCCGCCCATTTTACGCGAGGGGAGGCGAAGCTAGAGGGGGCTCCTGGCCGGCCGGGCAGTCGTCTGCGCTGGTTCCTGCCCAGGGCCGCTGGGACTGGCCCACGGCTGGAGACCCGTACCACCGAGCGTGGGTCATAGGCGGCCTGCAAGTCAGGAGTGTTAAAAGCTCCCAGACGGTTGGAAAGTGCATCCAAAGCCAAAGATGTCGAGGAAGGAAGGAGTCATTTCAGGCTGTGGATGGAAGCAGGTTTCTCGAGGAGGCAACGCAAGCCATTCCAAGCTTCTGGACCACGCCAGAGCCCAAGCCAAGGCTTTGCTCAGCATTCATCCTGCAGGTGCGATGAGGACGTGTTACGTGCTGGGGACACAGAGACGACTGATCAGACCCCTGCCGTCGTGGAACTTGCATTATCTTAAGATGAGCTGGAGAGCCACAGGCCACCGCAGACTGCCCAGAGGCAGACAGAAGCATTGCTGGGTAGCGTGTAGCCAGGGAGACCAGAGCCTATCAGATTCATGACGTCAGTCTTTGGGTTTAAATGGATCTGGAAGGAGGAGGGGTAAGGATTCAAATTTGCTCTTCCTGGAAGGCCCAGGCTTTTGGCTCTTCCAGCCTCGTGTGTAAAAAAAAAAAATTAAAAAATTGCCCTCCCTTGAAGATGGGGCATTTGGCTGTCCTTCGCCTGCCCCCAGTTGTTGCTGTCCATCCACTGTCAGTGGGTGGGGCTTAGGGTATTGCCTTCCTCTCCCCTCCAGATGCTGGCCCCACCTCATTGGAAAACGTTGCATCTACTTTTAGACATCTAAGTGACCATGGTCTTGTCACCTCTGTCTTGTCCACTCTATCCCAGAAAACTTGTTTAGACCTCATTGAGGTCTCCTAGTTACTGTCCAAGTGTTTCCTTCACAGTCAAGTTCCTTGAAAATAGTCTTCATGCTCGTTTTCCTCATTTCCTCACCTGCTTGCTCCTCCCAGAATTTCAGTATGGCCACGTCTTCTGTCATTCTACGGAAAACTTCTGGTTGTCTCCAGTGAAGTCCTAATTGCCCAGTAGATTCCAGTTTTCACTTTTCCTGATTGTTGCAGCATTTACACCATCAGTTACCTCCTGCTTCTTAGAACACTGTTCTCCGTCTAGTTTTCTTGCTTCCTCTTCAACCATTCCTTCTCAGATTCTAAACTGGCCCTTCTCAGGACGCCCCTTAAATATTGCTGTGCTCCAAGCAAATATTTCTTTGCTTGGCTGGTCCTCCAGACTATAGTCTGATCTCCATGGCTTCTTCCACTGTACCACTGACTCCAAAAACGACGTGCAGCCCCGTGCTCTTGAGCTATAGTTTCTCCATTTGCCCCTAGTTCTCACCTCTCAGATAGACTACAGGTTCTTCAAACTCAGCAAGTGCAAACCTGCTTTCATGCAAAACCTGCACCTGCTTTCATGCTCTGGCTCCCTGAGAGCTCCAGGGCCATCCTCAAGCACCCAGGGCAGGTCCCTGACCCACAAGGACACACCTCCTCGTGCCCCACCATGCAAGCAGCGTCCCGGAGCTGCCACTCCACTTCTTCTTAGGTTGAATGAGATTGCGTCTTATGCCCGGTCCCTTTCCCTCCGTCCCTGCTGTGTCCCTGCTGTGCATTCTTAGTTCAGGGTCTTCTCTCACCTGGAGAACGGCAGTAGTTATTAAGAAAACTTCCAGGGCGTCTAGTCTCCCCTCCTGCACTTCAGCCCTTCAGAAGCCCAACGCTGCAGATTTGCAAGGTGTAGCAGGCCCCCAGCTCCCATGGGTCAACTCCGAACTTCATCGCTTCACCTTGAAGCCCCTCTCCTGTCCCATCCCCTTGCCAGGTGTTTGGCTGCTGCCTCTTCAGGAAGCACCACTCCCACCACTGACACACCCCCCCACACCCCCCCACCCCCGCTCTGCTCTGTCTGCTCAGGTGTCACTTTCTGTGGGAAGCCTTTCCTGGTCACCCCTGACTTTATGCAGTTTCCAAGGTTTCGTTCTCTTTCGTTCTCTGTTTCGTTCCCCTGATAGTATATTTCACACTATGTTCATTCATTCATTCCACAGTATTTACTGGATGCCTACTCTTTGTCAGGCATTATTCTAGTTGCTGAAGATAAAGTTCCCTCTCAAGCTTATACTGTAATGAGGGAAACAAACAATAAACATAGGATATGCCAGGTGGTGTTCAGGTGCTGAGAAGAGAAATCAGGCCAAGGGGGCAGGGAGTGATGGTGTGGGAGCAGGGTGCAGGTTTAGGAAAGCTGATCAGAGATGACCGCTCTGGGAGGTTCTATGTGAGTAGATCGCTGAGTGACGAACAAGCAAGCAGCTGTCCTGGGAAAGAATATTCCAGGAAGAGGAAACAACAGGTGCAGAGGCCTGGAGGTAGGACCTGTGGGGCTTCTTCAAGGTCCCTGTAGTCTTTTAAGGATTATTCCCTGTTTTTTCTGAATTTCTTTCAATAATAACAGCAGTAGCATACATTCATTGGCACTTAGTAGGCACCAGGGGCTGTATTTAAAGTGCTTTGTGCAGTGGTCCTTATCTGTCCCTTAAATGTCACAGTAGCCCTCGAGGTAGGTACTACTATTCTTCATTTCACAGACGAGGAAACAGGCTTGCGTACTAGGTTAAGTAACCTTTCCTTACACTAGATTTTTGTTATAAAAGCAATACACACGCCCTGGAAGAGCCCGGAACACAGAGGCCGGCAGTGGGAAGTCCCCCAACTCTTCCCTCTTCTTACTCTTTCGTCTTTCTCTCTTCAGGACTCTCCAAGATGAACAATTTCTTCCATGTCCTTTTTGATGCTTTCTGTGCATTTGCTAGCATATATATCTAGGATAAATGTCTTTTTTTTTTTTTTTTATGTAAGGGGGACCATTTTGTGTGCACCATTCTGTGGCTTTTTAACCCAATGAGAGGATTGTTTACTCAGCAGTGTAGACTGTGCACCTACTGTGTGTCAAGTAGGATCCTAGGTGCTGGGGACACACCGGCAAGGAGGGAAAAGGCCTCCCTCGTGGGGCCTACCTGGCACACTTTTCTGTCGGCACACACAGACCCTCTTCATGCACTTTGCCCCCACAGGGTGGCCCTCACTGAGGACGTAGAAAGGGTTTCCAAGGTTTGCTAAGATCAATACTCAGCGAACATCCCGTGTACTTTGCAATATGCTTCACAAGTTTCAAGAATTAAAATAGCTGGGGAAAAGGTGTGTTGGAAAAATTTGTAAATATTGTCAGATTGCTGCCCTAAAACATCGTCTCCCTGTACACTTGCACCTTCAGGATGAGGGTGGCAGGTTTCAACTCATCAGTAGCAGGCTTTCCTTTTTTACCCATTTACTGCAATTCAAACTTTTTTCCTAAAGGGAAGGATATTGAATTTTGGGGTGCCTTTCGTCATCTGTTGTGATTGTCATGTGGTTTTTTCCTTTTCTGTGTTTTTGGCCCTTTTGACCTATCAATATGAGGTATTTTGAGCCATGCTGGTATTTTTTTAATGAACCCCAAAGGTCATGGTGGGGTCAGGATCCTGCTGAATTTGTTGTGTATATAATTTGGTGCAGGATTTTTTTCAAGAGACTTATTTATTTTTTATTTATTTGTTTTTTAATTGGGGAAGGGGAACAGGACTTTATTGGGGAACAGTGTGTACTTTCAGATCTTTTTCCAAGTCAAGTTGTCCTTTCAGTCTTAGTTGTGGAGGGCGCAGCTCAGCTCCAGTTGCTAGTTGCAGGGGACGCAGCCCACCATCCCTTGCAGGAGTTGAACTGGCAACCTTGTGGTTGGGAAGACGTGCTCCAACCAACTGAGCCATCCGGGAACTCAGCGGCAGCTCAGCTCAAGGTGCCGTGTTCAATCTTAGTTGCAGGGGCCGGAGCCCACCATCCCTTGTGGGAATCGAGGAGTCGAACCAGCAACCTTGTGGGTGAGAGCCCACAGGCCCATGTGGGATTGAACTGGCTGCCTTCGGCGTTAGGAGCATGGAGCTCCAACCATCTGAGCCACCGGGCCGGTCCAAGACTTTTATTTTTTAGAGAAGTTTTAGGTTCCCAGAAAAATGGAGTGGGAGGTACAGAGAGTTCCCATGTCACCCCCGCCCCCACTCCCGCACAGCCTCCTCCATTACCAATATCCCCACCGGAGTGGGGCAGCTGTTTCCATTGATGAGCCTACATGGACGGGTCCCATCACCCAAAATCCACAGTTTATGTTGGGGTTCACTCTTGGTGTTGTGCATTCTAAGATTTGGACAAATCTGTGATTCATCTACCGTGGCAGCATCACACAGAGTGGTTCCACTGCCCTGAGAATCCTCTGTGCCCTCCCTGCCACAACTCCTGGCAACCACTGATCTCTTTCCTGTCTCCGTAGTTTTGCTGTTTCCAGAATGTCATGTAGGACTTTTGCATCAAAATTCCTAAGGGAGATGGTTCTCTAGTTTTTTTTCTTTGTGTGCTGTCTGGTTTGGGTGTCTGGGTTTGTGAAAAGATTGGGAGACTTGCTTCTGTTCCCCGGGCTCCAGAGCAATGTAAATGGCGTTGGGGTCATTTAGTCCTTAAAGTTCTGTAAGTGTCCACCTCCCAGTGCTCTGGGCGTGGTCCTGCTGCCGTGTTCTGTGGTTTCCCGCGTCTCCTTAGGCCACGTGGGGTGGGTGAGCTTTGCTTGTTTTTGCCTCTTTGTCCTTGACTAGGCAATTTCTGCCTCTTCTCTGTTCCTGCCTCTTCTGTTCTTTCTCTCTTTGTTCCCTCTCCTGTCCCCTTCTTCTCCCCCTCCTTTTTTATCTGGTCCGCCTTTGTCCTTCCATCTGTAAAATGGGCACTGTAAGGGCACCTACCTGCGTTGAGGACTCCGTGAAACACTGAGCGAAGCCCTGTCGCAGGCCTGGTCTCAGTGAGAACGTCTCTGTCTCCCCCTGTTCTCTTTCCTTCTTCTCTCTCTTGCTCTCACCTTTCCCCTGTCCTCACCGCACAGTCTCTGTCTCTTCTTCTCTCTTTGTCCTCCTTTCTCTTTTCTCCCTCCCCTTTCCTCGTCCTCCAGCCTCTGCACCTGCCCTTCCTTCTGTCTTTCTCTGGCCTTCCTCTGCCTCCCTCCCTCCCAAGGGGAGCGGCCATGTCCGGGGGTTGCCTCCTGCCCTTCCGGCCGTGGGCGTGGAGGGGGTACAGTCCAGCTTCTGCAGGGCACGTGAGACCCTCCTCCTTTCCCGTCAGGGTCTGAGCGTACCTGGCAGTACCTGGGCCACCACAGTCACTGTGCTGAAAGAGCTTCAGTGGCACCAAGGGGTGTGTGCCCAGCGTTTGCCAAGGTGAGTCTTCGGGGAGGGTGGGCTGCTCCCCGTTCCTGTGCCCACAGACAGCCCCTCCAGGTCTTGACTCTGGTGGTTCCAAGGGACCACCCCCAGTGCCCATAGCTGAGGACCAGTGCAGGGGAGGGGTCCGGTGGGCACTAAAGGAGCACAGGCTCGGCTGGGGATGCTGGCCAGTCAGGAGGCAGAAGACCCTTTCCCATATGAACTGGCCCGTGGGAATATCCTGGCCACAGGCAGGCCGTGAGCCAGACTCCAGATCTTCTCTCAACGGGTCTGGTGAGAGCACCTCAGAGGAGCCTGGTTGCCAGCTGGTCTGTCCTGCAGAAGTCCCCGCAGGCCCTTCAGCACCAAGCTCTTGGTGTTTCGTCCTCAAGCTTTGCCTTAAGACCCGGTCTGTACCAGGCCCTGTCGCTGGCGTCTCAGAGGTGTGGCTGTCCCTGTGTGTTCTACAGGGGCAGCCGGGCTGTGGGCACCTCCACTGGGCCCTGCGTGGGCTCTGAGGCCTGGGCACCCCGCTTTAGAAGGACAGTTCCCTGGGGACAGCCCATGCGCCCTGTGACTGGATTTCCAGAAGGACCACATGACCTATGGGCAGCAGGGCCTCTGCTGTCAAAAGAATGTAATTTTAGAGAAGCAGACATTTCCTGAAATGTCTAAGAAACAAAGGCTGTGAGAGAAGAACAATGAATGAGGCTGAGGGTTGACAGAAAGGTGAGGTGACGTCCCACAGGCAGGCTCCCGAGGGAAGGCACACCCGTGAGGATTGTACCCAGATCTGCCCCAGGTGGTCTGGCATCACCTGGAGACAGGTTCTTGGGAGCGCATCCTGGACGCTGCCGCTCGCAGAAGGACCAGCGTCCAAAACAAGTGGAGAGGACTAGAGCTACCTCTTTGTCCCAACGCTTCATTGGGGAAATTTGCGAACGTGCAGCAAAGTTGAATGAATGTTACACTGCCCATCTGTATACCACCACGGATTGTACCATTCACATCTGGCTAGACATCAGTCATCGCTTTATCTCATCTAGGCAGCCCTCCCTCCATTAATCCGTTTTATTTTTGATGCATTCAGAGTACATTACAGACCTACATAAGCTTCTCCTGCATACTGTGCCATGGACATCATTGCTAAAGTTCACTATTCACAGTCTTTTTCTTGTGATGTAAGACCTACAATGAATGCCCTGCTTGTACGTGAGCATGTGCTGAGTTTTGACCAAGGCACACACCTTTGTAACTCAAACTCTTACCGAGATTCTGAGCATTCCCGTCCCCTTGGGAAGTTCCCTCGTCCTCCTTCCCAGTGAGCCCCCCCCCACTCAGAGACCACCACTCAGAACTCTGCCCGGAGGTACTGGATGCTGAAGCAAAAGGGAAAATACATTGTTTTAATGGTTAATCTTTTCCCAGACCATTACAGTAGGTGAAAACCCCTTGAAAAACAGAAAAGTAGGTATATTAAAACTCAAAATATTTTCAGTTTAAAGATTTTACTTTTCCAAAAACCAGTTGACAATTTTACTTTCCTGGTTTTATTGGAAACAAACCATCAATAACATTTCCAAAATCTACTACTTATCTCCTTTTCAATGCTGAGAATTGCCATGTTAATTTCTCTTGACCAACTGGTGACCTTAAATAATTTTTCATTAGCGGCAGCTTAATGAAATGTCTTGCAGAATGCCACTGTCATTGGTGGCGTTAACAGGCTTCTCAAGGCTACATCCAAACTAGGTAAGATTGCACCAGCAGATGTTTGAATCAGTTTTAATTTTAATTTTACAAATTACTGTTTAATTTTAATTTTACAAATGACCCAGTTTTAATTTTAATTTTACAAATTACTGTTTAATTTTAGTTTTACAAATTACCAGTTTTAATTTTACAAATTACTGATATTGCAAGCTGCTTAAAGCTATGTCAGATGAAATTTTTTCTGTAGAACTTAAATCAGAATATTTGAGAGTCAAACAAGTGGCTGCTTTGTGTAGATCAGATGTGTCCGTAAAAAATAACTCTTCTTCCTTTACGAAAAAGCAAAATCTAAGGACACTTTCATTTTTCATATCTTCATTTCAAATGTGAAATTAGGGCATCTGTAATCGCCTTAATTTCCATTTGACACACACTTTTCTCATAATAAGTGACACTCATCCAGTGATTCATTTCCAATTTCCATACTTTTATTTTAAAATTCAGACAGTATATTCCTATCTTTTGCTAAAATTTTACATTCATCAGACATACTTTCAAAGTTACTTCTATTTGTTCTAAGCAAAGGGACGGATCTTCTGTTAAGCACGCAGCTTTATGTACAGTCATGTCTTTTATTATATAACCCTAACTTCTCTACTTTGTTTAGAATATCATCCCATACAAATTGTGTAATATTTTTACAGCAAGATGCTTTCAATATCAGCATATGTATTTATCATCTGATATGGTTTTCAATATTTATGAATGTCTTTGTGAAGTGTCTTGATTGCATTTCACCATGCTCCCCATAGGGTATCTATGTGCTTTAATGTAGGTTTTAGAACAGACATAAGAATATGCCATCTGCTCATTCATTTTTTGAATTCACGAAAACATATGTCTGTATGTCCTTGGTGCAAAGCTAAAAGAAGTTATCAGATTTGATTTCGCAGAAGCATCATTTTTTTTTTTTAAGATTTTTATTGGGGAAGGGGAACAGGACTTTATTGGGGAACAGTGTGTACATCCAGGACTTTTTCCAAGTCTAGTTGTTGTCCTTTTCAATCTTAGTTGTGAAGGGTGCCGTTCAGCTTCAAGTTGTTCTTTCAGTCTTAGTTGTGGAGGGCGCAGCTCAGCTCCAGGTCCAGTTGCCATTGCTAGTTGCTAGTTGCAGGGGGCACAGCCCACCATCCCTTGCGGGAGTCGAGGAATTGAAACTGGTAACCTTGTGGTTGAGAGCCCACTGGCCCATGTGGGAATCGAACCGGCAGCCTTCAGAGTTAGGAGCACGGAGCTCTAACCACCTGAGCCACCAGGCCGGCCCCCAGAAGCATCATTTTTGCATGTTAAGGCTATAAGCTGAGGAAGGTGCAAATTTGGCATAATCATTTTGGGGGGAAATAATGGCTTATACACTCTCGATTAACTTGCCATGTTTGCTCCAAACTTCTGTCCCTGGTCACAAGCATGTTTGATGTCAATACCTTCTTCCAACACCTAATTTCATGAACTAGACCAGGAAGTTTTCTTCTTTAATTTCCATAAGGTCAGTGCAACTTATTTTGTTATTATGACATCATTCTTCATGTAAGCAGATCTCATAGTTGACACACTTGTTCACAATGGGCTACATTTGGTGGATAATCAAAAAGTTAGAAAAAGTATCTGCTTCTTTTATTCTTGACAGTGGTTCAGCTCTCGCGTGATTTGCTGTAGCATTATACACTTGTTTTGAGTTTGACTGGACAAGAAACATGGACTTCCAGTCATTTCTTATTAATCGCTAAGATGAAATTATTTTTTTGCTCAAAGCGTAACATCTGAAATCACTCCAAATATTCTGCTGTTTTTGTTTCTCTGATTTTATCATCTTGTGCAAAGGATCATTTGCGTAACTCTCAGTTTGAATATTTTTTAAAAGCACTTCCATTTTAGAAAAACAACACAAGGAAACATCAAATTTTACCATCACAAACTCTGCTTAAGTTTTTCTCATCTTTGAAACATTTTTTTGAGTTGCAAAAATTTGATTCTGTTATATTACTGTGGAAAAGTATGCATGAAAAAATCAAGACAATTCTTTGGAGTAAATAAACCAGTCATGATGACTTTACTTGCCATTAGGACATTTTTTTTTTAAAGGCCTTAGAAAAATCTTTGGTTATCATGTGAAATAGAGTCTCTAAAATCTACACCTTGTCCCTTGTCAGGTCTGTGTTCTAGTAAATCATTTTTTTATTTTATCACAAAATAGCAGCTGCAATGGAGAATTATTAAAATGTATTTCAAATGGCGTCTTCTTTCTTTTGCTCACACTCATATCACTAGTTTCTGAAATTGCTAATGTTTCTCTTCATTTTCTGAAGAAGAATCTTTAACTCTGATTTTGATGGTCATCCTGTTCTGATAACGTCATGGTAAGTAACTCATTTTTGGTAGCTGGAATCCTGTTTTTCTAGTCACACTTCTAATTGTCCTCTATAATTTTATTCCATTTCTGCATATATTTTTCTTCTTTTATTGAATATTGTACCACTTGGCTTTTTAGATTCGATATTTACCTAAAAAAAGGTTACTATACATTTAAAATATATTAAGATAATGTTTATAGCCCATATAATATGTATCGTTAATTAAGTTAATATGAATTATGATATTTAACAAGTAAGTGTACATACAATTTTGCATCAAAAATACAGAAATCACTTGGGATGGGAATGTAAGATGGTACATTCACTGTGCAGAACAGTTTGTCAGCTCTTCAGAAAGCTACACAGTTACCACATGGCCAGCAATTCCACTCCTGAAAGGATGGAAAACGGGCTCAAACAGATAAATGTCCACGAATGTCCACAGCCATGCTAATCATGATAGCCAAGAAAGGTGGAAACACTTCAGTGTCCATAGACAGATGGATGTTTAAA
This sequence comes from Rhinolophus sinicus, assembly GCF_036562045.2. NCBI lineage: Eukaryota > Metazoa > Chordata > Mammalia > Chiroptera > Rhinolophidae > Rhinolophus > Rhinolophus sinicus. Next base: position 207,306,893 of record NC_133751.1, on the reverse strand, counting down.
CAAAAGTGGTCCAGCCACACAATGGGCTATTATTCAGCCACAAAAAGGAAGGAAGTTCTGACACACACTACAACATGGATGGACCTTGAAGACGTTTTGCCAGGTGAAATAAACCACACCCAAAAGGACAAAGTGTTTGATCCCACTTGCACGAGGTACTCAGACCAGGCAGATTCACAGAGACTAGAATAGAGGTTCCAGGGGCCAGGGAGGGCGGGAAGGAAGATCCTACTGAGCGGGTCCTGGGCTTCTGTTTGGGAGGATGAAACAGTTCTGGAAACAGATGGTGGTGACGGCGGCACAACACTGCGAAGGTACTTCATGCCACTGAATTGTACACTTAAAAATAGTTAAAATGGTAAATCTTCTGTTTGTGTATCTTATCACCAAAAAACCAGCTAAGAAGAGTATCGACTAAGCTGAACATGAACGTACCCTGTGACCCAGTAGGGCCATCCCTGGGCATATCCCAGTAAAAATGAGCACCAGTGTTCACCGGAAGACGTGTGCAGGAATGTTTGTAGCAGTACCATCTGTAACAGCCCCAGACTGTTCATCAGAAGAGAATGCATAAGTGAGCCAGGGTGCGTCCAGACAAAGGACGGCGATGAAACAGAATGACCTGTGATGGTCACCAATACGGATTAATCTCAACATGAGGCTGAGCGGAAGAAGTCAGCGTCAGAAGAGCACAAACTGTGTGATTCCATTTACGTGAAGTTCAAAACCAGGCCAAACAAATCTGTGGCGTGGTGCTAACCAAGGGCTGGCAGGCCTGGAAGTGGCTTCTGGGCTGGATGGAATGTTCTGGTTTAGGCCCTGGGTCCTAGGTAATGGTGTGCTTACCTTGTAAAAATGCATCACGCTATACCCTTATGACTCATGTACTGTTTTTTAAGTGTGGTTTTACATCAAATAAAAAGTTTACTAAAGAAATACAGACATTCATTACAAATAGCAGAAAATTAGGAACCTGATGGAAGTAAAGTAGTAAAAACTTTTTTTACATGAAAAGTGAATGACGGTGAACTATTTGTCACTGTCTTAAGTGGATAAAGTATAAAAGTTTCCTGGTCAATTTATTTTCCTGGTTAAAAATTTTCAAAAAATGTTTGATCAAATACCATTCGTGAAAGTCAAATATATTCCTAAATAAAATTTGCACTGCTCACCTCAGTGCCTGGGATGGGGGTCCAGGAAAGCAAGGAGCCCAGGGGACTGGCCCCCATAAAGGGGTGGGCTGCATGCAATTGGAAATGCCTACACAGGTGAGAGCGTGGAGGGCCCACAAGCATGGCACAGTGGATTTTATTGAGTCGACAGGAAGCAATTAAGGCCTTAAAGCAGAGGAAGACAGTGGGCCGAGTTATGTTTTATAAAGATCCCTCCCTCTCTTCTCTGGAAAATCAACTGTAGCAAGGCAAGAATGTACAGAGAGCTGGTCGTCTCGTTTGTCTAGGAAAGAAACCCCGGGGCTTGGTCTGGGATGGTAGTGGCAGAAAGGGACGTGGAGGGAGCAGAGCAGGCGAGACCTACTACTGAACCCGCTGTCTGGGAAGAGGGGAAGGTAAGAATCACGGGTGCCATCTAGGTTTTAGCAGGAGCCACTTGGTGGGTGGTGATTTGAGAAAGGCTGGGAGGACAAGTTTTGGGGAGAGGGCAGGAATTACAGTTGGCATTTGAGGTCTGACAATTAAGTCTGCGTGCTCATCCTAGAAAAAGTGATACATACCTCATTGCTGAGTATCACTGCGGTGACCTTCCAAGGACTCCCTTTGGGAAACTACACACCAATGCCAGCACCTACTCCACCCTTCAAAGCAATTTTGGAACTCTTTCTGGAATGGCCATCAGAGCTGTCATCGTATTACCCTTGATGTCCTGAATGTAATCAAAATGTCTTCCTCTTAATATTTCCTTTACTTCGGGTAAAGAAAAAGTCACTGGAGGCCAGATCAGGTGAGTAGGGAGGGTGTTCCAATACAGTTACCGTGTTTTCCCGAAAATAAGGCCTAGCTGGACCATCAGTTCTAATACATCTTTTGGAGCAAAAATTAATATAAGCCCCGGTCTTATTTTAATATAATGTAAGACCAGGTCTTTATAATAAATATAATTAATATACAATAAAATATAATACCAGCTCTTATATTAACTTTTGCTCCAAAAGACGCATTAGACCAGATGGTCCGGCTCAGTCTTATTTTTGGGGAAACACGGTATTTGTTGGTTGGCTAAAAACTCCCTCACAGACAGTGCTGCGTGAGCTGGTGCATTGTCCTGATGCAAGAGTCATGAATTGTTGGCAAAAAGTTCACGTTGTCTAACTTTTTCACACAGCCTATTCAGCACTTCCAAATACTAAATTTAGTTAACTGTTTGTCCCATTGGTACAAATTCACAATGAATAATCCCTCTGATACCAAAAAAGGTTAGCAACATCATTGCAACAAGTTCGTGAACTTAATTGTCCATCCTCGTATGTTGAGTTTGAAATGCCTACTAGACTTCCAAGTGGGAACGTAGAGTAGGCAGCTGAGGGTATGTGAGAAGAGTCAGGTAAGAGACTCGCACAAGTGTGTCATCAGAATATAGGTGTATTTAAGGCCCAAGGGACTAAGATAACTTTGGAAGAGAGTAAATCAAAGAGGATCTGGGACTAGGCCCTGGGGCATGTCACATTTAGGTAAAGAGAAGCCAATAAATTGAATCTGAAAAGAGGGTTCAGAGTGGCCACGTTTCCCCTCTAATGGGAAGGGCGGGAACACAAGGCCTCTGGGCCTCCATCTGCTGTGACAATCGCTGGGCCTATAATTCTGTGGAAAGACTACATATGGCAAACAGGGTGGAAGCACTGAGATTTTTCTAACTGCAAAAAAATGGCTACCCTGTTGGGCTAAACTCTCCCTGTCGGCATTTAAGACCCCTTGGGAAATGACCCCAACTTCACTGTCTCACCCCTCTGCCCCCTCTTCTCTGTCCCTTACAGGGGCGTGACAGCCCCATATCCACACTGGTGTGCTCTGCCCTCTACCCAAAGTGAACCTCTCACTTTAGTATCTTAAAATTACACCCAACCTCCAAAGTCCTAGGTAGGAGGTTCTGTGGGTGTCCGGCCCGAGTGCCCTCAGAGCCCTTACCATTTCTCCACATTCCATGTGCACCGAGCGCCTGTGTGTGCAAGCAAACACACACACGTCCCATGTATTACAAGGTTTTTCCACTCTGGCTGCTGGATACAGGAACTACTCCTGACCCTGGGTGGACTTGAAGAATTATTTGTGTTCCTGGTTTTTCTTTCCCCAGCCGTGGGTGGACTTCTCACTGAAATGTTAATCGGATTTCACCTGGAGATGGGGTGGGGGAAACCCTCTGCAGACCTACCTATCAAAGGCAGTATTACTTTCCTCTCAGGCTGTTGAGAGATGAAAGCAAATTAGTCTTCGCAAAGCCCCTGACTAGTGCCTGGCCCCAAACAGGTGCAGTGTTCTCAGTTCTCTGCCTGTCTGTAAAGAGCTGAAAGAACGTCCAGCCCTCAGAAAAGTCTTAGGAGAGTGTATTTGAGCCAAATTTTGAGGACATGCCCAGAAGCAAAATCTCAGTGGATTGAGAAAATGTTCCAGAGAATGGCTGTTTCGCAGCTTATTTCATACATTAGAATCAAAAGAGGAGATATAAAGAAGGCACATGAAATCCATTGGTAGCAGATTAAGGGGGCTGGAGAAAGCAAAGTGGTCGGAGGATGCCTAGGATTGGATAGAAGGCAAAACGGAAAAACATACTTCTTTTTCATTGGTGGGTGCAGGATAGTTAATAATTATCACAGCACATAGAGACGGTATGTGGCGGATGAGACAACTAGGAGGGGTTCTGTGGTCTCCTGCTCTGGTGGGAGTGGGTGTGCCTTTGAGGGGTAGGAAAAGAAAATTACTCTGATACGGTATCCGAGATACCTAAGAACGTGGCCAGGGCTCACTTATGGTAAAGGCTGACCTTTGTGAAGGCAGCTGGAGGCCTGGGATGTGACAACCCGCCATGACCTGCCTCGTTAGGAATCTGTGATCAGACCATCCTGCGTGGTTACTTTCAGTCACTGAGCTTGTCAGGCCTGCCATGTGGCCCCCTGAGCTTGTCAGGTTTATTACATGGTCCCTTTTTTGTTTACAGACTCTTTCTTAAAGGATACAGTTCACAATAAAAACAGCAGAGTCAATTAATTTTGCACAGTGCGAAAGACTTTTTCTGACATTTATTCAAACTTCTCTAAGCCGGACTTGCTATGAAACCCCTCTCCCCATTGCCACGGAAAACAGGACAGTTGTTTGTCATTTTCTTCATTTTTCAGCCCTCTCAGTGCACAGGTTGTTCCATTAGTATTGCTGCATTCGCGGTACCCCAAAACTTAGCAGTTTAAAACCACCACCTCATTTTTCTCCTACTTGTGGACCAGGAATTAAGGGCTGGGCGTGGCACCTCATGTGACATCCTTGCTGTGGTTGGGGCTGGCCCTTTCATTGAAATGAAAGGGTCATCAGTTCATTTGATGATTAGTGCATTGTGTACATTGTTATTCCTCCCATTCTAGCAGGCAATAGTCTTGGAAACGTTCCATCAGTACATTATAACGATATTATTTTCTCCATCTCCTGAGAACATCTTTCTCAGTTTTCGTTAAGGCCTCGTCACCAGCCTCGAGACTGTTCCCACAACAGTCTTCTCCAGGCCCTTCCAGGCACCCGCTGCCCCATCCCAAAGGCAGTCTCTTTGTTCGGGGCTTCTGATGGGTCAGCACCGCACTTGGTACCAAATTTCTCTTCCAGTTACTGTGGTTGTGAACTCTAAACTTAGCTGCTTAAAACCCTTTGTAAAAAATCTTGCTTGTAGTTGTTTGCAGGTCAGGAATTCATGAAGCGCCCAGCTGGGCAGTCAATCCTCGCTCGGGGTCTCTCACGGGGTCAGACGTTGGCTGGGGCTGGGCCACCTGCAGTTCCAGTGGGATGAATGTCCAAGGTGACACACTTGACAAGGCTGGCAGCAGCGGAGGCTGGTGGCTGGGAGCTTAGCTGGCATTAACGCAGTGCCTGTGTGTGGCCTGTCCAGCAGGGAGCCTCACAGGACGTGGGCTCCTTACTCGGTGACAGACTTCCCCTGAGCAAGCGTCTCCAGATAACCAGGCAGAAGCTGCATGGCCTTTGATGAAATAGCCTCGAAAATCCTGGTACACCTTCCACTCTGGTTGGAAGGAAGGAGACAGGGAGTGGCAAGGACACATCTTAGACGAACTCATGGAACGGGAGATATTGTTACAGAAAACTTTGGAAAATACCATGTGTCACATGGGCAGCCAATGTCCTGGGACATTACGTGCTTTCCTTGTTTCTAGACTGTTTAAGGTCTCAAAATCAGAAGCCTATGACTTTTTCTACGAACACAATAGTGAACTTCGTTTGGGCAGTCCTGAGCAAGCACACAGGAGGACCACTCCCTGCCCCAAGCTTCCTGACATTCCTGAGGTAGGAAGGCTTGGGTCATGTACTCTGAGCATCAGAAATGGACACATTCATTCATTCATTCATTCCTTCATCCAACCTAGATATGTGAGTGTCTATTATGTGCCAGGTGCTGGGGGTACAGCAATGTGCAAAAGCAGTTTCCGTCCTGTAGCGCTTTACATTCTGATGGGTGATACAGTCATTCATGTAAGACGATGGCATGAATCAATGTACAACTGGAACTATGAGAAAGCTATAAAGGACAGGTGTAAAGAGGGTCCGGCTTAGGGCTCTCATGAAAGGTTTTCCTGAGGAACTGACGACTCTGCAGAAATCTGAGGAGAGAATGGGATTTACCCAGGAGGAGGGGGCCAAGGAGAACATTGCAAGCCAAGGGACCCACAGGAGAAAATGTCCTGGGACAAAAGAAAGACAAGTACAAGGGACTGAGAGAAGACCTGAGGGAGGAACCTGAAAGGACACTGTGGTTTGGTGCCAGAGACTTTATGGGGGTGGAGAATCGGGGTGGGTTCAGAGGCGTTCAGGACGTGAAATGATAGGACTTGGTTACGGAGGGCATCTATTGCTGCGTAAAAAATTACCACAAACTTAGGGGCTTAAAGCCACATCCATCTATTATCACACGGTGCCCATGGGTCAGTAGTCTGGGCACAACTGGGTCCTCTGCGAGGCTGCCGTCAGGGTGTCGGCCACGGCTGGGGCCTCGTCTGAGGCAGGACTCGGATGGATCCGCTCCACGTTCCGTGGCTGTTGGCAGCACTCACTTCTGTGTGGGCTCTTGGATTGAAGGCTTCAGTCTCTCGCTGGCGGTCAGCTGGAAGCCACCCTCAGTTCCATGCCATGGTCCTTCCACACTGCAGCTCACAACATGACAACTTGCATCTGCAAAGCCAGCAAGGGAGAGAGAGTGTCCTAGCAGGATGGGTGTCACAAACCTGTGTGAAGGAATCATATCCACATAATCACATACAGCCTGACATTTAGCTGGACTCTCTTAGCCAGAGCAAGACACAGGCCCTGGCCACCGTCAAAGGCAGAGGTGCTCACAAGAGCTGAATAGTAGGAGATTGGGGCACCCTAGGGGCTATGTTCCATAGAGAGGTTCTAGGGTAGAAACACAGGGAGGGAGTTAAGAGTATTTCTGTTGTAAGGGAGGTGTTGACCCTGGAAGGAGGGCGGATTGAAGGAGACGGGGTGGGGAGTAGAGAAAATGATCTCAGTTGGGACACATTGAGTTTGAAGTACTTTTGAGATATCCAAACAGGTATCACATGGTACTTACTTGAACATGTGGAGCTGGTAGGAAATATAAATTAACAAATCACATTCAGATGAATGGTAATTCAAGCCAGGTGTGGATGAGCTTGGCAAGGGAGGGCGTGTGGAATGGAGAAAGGAAGCAGGATCAAGTCCTAAAGAATTCCATTAATTAATAGCCAGGAGAAGAAGCTGGGTCTGCAAAGGAGACAGAGATGGAGCAGAGACAGGAGTAAACCCAGGCGAGGGGTGTGTCCCACAAACCAAAGGGAAAGGGAGGACAACAATGTCAGTGCTGCAGAGATTCATGCACGATGATGGCTAAAAAGGTCAGTCCCGTTTAGCAACAAAGTGGGGAGTCACTGGTAAGCTTAGCAAGAGCTGGAGTGCAGAAGGGATGAGGTGTAGCTAGGTTGCGGTGGGCCGAGGGGATGAGAGGGAAGGAAACGGAGATCGTGAGTATTGTTAGTGGATTTCTGCCGTAAGGGAGGAGGCAGTTCACGCGTTGAAGGTGAGGAGAAGGCGGTGAAGGTTTCACATGGTGGTGAGTGAGCCTTAGAGGTACGGAGGCTTGCTGGGCCCATCAATGTCCTAAAGCCAGAGATCACCAGAAACACATCTGCCATTGAATGAGTCGGGTTTATGACTGGTCACAGCCAGGTAGACCATCACCATGGGAAGCCTCAGGAAGGGGATGTTGGAGGGACTTGTAAGATTTGGGTTTGTGTTAGGTGATTCGGGGAAACATTTAAGGAAGCGCAGCTTTGGTCTGGATTGGATACTGTCAGAAAGAGGAGGTAATTCCTTGACTGGGTGTCTTAATAAAGCTTATCTATTAATAGAAGGCAGGAAAACTAGACCACCGCTAACCTTGTACTTGATAAAGAAGCAGCCATCACTCTTATTAGCCAAGATAGAGGGATGTTGGGCGTTTTTGTAACTTGGACCATGTTCATATATTGTCTGTGTTCAGACGTAGAGTGGCCTCGTTTTTGTCTTTTGCTGTCATAGCCTGATATGGAATTGTGTACATTCAATAGAACAACAAGGCCGGTCAGTGCATACCAGGCCATCTCCCAGGTGTCCCGGCTGCTTTTCTGGAACATCACGTGGAAGCCGCTCTTTCCCGTTCCCCCCACGTGCCCGGGTGGGTGCAGACCCGTGGAGGGATGCCTCCTCTACATCCTGCATCATACGGGGTTTCAGTCCTAAGGCTCAGAGCCCGTTGACCAAACCTCGGTTTTGCAATCTGTAAAGTGGGCTGGGAATGGAGGTCTGCTGTGGGGCTGGGAAGACAAAGGGACGGCCCGCATGTAAAAGCCCCATGAAGTCTTCCCAGACATCAGGGCACTACAGTCGCCCTTGAGCTCAGACATTTGTCTCTGGACCCGCCTTCTTGAAACCAGCCATGGGAGAGCAGGACGCGCCCGCGCCAGGACACTACTGGACACATGGCAGCCGCAGCCTCAACTCCTCCGGCCCAGGGAGGGGCGGCCTGCGCGCGTGCGCGCCGCGCCGCCCCGCCCCCTCACCGCCCCACCCCGCTCGCGCGCAGAACTCTGGGGCGGCCGGGCCACGCCGCGCGCCGATTGGTGGCGTTCTGGACCCGCCTTCGGTTGATTGACGGCGCTGGGGCCCCGCCATCCCGTCGCTGACGCCACCGCCGGGTGTGGAGCCCGCTGCCGCCGGGTGTGGGGCCCGCCGCTGCTCGCGGGCTGCGCGTCTGCCAACCCCGCCGCCGCCATGGACCTGTTTGGGGACCTGCCGGAGCCTGAGCGCTCGCCGCGTCCGGCTGCAGGTAAGCGGGTGGCCGCGGGGCGGGCGAGGGGAAGGGCGGCGGGCTGACGGCGGCCTGGAGGCCCGCGGCGCCCAGGGCGGGCGGCGGGGAGGAGCGGCAGGGCGAGCGCGGCCTGCGCCGGGCCGGACCCCGGCGTGGGCACCGGGAGCTCTGAGCGCCTCCGCCATTTTCGCTGCGCAGGAAGAAAGGGCTCTCGCTCGGGGCGCGGGGCCGAGGGCAGCGCCCGGCGCCGCGCTCTTTGTGTGCGGCCCACACGTGCCCACCCCGCGGAGCCCCGGGCCGGTCGCCCTCGGAGCCAGCGCCCGGAGTCCCGCCGCCTCCGCGGGCGGGCGGCGTCCGGAGCCGGAGCTGCCCCGCGCGGGCCGCTGCCCCGCAGCTCTCCGGCCTGCGTTTGAAGCGCTTTCCCCTGGAGCAGCGTTATTCCCTGATGCGCACGTTCGGGGTTCTGTTTGGCTTTGTTTTTACCCCGGAGCTTGAAGTAATCAGCAACTTAATCTTCCGTGGTTCCGAAGCCCAGAGAAGAGGATTGGCTCTCTGTGCTTCGGAGGTTTCTGTTAACCGTGGTTTTCTGTTCTGAGCTGGATCCCAGGGTGTCCCCGTCTCCCCGAAGCCCAGAGCGCTGGCCCGGGGCCGCACGGCTGCGCTGCCCGGCCGAGCTCGGCGTGTGAGCTCCTGGGGGCTGGGGCTCGGGCTCCGTCGGCGCCTGTGCGACCAGTGCCCTTTAGTCCTGTGCCGGGTGCATCACAGTCGCTCCAAGTTTAACGTGGCGCGTCCTCCTCATGTTTTCATATACGAGACATTGGGCTACATGCTGTAGTTTAGGGCCTATTTCCAGACCTAACTTGTTGGCGGAAAACTAGAACACTTTAAAAACAAAGTCTGAAAGTCTGCGGTGGGGCCTGGAATCAGTGTTATTAAATCAGTCGTGTTCCCCCCCACCCCCCGCCGCTCAGCAGGGGCCTGGACCCCGCGGTTTGAGAACTGCTGCTGCAGGGAATACGAAGGTGAATAAGATCCAGCCTTTGCTTTCAAAGAGCTTAATTCTGAGTGCAAATGATCAAAATCGAAACTGGCAAAGTTAAGGACAGTGGGAGCTGCTGAGTGCTGGCGGGAGTGATGTTTGTAGTCCATCCAGGGAGTGGGGAAGGAGGAAGGCGGTGGTGTTGGAACTGGTCCTCTGAACATGAGTATGCTTGTGATTTGCAGGGATTCCCGGCGGCCAGGGAACGATGTGCTGACAGGGGAACGTTTAGTTCTCCAGTTTGCCGGAGCAAACAGTGCAGAGGAGCAGTGTGACTTGGGCCCTAAAGAAGGTGTGGGTCTGCCCCCCACGGGGCCTGGATGCTGACTTGTCCTGTGTGAATGGCCTGGCCAGTCTTTCTAGGCCATTCTTCCCACTAATGGCACCGTGCTCCTCCCCACTGACCGTTTTGATGTACTGAAGCGGCTTAACAACTGGCCCTTGAGCTGAGTGTACTCCACTCGGCCATTTGTTTTCTAGATTGTTCTAGTGCGTAAAAACTCTGGTTTTGTGTATGTAGTCTTTGTTGATGGAGTATAATTTCTATCTGAATATGTTTGGGGCAGAGTCTAGATTCGCAGACGTGCCTGGAAGCATATCCTTTGTGTTTTGTTTTGTTTTTAAAACTCCATCATAACTTTTTACCTGAAATCAACATGGGTCTGTTTAGAGGAAGGCATCTTTAAGATGATTTAAAAAAAAACACCTGACAATTCTTTTTCAAAAAAAATTTTTTTAAATTTTCAATTATAGTTGATATACAATATTATAATACTTTCAGGTGCACAACATAATGATTAGACATTTATATAACTGATGAAGTGATCCCCCAGTAAGTCTAGGTCCCACGTGACACCATACATAGTTATTATTGTTGACTATATATATCCTGGTGAAAAACCTGACAACTCTTAAGTCTTACAAGTGGGCAGTTGGAAGCCTGTTCCCAGATACGGGGTGGGGGGCTGCACGGCGTTTAAACACCCCTTCCCTGGAGGGTGGATTAGTGGGGTACTCCCTGCCTGCAGGAAGGGTCGTGGCACTGTGATGGGCCCTGCTTGGCTGAGTGTATTTTTTAAAATAATTTTAAAAACAAAGAAGGCATGTATGTTTGTAGATGACGTGAAGCTGAGAGGGATAACTACTGAAGTGAGTGACAGAATTGGGATCAAAAGTTCTCTTGACAAGTAGTTAAAAACAAGAAGAGATTTAACGGTTAAAAAATTATTTAATAAGAACAGAATCTGATTTTGTGAAAATACTGATTTTTGAAAAGTGAACCGCCATAGTTTTTCAGAAGAGCTATGGTATTGACTGATAAAATTAAAAATGGGAAAAATGAAAGGGAAAATAAGTTGGCTTTCTAAAGTGGATGGAAAGATGAAGCTAAACTGCACCATTTTGAGCCTCACACCTGACGTGCAGGTGCCACAAATTTTTGACTAATGCAGGAATGTGAATAAAATGCACATTTTATTATTAATGCAGGAATAGCGATAAAAGACCTGGTCATTTTCAGAGTCTCCAAGAAGAGTTGTTCGGGACATGAAATTAGAGGTTTCAAATTCGAACTCTGTCCTTACTAACTACCTTCTGTGGCTGCTCCTGTATCTGTGAAGTGGGGGTCTCACCTCCTGTTAACGTGTGGATTAGAGAAAGCACTGTAGAGCTCAGCGTGGGGTGGGGGGCGGCACATGGTCAGTGCCTGGTTGATGTTAGTGCATAACTTTTAGCTTCAACAGCTATTTAAGGGGCGCAGCAGATGCACTCTTCAGTGGGTTTTGTGGGAAACACTTAAGTGTCCAAAGGGAAGATAGGTGAGCCAGCTCAGATCACCAGGTGTATTTTGTTTAGTTCTTTGAATTTTGTTTTAAACATCACATCTTATATTCCTACCTCCAAGCCTTCTAATTTTTTATGGTCTGAAGACAAATGTAGAAAGAATGCATTACAGGCATACGTCGGAGATATTGCGGGTTTGGGTCCAGACCACCGTAATAAAGCAGGAATCTGATAAAGTAACTCGTAATCTTTTTGCTGGTGGAGTGTCTTGCCTTCGGTTGGTTAAAAAAAAAAAACTCAACATCTGTGAAGCACAGTAAAGTGAGGTGTGCCTGTTCATGTTTTCAGAATTTGTGCTAAATTAAGTTTTTTCATTCCAGCACTTACAGATTTGATTGCTGAATCAAGTTTACACACGTGCATGCGTGCGCACACACAGTTGATCCTTGGACAGTGCAGAGGTTAGGGGCGCTGTCTTCCCACACGGTGGAAAATCTGCTGTAACTACATGTGTAACTACAGCGGTGCCCAGCATGCGTGGATTCCCAACTGCAGAGGTGACCTGTTCGAATCAGTTGAAAACTCTCTGTGTAAAAGTGGACCTGCATGGCTCAAACCCAAGTTGTGTGTGTTTGTAGTTTTCCTAAAAGAGGAGGTAACGTTTGTTCACATCAGACAGAAGTGGAACTGCTCAGTTGTATCACTCTCATAAAAGTGCTGACTGGGTGTCTTTAAGATTGACAGCGCTTATTTGGTAATCCAAACAAGTTAAAGGTGTGCTGGTTTAAGGTGGCTTTGCCAGTCGCTAGGTTTCTGTTTTATAGCGTAGTTCTTTCACATACTACGTTGCTACATCAGTACACTTTAAAACTGATGGTCAGCTGTCAAGGACTAAATAAATATTTGCTTGACAGGACATCTTCAAAATATTTCTAAGAAAAATTGGAGATCTAAATATAAAATAAAGGTTATTTTAAGATGTTAGAAAAAACTTGGACTAATTGTAAAACTTCAGAGTTTAGCAAGAACAAACTCAAGTTATAAAAAATTAAAATGGATTTAACTATGTTAAAATTAAAAATTTCTGCAGGACAAAATACCACAAAGGCAAAAGACAATTTGAGAGAAAATATTTGCCATGCATAGCGCTTAAGGTTACTATCTCTAATAAGTGAAAGGCTCATACAGATTAATAAGAAAAAGACAGATAACCCATTAGAAAAATGGTCAAAGGATGTATCCTGACAGGTTATGGAGAAGAAGTGCAAATGACCCATCAATGGAACCAGTCATGAGGAGAGGAGTAGCACGTCACTGGTGTCCCACGCTTTTCACCCGTCAGGTTTCAGAATTGGCAGCATGGTGAGAATGTAGAGAAATGGACATTCTCGTGAAGTGTGTTGGGAGTGGAAGTTACCACGTTTTCGGAACAGCTTTTGGCACCTGTTGAATTTAAACTACTAATACCTTTGACCAGCAGTCTAGCAGATTAAAGATGTGTGTGTAAGGTTGTTTATTGTGGCGTTGTTTGTCATGTAAAAAACTGGAATTGGCCTGCACGCCCATCACTAAGAGAACTGGACAAGTGCTTGGCTCTGCTTCCCATGTGGAATAGTACGCGACTGTTGGAAAGAATAATTAGGCCCCGCAGTGCTGGCTGGGGATGTGCCCTGATGGCCTGCGTGAATAGTGAGACGTGTAGAGGCTTGTGCCCAGCAAACTTCTACCTTTAAAAACCTAAAATGCACGTACAGTGTGTGTGTTGTGTGTTACATGCCATTGAGTAGGCTCTGACTCCTGGTGACCCTACGAATGAGTGACGTCCGCAGTGTCCTGTGCTCAAAATGCAAGTGCATGAGCATAAAGGAAAGTGGGACGCGTACGCTCCACTGTTACTGTGATTGGGAAGTGTGGTGGGAGGCGGGGCCGTTTCCTAATGCTAATACCTCTCTGGAGTTTGGGACACATGTATGGAGTTGAAAAGAAAATTCGGTTATCAAAAACAGTTTAGGCAAAATATTTGATCTTTGTATTGTCCATAGCAACCTTTCGCCAACCTGAATGGAATCGGCCCACGGGCACTGTTCTCAGCATAGTGTGTCACTTTCAGCAGACTTAGCTTCAGAATGTAGGTAACTAAAGTCCTGGGTGACATGAACTGTAATGAAAAATTGTCTTCAGCCTTGTTTCATTATTAGGGTTCTTATATTATGAATTTGGGGGGCCTCTTCCAAAGTTTTGGGTCAAGGTCATACTTTGTGCAATGATAGCAGCCCCAGTACTTTGAATTGCTGTTTAGAATAGGATGTAAGGATCTGGATAATCAGAAGTTCCCCTTAGAGTATCTGTGACCTATGGATTTTTAAAAAAGACCCAGAGGCGAGCTAGCACTGAGTTTGAGCCTTATGTTGAGACAGAAGGTACTCCGGAGATGTTCAGACCTCGAGTTTATCGTCGTGGGGTTGTGCTGGCTTAGTGAGCTGGTCTCCGTGCCGTCCTCCAGTGGCACCTCGTGGGGGTGGGGGGGCTGCAGGGTAGCGCCCTGCCAAGAACTCACTGGGGACCAGGAAGCCAGGGTTTGAATCCCCACTCCTCACTGGCTCTGTCGGGCAGCTGTTTAACTTAAGTGTCTCAGTTTCCTCATCAGTGAGCAACAGTAATAATAATCTACCTCCCAAGGTCAGTATAAGGATTAAATGCATTAAAATTGGGAGAGTACTGGAAGAGAGCCTGGCAGGCAGTGAATGTCAGTGATCATTTTTATTAACAGTTCTCAGTTGTGACAACAAAGGTGTGGTGATCTCATGTGTTTCATTGAAATACCACTCATCGTATTCCAGTGAGGCAAGAGGGGCCATTCCATTCAGCAGGAGGAGGTGAGTGGTTCTCAGAGCATGCTCAGTTGTGGGGAGTATCCTCGACTGAGTTGTAGTTAAAGGAGAGGGGCCAGCCTAGGCTAAAGCCGGGGCTTCTTGTGAGGCATGCGTGCTGCCTGCGTCCAAGAGGACCCCACCCCATTGGACACAGGCAGTGGAGAGACCTGATTTAGAGGGGAGTTCAGTTCAGAAATTAAAATCTGACGAGGCACAGTGGAAGGGTTGCTTGTTCTCCAGGTTGTCCTCCCTGTAATGTCCCCTGTCCCACGATGCCTGGCTCTCTGTCCCCGCTGAAAGCCCAGGCATCTTTGAGTGTCAGGAGAATGGGCTTTCTGTCGGTTACACCCAGTGCAGTGTGGGTTTCCCTTGGAAGCGGCCTGCTAGGATATTTGGGGTTCTTGCAGGAGGATTACTGCAGTGAGGAAATGGTTCTCCTAAGTGCCTTTGAAGGTCCTCCTAATGCTCCTTCTTGAATACTTGCCAGACAGTCCTTATGTCGCTGGTGAGAAAAAGGAAAGTACTGGCAACGGTAATACTTAATTTGTTTAGGGTAATCCTGAGGGAGAAGAATATGATTTAGTGGAGTCGTCATTTCCCATTTGCATTGGGGCTATAAAGCAGAAGAGTTACTTTTTGCTAAATCAGGAATTTATTTGGGTATTAAGGTAGTACTTCTGACCTAAAGACTCCTGAAGACATTTCCTTCCTTGGAGTTTATAAATTTTAATTAAAATTTTTTGTTTTTAAAAGAGTACAGTTGACACCCAGTTTATTCCTACATAGAGGCAAAAGGTGCTATGGATGAATTGGGTTTTAAATGAGTGCATTTCTGTGCTTGAACTCAGAGAAACAAGTGACAGAACAAGGTCTGTTTAGTCGAGTGTTGAGCTTACAGGGTGTGACCTTGTACCTTCAGCATCTTCAGCCCTTTGTGTTGTCGCTCGCCCCACTCCCACCCCCGCCCACGTTCCTGTGTGCCCTCTCCTATGTTTAATAGCTTAAATAGAAATTGGGGGGAAAGCTGGGGAATAAGGGATTGTGGTTAAATGTTACGTGGAGAGGGATAACAGAGTAAAACATTTAAGACAAGTATTTTGTTGTGTAAGCCTTCAGGTTTTTAGATAAAAATTTCTCTGGCATTCTCCTGAGTTGGTCTTGGAGTAGCTCAAATTCCTCGCCATATTTTCTCTGTAGACACTTTCTGAGTCTGACAGTGCTAGGGGCGCCACGTAAGACAGGTTTGCGTCCTTCAGCCTCTCATCTCTGTGCTCGTTGGTTTCCCATTCTACTTGGTGGTTAATTCGGAATGTTACGGAAATGGGATTTTGTATTCTTGCTCTAGAATCGTTTTTTTTCTTCTCAGGATTCACTTTTGAAAGAAACATTTTTGAATGTTTGTTGCTTTCAATACTGAAATTACCAAGAAAAACAATTGTTTTTCTCAAATTACCCAGTGTCCCCTAAAATGCTTGTTGGGTCATCTTTCACTATTATGTTGACTGGAACTGTTGGAAACAAACATCCATATTAAATAGCTGTCAAGAAGATATTTTTAAAAATAAATTTTGTCCAATAGGGAGGAGAAACTGTTGCTGTTTAATAGCAACAGTCTCAGACGTCTCCCCCTTTGAAAGTCCCTGGTGGCCGATGACCACACTCTAAGCATGTGTCCATGTCCTAGGGAAAGAAGCCCAGAAAGGACCTCTGCTCTTTGACGACCTGCCTCCAGCCAGCAGTGCTGACTCAGGTACAGTCTCCAGGCTGTCCCAGGTGTGTGTCAACGTGTCATCCTGGGCTTGTAGTTGTCTCAATCTTTTTCCCTTTCCCCCGTTTTCAACACACAGATGTTTTAGGTGTTGGACTGTCTTAAGTTTTGAATCCATGGCGTCAGGTAAGGCAGAAGATCCACTAGTCGCTAGTCCTGAGAAACTGCGTAAAGATGTTGAGCAGCTTTCTCTGGTTCGTTTGAGGGTTTATTTTACTAGCTGAAATAGGATTTAACTCTGTAAGGCAGGTTTTGTTTCCTTTCATTGATAGGACTTTAAAATAGGTTCAAGGCCTTATTTACTGCAGTCTGAGTTGCCATTGGATTGACACAAGAGTTTTGAGTTTATTTCAATGACCTGCGTAGGTGTCCTGGTGGGATGGATTCTGAAGCTTAGGCCTCATCCAGGTTTTGTGGGTTCACTAAGTGTTCTGCTGTGTTTCAGGGTCAGGGGGACCTTTGCTTTTTGATGATCTCCCACCAGCCAGCAGTGGTGATTCAGGTAAGTGGAAGGGAAAAAAATCCACTGTGCTAATGGAAATACTATGTATTTTACTCTTACGTGGAATTGATTTAAAGTTTGTAACAGGGTTTAGGGTGACGTTAGATCATAGTACAGAGGAGGTTTATTAGAAGTAAATAGGCGCCATCGGGTGGAAGCAGAAAGATTAGATACTTAAACACTGCATCATTTTTGGGTCACTTTTTTTTTTTAACTTCTTGGGGTTCAGCCTCTTACGACTAAGAATTAAGAGTTCAGTAATTTAATTTGAAATTTTTATTAACTTTAAAAAAAAAAAAATCAGTATCGGTCATTCTGGTTTCCTTGTTATGTTCCCAACAGATCCAAATGTATCCGGCAGGTGTCTGAATATATGAAACACAGTTAAAATATTTTCAGTTCCCTGAACCCATAAATACAGATAAACAGGTCTTCTATGTTATGCTACTTACATTAAAAAGAATTTTGACTTAAAAAAATGAAGTCTGAATGACACTGGTTTAGTGACTGGTACAGACCATGTGCAGGAATTTTCCAGACCCTCATTAATTATTTTCCAGTCAATTCATAGGTTCTCAAGATTCTGTTTACTGATGTAATTTTATTTTTGTCAAGCCTATTAACATTGGCTTTACCTGTTCTGTCAATGTTTAACTTCTTTTTATGGCCCAGTTAAGTAGAAGGGAAGGAGCAGATTCCTCTGTGTCGCATGAGGGCTCTAGTATTTCTCTCACTGACAGCTTCTCACGTGGAATTCCGCGCAGTGAGGGGAAGGTACTGCCATCGTGGCTCAGTGGGGTTGCAGGCTGTCTTTTTTCACATGCAGTTGTCAAATAGAACACTTTCTGCTTTTCAGATAGCTTTTTTGTATTGTTAATTCATTACCATAAAATCATTGGAATTAGTCTAGAAAGTATGGCTTGAATTAATATAGTTCCTATATTTAGAAAAAGTATTACAATCATCTTACATACCCATACCAAAAAATTACAGCATTGTCATGCTCACAGTTTAGCCTAAAACCTTCCCAATAAAGATAGGACATTTAGTTATAATGAAAGTTAATGTGTGCAGACAGGGCTCTTAACAGATTTAGTAAAAGTAAGAACGACTCAGCATAGCTATGTCTTAGTTGTCCACAGGGCGAAAGACAATAAACTGGGAACAACTGAGATGCCAACACCACCATTAATGAGTTTGATGTTTTTGGACATAGAATCCAGTCTTGCATGCACTATTTTGGATTTCTTGAGAAGACATGTTCTTCTCAAGGAGGCAAGAACCATTTACAAGAATTGACGACATTCTAGGACATAAAGTGAGTCCCAATAAAGAATCAATTTCACGTACAGACCACATTCTCTGGCTAGTGTGATTCAATTAGACATCAGTAACAAAGCTTTAAAAATTTCTCTGTTTTGCAACTTAAAAGAAAGGAAGATTCTTGTACGTACACATTGGGAAAACAGAAGACAGTAAGTGACAGGAGGCTAGTGGCGAGACCATTGGGAGAGTCTATTGGAAACGTCCCTGACATTTTCTCAGTTAATCTGCCTTGTTACGTGGGGTGGCACGTGTGTTGTATTAATACTGTTGTGTGACATAAGAGTCAACTACTTGCAAAAGGACCGATTATAAAAATGCAGGGACATTTTCCTCCTTTTCCCTCAGTGCTCGGAAATGTCTGGCAAAGAGTAGTTGACTAAATGGTCACATGCCTTTACACCTAAGTGTGGAGAATATCAGGGCCACTTAGGACAGCAGCGGCCGTTTGTTGGCTACTCGATGGCACTGTGGTGCCCATCGATTTCAAAACAACCCTGAGATGACCGTGTTCTCCGAGCTATGGGTAACACACGGGCTGGAAGGTGAAGTAACGCCTTAGGGACACCCCTCCTCGTGAGTGGCAGAACTGGGACTTGAAACTAGACCTTTCTAACCTCGTCCACACTGCAGGGGCCCTGAGCGCTGACTTGGGGTGCACTTTCACCCCTCACAGCTGGGAATGGCCTCAGCAGCCCTGCTGTGCCTCTCGGGATACATAGAGTTCTTAAAGCCCGACATTGACTGCATTTTCAGCCTTTTTTGGCACTTGTAATTTTTAGAACTTGTTCAGGAAGTGCCACTTGGTGGACTTTGGAAACTTCCCTATTTATAAATAAGAGCACGTGGATGTAAAGCTCACACACCTGTGTGTCTTTTGACCAGAGAAGCCTCTCTTGCAAAGCCTCTCAGGTTGGTGTGAGCAGGGCCTGGACCCTGACTCGTGGCCTCCCCTGGGGGTGCCCAGGCGCCCTGCCGTGGAGGCACGACTGCTGTGCCTGCTCAGCCAGGCCGCACTGGAATGTCCTTTTGTTTTCAAGGGCTGGGACGGCCCCAGTCTGCCTGGGGGTCTTTGTGTAACAGTCTACAGCTGTGTTTCTGTCTGGCTTTCACTTTATTTCCAGGTTCTCTTGACACCTCCATGTCCACAATGGTGAAGAATGAAGGGAAAGGAGCAAAGAGAAAAACCTCTGAAGAAGAGAAGAATGGCAGCGAAGAGCTTGTGGAAAAGAAAGTTTGTAAAGGTTTTAGACAGTTTGAAAACAAATGTATTAGACTTGGTATTTTAAAACCACCCAGAGCAAAACCAAGCTCAGCTTTCTGATAGGCCTTCCTTTTTGTGTCTGTATTTGAGAAGTGGGGAGGGCTCCCTTTCTGCAGACAGGTTTCTGTGTTTAGCTGTGCTTCCTCTCTGCTTTGCGTGGGCATCTTGGACCCTCACCCCACCTTTATCACACGGGAAGCCTCCATTTGTTCTGGGGGTTCAGAAGCACCCCTCTTACGGAGGCCGCCTGTTGCCCGCCCGTTTCTCTCCGAGTCCCTGTCTTGTCCCAGCCTGATGATCAGCCCTTAGGGTCAGTGGTGAGCTCAGTGGGCGGCTTCCCGGGAGAGCCCGGCACTGGGAAGGCCATCGGAGTTGGTCGGCAGCTTTGTGACTTGTCATAGTGGGGAAGAAATGAAAAGCATCGAGGAGAAATCGCTGTGGGTGTTCGGGCACTGCACCCGACCCCTTTGTCCTTCGAAGCCATAGAGCGCCCAAGGACGTGTATGAAAGGCCCTTCTTCTCAACTCTGCTGGCCGCAGCTGAGCACGTCACCCCCAGCCTACACTGCTCCGTGCCTGCCAGCAGCAGCCTTTGAGAAGCTCCTTTGTTCCTAACATGGCCCCAGGGGTCAGAAAGTGACCAGGAGCTCGCCCAGCCTGGCCCTTAAACATAAATAGGTTTCTGTGCCCACGGGGACTCCTGTCTCCTTTTCTTCCTCAGTTGTTCAAATTCTTCACTAGCCTCAAGCATGAAATGCATATTTTGTGATGCCCAACAGGGCTCTTGGGATAAACTCTAGTTACTTGCATGTCTCTGAGGTAGAAATTTTCCTGTCTCATAAAATTACTGACAAGACTAGATTTGCACATGATTCCTTCCCCGTTCCAATTCCACTTCTGGGGTGACAGCACGCCCTGTTCTGGTGCTCTCGTTTGTTGCCTTCTTAAACAAGCTGTCCTTCCTGTACGAACTGCTGCCCACTATTCAGCCTTGCAGAGATGGGCCCCACTCAACAGTGGTCTGATTGGGGTTCCAGACTTGCTGTGGGGAGATGCCCTGTGGGGTGTAGCTGTGTGTTTGCTCTGTTAGGACCCTGCTGCGTTCAACCGCCAGAGGTCGCTCTCCTTTGCTCTGGGACTAGGGCTTCCAGAGGGAAGGGCACAGTTTTGTATTGGCTCTGTTCTCTTTTCCTCAGCCTCTTCAGTGATCTTTGGCTTGAAAGGCTACGTGGCCGAGCGGAAAGGCGAGCGGGAGGAGATGCAGGACGCCCATGTGATCCTGAACGACATCACCGAGGAGTGCAGTCCGCCATCGTCCCTCATGTGAGTTCCACGCTCCAGCAAGCCTGGCTGCAGACACGTGTCGGGACCAAAGTCTGACGGGTGTGGGGCTGTGTCCAGTTTGTACGTGTTAGGACTGGCATGTATCACTCGAGCTGCTTGCTCCAAGCTTAGTACTTCTCAGTTGGGAGTGAATCTGCCCCCTCCCCCGACATTTCTGGTTGTCACGATGGAAGGGCGCTGCTGGCATGTGGTGGGGGAGGCCAGGGAGGCTGCCACACCCCACAGCTAACGCGAAGAATTGTCCAGCCCCGAATGTCAGCTGCGCTGAGGTTGAGAAGGCCTGCTCCGTGGGCACTGGCTCCCCACAGTGGGCCTTTGGGGTGTATTACTCCTCACTAGTGTCTGAAGAGCTGGCAGGGACCATTCTGGGCCTGTGACCCAGAAGATAGAGGTGCCAGCCACTGAGTCCAGCAGTGAGTGGCGATCCAGAGAGCAGTACAGGGAGTGAGGGCACGGAAATGGCATCAACGAGAAGAAAAAGGGGGAGAATTTCCTACATCTGTGCAAACTGAAATGAAGCCTTCCGGCTGGGTCTTAGGCGTGGAGAGAAAGCAGCCGGAAGGTAGGACACGGAGGCGGCCATTGCCATGCGTTGTGTTCACACGTCTGGTAATGTGTGTGTTGGTAACACATGCCGCCTCATTGCCAGAGTCACACAGTCGCTGCGTTCCATGCGGTTGGTCATTACCACACAGTGCGCTGGAGCCGTTGGTGCCAGTGGCTTTGTCCAGTGGCTGAGGCTTGAGGAGGAGGTGACTGCCCACGTGCACCCATTGGTTGCCAACGTCAGGAGGGTGCAGTGGGGTCGCCCTGCTGCAGGGCGCCAGGGACAGATCCTTTGGGGTGGACTTAACTGGGAGCACTGAACCCACCTGGCAGAGAGCGTGCTGTCAGCTCACAGTTCTGACGTCCGCACCACGTGACGTTTCTTTTCTGAAGCTCATGATGTCCCAAACTGAAAAGCAATTCAAAAAATGTTAGGAAAAAGAGCAGCTCTGCAGAATAAAGGTCGTTTCTCCCAGGCATTTTGTTTTGTTTTCTTGAAGCAGTTTATTACTTACTGCTATTTATGTCATGTATGTGAGTTTTCGGGCAAAACTTGGAATGGAATGGGAATAAACGTGGGAAGACAGTCTTTAAGAATGGACACCCGTCAGGGTTTGAGGAACCGTTCTGGAACTACCCCCGTTCTTACAGATATTCTGACTGTCTGGGATCAGTAATTGTTTACCTGTGTCTAGTGTTTAAAACTAAATCGGTTTAAATAGGAAAAAGTTCTGAATTTTAGTTTCATCTTCAGTGAGAAATTAGAGTAAATAGATCTTGATTTTTGAAACAAGTCTGAGTGATTAACTTTTCATTTGAAAGTACCATGAAAGTCACTTAAATGTTTCTCTCAATGTTACCTACCACCTTTTTTTCCATTCGTAACAGTGTGACTGGTGTCTTACCGCGGGACTTGCTGTGTCTTGTTGATAAGATTTGAAAGCTTTAACGGAAAGGAGCGATGTTTGCTGTGAGCATCCCATTGACTCTGATTTCATTCTTCTAGTACTCGCGTTTCGTATTTTGCTGTTTTTGATGGACACGGAGGAATCCGAGCCTCAAAATTTGCTGCGCAGAATTTGCATCAGAACTTAATCAGGAAATTTCCTAAAGGTGAGGCTGAGAACTGAATCGGCTTGTGTTCATTCAATGTTTGCTGTTTGTGTGAGTCGGTGAGGAAGGTCATTTTGGCTTTAGCAGAGAATCGCTGGTGACAGGGATTCAGAGGAGTGGGCCCCGAGGGAAGCAGGTGTAGCGGCCGTGCACGTGTACCCTGTAGCACTTCTCGTGTCTGAGTGATGGGTAGCTCTCAGGAAGGGTCTGGGCGCAAGTGCGTGTCTGGTCTTTACATTTGGGCAACCACTATACCCAGTGCAAGTGGCACTGTGTCCTAGGCGAGGACATAGGTGGCCTGTGGTCCTAGTGAACATAGTGACAGTGGGAGGAGGGAACCTCCCCTCCTGGGCGTTTGTTTCCTGTTCCTCTGTAACAGGAGATGTCATCAGTGTGGAGAAAACCGTGAAGAGATGCCTTTTGGACACTTTCAAGCACACTGATGAAGAGTTCCTTAAACAAGCTTCCAGCCAGTGAGTACAGCCGCGGGAAGATGTGAGTGCAGTGTGTGTGTTTCCTACACGTGCTTCAGGCCTTCTGATTTGGTTTCCTACTCATGCTCACTGCGAAGTACTTAGCTCCAAGTAAGCTCTTGTACCGCTGCCTGAGTCTGAAGCGGAACGAAAGCAGGTGTCAAGGAAGTTGGCCCTTGTTAAAGTATAAGACACGTGCCCGTTCAGCCCTGGAAAGTAGCCTCAGTGCCGGCGTGGTGGTGCTGATTGTGTCTCTCATGTCTCTCCCCGTAGGAAGCCTGCCTGGAAAGATGGGTCCACTGCCACGTGTGTCCTGGCTGTAGACAACATTCTTTATATTGCCAACCTCGGAGATAGTCGGGTATGTGGCCCCAGAGCCACCCACTGAGATACCAGCATGTCGTGCGGGGAAGTCCGTGGCAAGCGCTTGCTCAGTAGTATAAAATGACGGTGGCGGGTTGGAACCGCCACCCCTTTCAGACTGAAACCTGCTCTTTTGTCTTCGTTTGCTTTGCTTTCTCTTGTGTGTGCATTACCTGGGTGGTACTGTGTGTGCAGGTAACTGAAATATGCTTGAACTGCCGCTCTCTGACCTCGGGCAGCATGAACGAAAAGTATTTCCGAATCCCTGCCTCTCAGAATCATGTGATTTCAGATGAAGTCAGAAGCTGTAGCCAGCACAGTGCTTGGGTGTGGGCCGTTCATGTACTGAGCCCAGGCGACGTGGCTGAAGGAGAAAACCCAATCGTTTCCCACTAGTGACAGCCTGGTCGCAGTCACTGTGGTGGGAAATGACCCTCACAAGGCTGGCTTCAGCCCCTCCCCCTGTATCAGTGCCATGGCCGCTTTCCGGGCAGCCTTGTGTCCCTTCAGTGGCCACGGTGATGAGGTGACCCTCCCTGCTCTTGGGCAGCAGCTTTAGACCGGGAGACAGCTGTCCCCTCAGCTCTCATGGCCTTTTCTGTGTATTTACAGAGGAAATGAACACTGGGGACGCAGCGGTGAGTGTCACAGGTGACAGTCCCCGCCTGATAGGGTTGATATTCTGGTGGTTGTCCCGTAGGCTGTCTCTAGTACGGATGAGTTTAGACCGAATAACTTGAAAAACAGCATGAGTAAAATTGGGCAAACAAAAGGACTTGCAGTCAGTCGGGCTCAGATTTGAGCCCTGGCGCTGTATGCCATCAGGCGTGATGCTTACCCTCTGGGCCTCGGCTTCCTCTGTCAGCTGCGGGTTTAGCCAGACGTTACTGCACGGTAACCGTGGTGGGGACACACGGGGACGCGCTTGTCAGCATGCCAAACTCGGCCTCATCTTAGGCTTATTGAGTGGGGACTTGGCCCCAGGGACTTTGATAGTCGTTAGGTGGCTCCCTTTCATGTCACCATGAGAAGACATGGCCATGGGAGGCTGAGCCCGGCTGTGGTCATCCAGCAGCGTGTACCCGAGCTGAGACCCTCACTGGGGCCTCTCCCCGACTGGTGTCTTTGTGACACTTGGCTGCGACTTTGAACTCGAGTTTGTCCGCGGGAGTCTGAGTCTGAAATTCTTTGTCACCCCTTCCCTTGGACTGCTAACCCAGGGCGCTTGTTCCCCGAATTTCACCATGTTGTAATGTCCATCTCCCCAGGCAATCCTGTGTCGTTACAATGAGGAGAGTCAAAAACACGCAGCCTTAAGCCTCAGTAAGGAGCATAATCCAACCCAGTACGAAGAACGAATGAGAATACAGAAGGCTGGAGGGAACGTCAGGTAACCAACCGGGCGCTGCCGGGACCCGGGGAGGCGGGCTGTCCACTGTGAAAGCGGAGGGCAGCCCTCTGAGGGTAGCACTTTCCAGGTGCAGCCGTGAGTGCAGTGAAACTGAGGTCTGGCCCAGTGAAGTAGGTGAATGGAGCTTGTAGGATTTCACGTATGTCTTGTGGGAGCGAACAGTGTGGACATGAAACATGCCTCCCTCAATTTGCGGAAGGAGGAGACTGGCCTCAGATAGCAGTTCATCATGTGCAACATTTCTGTGTGCCTAGGAGCTATCATAAATACTAGCATTTGTCCCACCGAGGAAGCTAGTTTTCGGCGAATTCTCCGGAGAGAACATCTAAAGTGGTTCAGACGGTAAATGTTTGTTGGCTGACCCTGTCTGGGCTCCCGGGGGAGTAGTCCTCTGGCACGGGGGCCGCTGGGGCCTGGCTCCGCCTGCGGCACTTCCATCGGCCTCAGTGTTTGAGGACTGTGTGCCTGTCCTGAGCCATCGCTTGCCCTGTGTCCACAGTAGGAAAGGAGAGTCACTTCTCCACTGTAGGGTCCCACCCCAGGGACATGGCATTGTGGGTGTGACCAGAAGTGTGTTCTGGTTCATTGTAGTTTGTTGGAGATGAGAGAGAAGTGAGGTTGCAGTCACTTGTCCTTGGATGTGTTGTGTGTCTAGGGAGGTGACGCCCCAGGCCGAACCCACAGCGGTGCGGGACAGCCTGACAGGAGGCAGAACTGGCCCGTTTCCTCAGACTGCTGGGTCAGGGAAGGTGACTTGAGTGGGGGTTGCCACCACGTATGTGAGCACCGAGGGGCTCGCAGGCCTGGTGTCAGACCCTGGCCGGTGCCGTGGACCCGATTTCCCCCCCGTGACTGCTGTGGAAGGCAGTGCACTGTCAGCGTGGGAACCGTGTTACTGTCGGCATCACCTTCTCTGCCACCCTTACAACTTTGCCTGAACTCCCGGGAAAGACTTTGGACATGGATGGTGCTGGGGCTGAACAATCAGCTAGGTTGCCGTTTCTTCCTGCTTCCTAGTGCCCACTTAGGAAGGGCCGTGCTCAGATGCCTTAGGGACCTTTTGACAATTGGGCCCACGGGGAAGCCCTCACTGCGAAGAAGCGGGGCGGGAAGCTCAGACGTCCTGACCTCGCACTGCGGCCTGGCCAGGCTGCGGCCCCGTCGGCTCCGGCCGAAGGGCGCTGCTTCTCTTCCCCCACCCCTCCCACTTTTCCTAGGAGCCTTTTCTAATGTGCAGAATGAGGGCATTTTTTACAATGAAGGCAAACATTTCAGTATCTTCCTCCTGGATTCAGTAGTTAACGTGGTGCTGTTTTTGCTTTGCGTGTGGGGGTGTGTGTGTATGGCTGAACTATCTAAAGTGTGTGTATGGCTGAACTAACTATTAGTTGCAGATGTAACACCTCAGAAAGTAATTCCTTGCGTTGCATTAGGTTGTCTGGCATCCTGTCTGTGTTCATGTTTCCCTGTTGTCGTCCCCAGAGTGTGTGTGTTGGAAGCCAGGCTCCAGCCACGTCCGTGTTTCCCGTGGACTCATCTTTGAGTGTAGAATGGTCTACACCTCCCTCGGCTTGGGCGGTGCAGTAGTGAGGCCAGCAGCCTGCCCGGCTCACCACCTTGAGTGTCCCTGCCAGCGTTGTCATGGTGTCACTGAATTTGTTCGCATGCAGTTCCTATGCCCCGGAAGTTAGGTCTAAAGGTTTCTTTAGATAGCTTCAGGGAAACGTTTTTAGCAGAAAGGTTTGCTGAGGGATATTCTATACTTGTAGTCCCTTACGTCAGTAGGTCAGGTCACGTTAGGTGATGCTGAGTCTCAGCCCTGGGTTGCCGTGGTAACTAACATAGAGTCCCGGAGTGAAAGGACAGATTCCGTGTCAGCAGGTGGCCTGGGGAGGTACTTTGGCGCCCTGTCAGCTTTTCGCCTGATGGTGTCAACCCCGCTTAGTGATTTTTGCCTGAATCAGTATGTCACAGGAAGTCTGACTTTCTGCTTCTGGGACTCCTGCCGCAGGTCTGAGCAGGCATTGTGTGTACAGAGAAAGGCTGGCCTTGCTCGTATGGGAGTGAGCTGGTGTCTTCGCAGAAAGCAGGGTAACGGGCAGTTCTTTCCTTACCAGTCTGCAGCATCAGGTAGCCAGCCGTCTGCCGTGGGGGAAATCCGCGTTCGTTCCCGTCCTCTGCTTCTCCCTCTCCGTGCCCCGCCGCCCACCCTGCCGTGCCCATGCCCTGGGAGTCACTGCCGCTGGGCTTTCTGCACACTGTGCGAGCCTAGGCCGAGCAGTACCCCTGCGCGGCCAGGGACGGGAGCGACTTCCAGACTCCAGGGCCTCAGGCAGCTGCAGTCATTTGAAACCCAGCTCCATGTGCTGGGGGCGCTGCTTTCAGCTGCGGGCTCACTACTCTAAGCCTGGTCCAGGCCAGAGCTGGGAAAGGGAGCTTCGAGCGCTCTTTCTTACTCATTTAATAGTTGTCATGCAGGGAGGCCTGTGGGGTCTCTGGTCCCGCTCCCCATACAAGAACGCAGGATATGGTGAGGCCAAAAAGGAACACCCACGGAGCCATAGGTAGGGGAGTCATACCACTATATTCTCTCTGGCGGCACTATACTCTCACTGGAGGCTGGATCCACACTGTCCGCAAACCGCCATCCACGCTTGCCAGCCCAGCTGCCATCTTCTTGCTAGCCCCATTCTTCTCTCTTTTTCCCTCTCTCTCTCTGCTAGTGTAGCCACAGCAGTTATATTAGTGGCCAATGGCTCACTGGCTACAGCTGACGGCCAACTAGCCACAGCTGATGGCCATGCAATCACAGTTGATGGCCATTTACTACCTGAGCCAGCACCTGTCTATGTGAGGCCGAGAGCCTGGAAACTACTTTCTGGGGCTCTGCCCCCACAATAGTTCAGGCCTTTCTCTTCATTTCTTGGTCTCAGTAGTTGTAGCTCTTTTCTTTTCTGCTGAAAATCTTGATTCCTAATAACAGTATATTTATTTGCAGAGTTGCTTTAAAATCATAGACTTGGCATTATCACTGTTGATGAAGTTTGAGTTCCTTTAGTTCTCTTGTCCTTACACTGGTCGTCACGAAGGACGTGCAGGGTGCTGTGTGCAAACGTGGAACAATTACTTTCACTGCCTGTGTTACCACCTGGGTTGTTACGATCATTGGTTTTCATTAGTTTTAGATTTTTAGGGCTTTTTCCCCTTGATTATAAGTCATTTACATGGTGAAATTGGAACCCGTGTGCACTGTTGGTGGGCATGTAAAATGGTGCAACTGCTGTGGAAAACAGTGGCAGTTCCTCCAAAATCAAATACAAAATTACCATGTGCTCCTGCTTCTGGGTACAGAGAATGGAAGGCCAGGATTGCAGAGGTGCGGCACACGCGTGTTCACGGCGGCACTGACCGGCCAGAGGAGCGGGCAGCGCGAGTGCCGTCCCTCAGTGGTCCATCCACAGAGTTCTGCTCCGCCTCAGGAAGGAAGGGATTCTGTCACGCCACACCGCGCATGAAGCGTGACACCCTCTCAGTGAGATAAGACGGCCACAAAAGGACACACACCGGGATCCACTCATACCAGGGCCGTAGCGTGGCCAGTTCATCGCAGAGGCAGTGGAGTGGGGGCTGTCAGGAGGGGGTGAGTGTTTAGTGGATGGCGGTCACGGTCGCGGAGTGAGCGTACCTAGTGCTGCTGTCCTGGACATTTAAAATAGTTAAAATGGTAAATGTTATGTTATGTATACTTTTACCACAGTTTGAAAAATGAAAACCCACGTTTACATGGTTAAATAGCTGAATAAAATAAAAAGGCATATGTAGAGATACCATGTTTCCATCTCTGTCCCCTTCACCATTTCCTGATTCTTTCTAGTGCTTCTTACCAAATAAGCAAATCGGTGTGCTTATTCTTACTTAGCCTGCTCTCCTACACCGAAGGCAGACTACTGTATGCAGCAATGCCTCAGCTTTCTCCTGTGAGTTCCTCTGAGCAGGTGAAGACAGTTTCAGTTTTATTTTACAAGGAAGGCAGCTGAGCAGGTGAGGCCAGCTTACACATGTAGCGCTGAGTTTTACATGGGCAGTGCTATGTGTCTGGGACCTGGACAAGTTCAGGCTCTGGTGTGGAAAAGGAACCGTTCTGGATGGCACCTTGAGTCTTCTCTGTAGCACCCAGTATCCGGAGATCCTGGACTTGGGTGTCTGCCGTCTAACACCTCCCAGGCTTAGCTTTGTAAACAGGTCATGACAGAGCATGCCCCTGCTTTTGCTCACGTGCTGGAGGAGCTGAAGTCAGAGCAGCCAGCTCGGCCATCTCAGCGTCTCTCGCTCTGATTGTGAAGTAAGAACTAACAGAAAGTGCCAGCGGAAATAGTGAAGATAGGGCACTCTGTTGAATGGCCTGCCCACCAATAGGAAAGGGTTCTCTGGTTGATGGGCAGGTGGAGAGGGGGTGGGAACTAAAGCAGTGTGAAGCCAGCCTTGCACATGCTAAAGGACAGGTGGTCCCCAGGCTTGCTGGGTTGGGATTTACAGCGCCTCCCTCATCAGCACGGTGGTCTTGGGGGGACTTTGAGGGTACCAAAGGAGAATGAATTCTCAGCAGGTTGTTGGGGCACAGCCTGCTGCAAAACTTGTAGTGTCCAGAGTGGTGTGGCTTCAGGAGGCTGGCTGTGTATGGAGTACGTGGTAGAGTCCCATTGAGGAGGGTGACGCAGGCTGGAAGCCTAGAGCCCACGCACCCGCTGTGGCTGTTTCCTGCGCGGCCTGGGCAGGAGCGTCCTCTTGAACTTGAACTGCACACGAAGGGCCGTGGGTGGCTTTGTGCTCCACAGATGTGCGGTCTTCGAGTTGGCGCTCTGATCGGCCTTCGCTGAGCTGGCTGGCGTTTGCACACGCACGTCCTGTGCAGGCTATTGTACTAGGAGCAGGCAGAGTGCCAGGCCAGTTTGCTGTGTCGTTTTCTGAAATCTGAGTGACTGCCTGGGTCCATGATTCTGTCCGTTGTTGCTGTGTCCTGTCACTAGTTGTTGAGTGAGTGCGAGATTTCCACAGTGTGGGACTTTGCTCAGTAAACACGAGTGAAAATGGCAGCTCCTGGGGGGGGGGTGTATACGTGGAATTGTTCCACGTTTCCTGTCCTCAGCTGTGCTGTACCCAGAGTTGCTGGTAGTGTGGGCCTTCTGGGCCTTGTCACTGCACTGTCTCCATAACACAGGGTGCATTTATGACACACCAGGTACCTGGTCACTGGAGATGCACTTTGTTGGTTTCTCCTGGTACTTGTTCTTTGAGCTGCTTCCTAAATGGTGCTCATAGGGCAGAGCCCCACACCCCCTCCGGTGTTCAGCTCTGCTCCTGTGTGCGCCTCGGCCACTCGCTGTTCATTCTAACAGTTGCACTGGAGAGGAGTGCTCGGCTTTTCACAGATGCCAGCACACATCTTCATCGCTCATTCCTCAGCTGTTCCATCAGGAGGGTCACTGTGGGCACAGTGCAGGGCCAGAGGAATTCTGGTGCCCAGGCCCAGGCAAGGAACTTCCGCTGCGGGCGGGCACTGTGCCGCAGCATCTCCAGAGCTGCTTGCGCCATCCTTTGGGAGCCCCAAGTGGCGCTAAACCTCCAGGCGCAGCTTTGGTGTCACACCTTGTCCAGTGTGGCTTCTTCATCGGTTGTACAGACGAGGGTCTGAGGGCCTGGGAGGTGGCATCTGCCGAGGTTGCTCGATGAGAAAGCCCCCTCTGAATAGTTCTCGGGGGCGACGAGCCACAGTGTTTCCCTGCTGATAGAACTGTCTCACCGCGTTCCATTTACAGGCCACCCCCCATCTCTGTACCCCACCTAAAAACAGAACGGGCAAAAGTGTCATGCTGTGCAGACTGCTACCGATGGTATTTAATGACATCTTACCCGTGACCGCTGGAGAGAAGAGGTGCTTAGGACCTGGCAGTGGTCACTTCCTGGTATCTTCCCAGTCGAATTAGATTGAAATGCGAAATAGCCCTCTGTTCCCCGTTCTTAACCTGGCTGCCTGCGCAAGTCGCCAGAGGAGCTTTGAGCTAAAAAACACACAACAGAAAACAAAGCAGGCCCCCAGCCAGTGTGCTTCCAGGCAAGTCCATCTGGACGGTGGGCAAATCTACAGGTTAGGCCTGTGCCGCCTCCTAAGCGGCCTCCAGACGAGGCGCTGTTCCCGCGTGTGTGCTGCTGGGCCAGGGGCCGGGGGTGTTCATGTTCATGACCTAGACCAGGAGGGCTGAGCGCCCTTTTCTGTGTGTGGTCGGTCAGGGCTGTCAGTGCTGCTCAGTAATGCAAGTTCTGCGGCTGCGCGTCTCTGTTCAGCTCAGGTGGTAAGGACTGTGGCCCCAGGACAGGCAGGCCAACAGAGTCTGAATGTGTCCCCTCATTTCAGGGATGGGCGTGTCCTGGGTGTCCTGGAGGTGTCCCGCTCCATTGGGGACGGGCAGTACAAGCGCTGTGGGGTCACATCCGTGCCAGACATCAGACGCTGCCAGCTGACCCCCAATGACAGGTAAAGGTGCCCACCAGAGGCACGGGTGTGCACACTGTGGTCGTGTCCCTCTCCTCACTCTGTCAGCTCGTGGAAGGAGCCGTGTCTCAGGTACTGTGCCAGGCCCTGGGGGTGCTGAGAGAGAGAAGATGGTTCTGCTCCGGTGGGCTCCACAGGCTGGCAGGGAGCACACGAGCGAATGGCTGCCTCCAGTCCATTGTGTCTCGGGGGGGCTGCCTCGTCTCACCCTGCCCAGCCTCTCCCCGTTCTCCACGCCTGCCCTCACCGTGCCTCCTCCTCGCCAACCCGAGGGCCTTGGGACATGTTTCCCCCAGACCCGGCCCCTGTCGTTTGTGCTGCGCGAGCTCCGTCCACTCTGGGTTGTAGTCATGGGTTTGAGCGATCAGTTGCTCAGGGTCTGTCACCTCACTGGAGGGGGCAGGAGCCTCCTCGGACTCGTGCCTGCTGGTCCCAAGCAGACAACGTGCTCGGTAAATACTTAGTGACTAATGTCCCGTCCAAAGAGGAAAGCTGAGACCTGGGTGTCACAGTGAGAAAAGAAAGGTGATGAAGCCGAGGGCAGTATTCCCAGCAGAGCGGGGACCTTCTCGTCTGCGCCACACTGTTCCGAAGACTCCTTGGCATGTGCGGAGGGCGGGCTTTTCAGACAGAGAGTGGACAGATATCCTCCCGGGGCTTCCCACTCACGTCACACGTGGCCTTCGTGTGGGGGGCGAGTGTTCAGGGACATCCCATGTAGGTCTGCATCCCCAGCTTTGTGTCTTTGGGAAATGTCCCACGGCACGTGGTGACGGAAATTCAGTGTATAGTACTTACCATAATACCTCATGTTTTCATTCGGTGCCTTCCTGGTTTCTCTAAGAGCATCACCTCATGTTTGAATTAATCCGTTCTTATATTGGCGAGCAGAAGGGAGGCCCAGTTTTCATGCATAATACCCACCTACCGTTGTTCTTAAGTAGTTTTAATCTTGGTCTCGTAGAAGTTAAATTGGTTTTTAAAATTCTTAGCCTTTGAGTAACTGGACAAGTGTTTATTTTACCTCTCATATAAAGTTGACCGTTAAAACCCATTTATATTTCCTGTAGGTTTATTTTGCTGGCCTGTGACGGCCTCTTCAAGGTCTTCACCCCAGAAGAAGCTGTGAACTTCATCTTGTCCTGCCTTGAGGTAAGATTGTCCCAGCTGCACCTTAGGTTTTAGGGAAGTCCTGAGACACCCCGTCCTTCCCCGTTGCTGGCGGGCAGCCCTGTGTGGTATCAGCAGCAGCTCTGCCCGCCCGCCTGCCCTGATGGACACGGGAGCACGTCTTCCTCGTGGGGATGCTGTGTCAGGAGGGTGACCGGCGCAGGGCCCCCCACTCACCAGCCTGCCTGTCCGGCAGGATGAGAAGATCCAGAGCCGGGAAGGGAAGCCCGCCATCGATGTGCGCTACGAAGCGGCCTGCAACAGGCTGGCCAGCAAGGCGGTGCAGCGGGGCTCGGCCGACAACGTCACGGTCATGGTGGTGCGGATTGGGCTGTGAGGGCGCCCGGCCCAGCACGCACGGCGGTGCTGGCGACTGCAGGCGTTGATTTGTGTGTGCGCATTGTGTTCCGTGTACTCCCGTGGGACTCCTGTGCTTGTAAATAAAGGTTCCTTTTTTTTCTAGTCTTTTGAGTTACTACATTTTGAGCAACTCTAGATTGACCCTTTGGAGGTTCTGTTTGGTTTTGAATATGCTCTGGGTCTTCGTGTTAAAACCATTGCAGGCACCTTGGAGGATCAGCTTGTAATAATGAAGCACAACTGCTTGTTGGGCACTGTTTCGTACGGGGCGTGATCAGAAACTGCCGTGAATGTTTAAATTAAAAAAAAATGATTACAGTAAAAGACACGTTGCCATTAATCCCCCTCAAAACACTCCCCCTCGCTTCGAACACACTTATCCCATCATTCTGGCCACTTTCTGAAGCAGTTCTGGAAGTCCTCTTTCGTGAGTGTCTTTACTTCATCCTCCATCATGTTCCGTGTCACACATCGCTTCTGGTATATGGCAATTTCTGTCAAATAAAAGCACTGCAGTGTGTCCTCATCCACCTTATCAGATCTGGCACGTGCGACCTAAGGCTCTTCCCAAAGTCAAAATGACTCAGGACATTGAGGCAGCCATGACAGCGCAACCAAAGACACTCACGAAAGAGGACTTCCAGAACTGCTTCAGAAAGTGGCCAGAACGATGGGATGTGTTCGAAGTGAGGGAGAGTATTTTGAGGGGGATTAATGGCAATGTGTCTTTTATGGTAATACATTTTTTTAAATTGAAACATTCACTGGTTTTTTTATCACACCTTGTAGTTTTGGGGCACTTTGTGTTCCGTCACCCTCATGATGGCCCTTTATAGTGAGGAAATTGAGGTGATGACAGCCTCAGGCAGGCTAGGTCCTGACCACAGGCTGTGGGAGCCCTCTGGCTTCTCTCTGCTTTCCGTATAAAAAGCTCACAAAACGTTTTGTAGCTCATCTGGCCTTAGCCAGGAGAGTAGACAGACCACGAGGTCATGTCCTGTGGAACAGGTGCCCCGACAGGCCCTCGGAAGCAGCACGGAGTTGTTTCTGGCTCCGTTGGTAACATGCAGTCTGGACGGAGGGCTGAGTGCAGCTGGGTGGCTCCCCCCAGGCCCCCGGTGTACAATGTGCACTGTCCCGGTGTGGGCAGCCAGGCTGCTGTTGGTGTGGCCTGGAGCCCACCTACCGCTTAGGAATGTTCTGCTGGCTCTGCTGGGCTGAGGTTGGTCTGCCCACTGACACCCCAAAGGGAACCCCACGTTAAAGGTGCTGAAAGGAGGAAGGCGTGTGCTCAGCCCAGGGAGAACTTGAGACTGCTTCTCGAGCCCGTATTTCTATGCACAAGTCAGCGTTGCTGTACTGACCTGCTAGTAAAGCAGCTCGTAGGTATTTGTGTGTTAAGTGCTTGCCTCAGGATGATGTAAGATTTTCCAAACTTGCCTTTGAAGCTGTTGTAATGCTCACTGGCCCCGCCCAGCACACACTCGGCCTTATCTGCCCGTCAATTCATTTGGTGGAATTGCTGTCCCTGCTGCCTGCCAGGACCTCGGGGGCGTCTGGAGCACAGCCTTCCCCACCCTCAAGAGCCAGGTTCCTTTTCTGCTGAGGACTGTGACAACATAGTGTGGCATGTCGTCATTGAACAAAAGAACCTCAGAGTCGGAAGTAGAACAGTTTATTCAGTAAACATCTTCCTGTAGCAAACTAGGTGTTAATCTGTGACTCACACGTCCCAAATTCCCAGAGTGCCACTGTCCCAGAGCTGGGAGGCTGGGCACTGTGGCTTCCCTGAAAGCCCTCCCCCACCCCGAAGTCCCTTGTCATCCTTGGACCCGGCCTAAATGATGACTCCGTATCTTCAAGTCTATGCTGTTTTTTGTCACTTTGTATAATCACACAACACAATTCTTAAGTACTTGAATCACTTCATAGTCATATATATAAATATATTTCACCCGGCAATATTATATAATAAATATTTCAATAAATTGCTGCATATCACACATTGAGAAAATGAAAGATCTGTGGCTTTTTCGAGGGTAAAAGATAAATTTTCTAAAATATCTGTGTCCACTGGATACAAAGTGAAATCCAGAAAAGGGTGTGGCCGCACCGCCCCTTATCGGAGCCGTAGGGAGGCAGGCCAGGCCAGCTGGTACTTCCTGGTAGGGTGGGTGCAAGTCCTACTCAGAATTGCGTCAGACCTGCCAAGGGGCAGAGTGGTGGGTTCGTGTGTACTGTGCGTGGGGGGCCTGGCTGGGAGGGAGATGTTTCTGAGAATGGGAGCTTCGGGCTCCTGGGGAACAGGCAGGCCTTGGTCACCTGCTCATTCTGAGGCCAGCTAGGAGGCTAAGGTGACAGCAGCCATTGCCCCCTTGCTTCCCAGGTCTGACTACCCAGCTTGGTCCCTGGGACACCCGTGGCACCAGGTGTCGTGTCAGCCCAGTGTGTGTAGGAAGGGGGGTTGAGGTAACCTCCTCAGCAGGCAGTGGGGGCGGGGGGGCGGGAGGGCACACCTAGCTGGGACAGCCCTGCACGTGGAAGAAACATGCTGCAGGCTGACACCCGTCTCCTGGGTATGTCCCCCACCCCAGGTCCCATCACTGCTACAGCAACGCCAGGGACTTGGTCCCCAGCCTCCCCACGGCCGGCTCTTCCTCGGCACGGACTCCTCCACCCGTTGGAGCCCAGGGCCATATTCCCAGCCAGGTGGGGAAGACGACCCAGCTAGGCCATGGGTGGGCACCCGGAGCTGTGGGCTGCTGGGAAGCCTCTGCTTTGTCTGCAAAGGGTTTCTAGCTGTGTCATCTGGCAGGGGGATCCCAGCAGTGAGTCAGCCTCAAAGGCGACGGAAGAGGGACCTTGTCTGTGAACAGACGGGCCGAGGAGTTGAGAGGGCAGATCCGCCTGCCGGGTGCATGTCCCCTGCAGACCTGAGCACACCGCTCAGCTCCAGGCCCCTCATCCCTGCACAGGCTGGCCCTCCACGCAGGGCACCCAAGCAGGCAGCCCAGCCTTCCCCCATGGCCCACAGGAGAGAACACAGAAAGAAGGGCATGGTGGGGCTGGGCCACAGAAGCCGAGGCTGGAGGCAAGCTGCCTAATAGGCCAGGAAGGGTCCCGGTCCGCAGCCAGAGACAAAGCAAGTGCTGGGCACGCTGACCCCGACTGGAAACGGTCCCAGGACCCCAGCCCACCAGGGCCATTCCCCTGTAAAGATGGGTCCTGAAGTCGGTCCTGGTTCTGGGACCCACGCAGGTTTGCATGGGCCCTCCCCCAGCTGTCTGCAGTGGCCATCTTGGTGCTGGGCCGTGTGGCCAGCGTGGGCAGTTCCAGTGGGCTTCCTCCAGCACGTGGCCAGTGCCATTCCCACACTGCCCAGATATAGTTTGGACCCCAGCTCACCCTGCCGGGTGGTGACCCCTCACCAAGGAGGGCAGCACTGAAGTCACACACCAAGGAGGACGGCGCTGAAATGGGAGCCGCTGCGCACTGTGAGCGTGGAGCCGCTGGCGTTGTCCAGGAAGACGGAGGTGTACTGCCCGGTCTGCGGAGAAGGGCAGTCAGCCTGCGCACGGCCAGCCACACCCCCTGCCCGCTCGGCCCTGCCACGGCCGGGCTTGGCACGCCTTGCCCTCAGACCCAGTGCCCGACCCCTATTCTAGTGCTTCCCAACGCCACACCCCTGCTCTATGCCCACGGCTGCGACAGTTCACGTGTGTGGGAGCAAGCCTCTGCTCGGGGCCAGAGGGACAGAGACGGGATTCCCCACTGCTCGAGGAGCCTGTTGGTTTCTAAACGGGTGTCAGGGTGGCCCTGCCCCACAGGCCTGGCTCCTGACCCATCAGTGCTCTGGCCTGGCTGCTCCAAGTGTGGTCCAGGCACCAGCAGAGTCCCCTCCTCTGGGAACTCCCAGAACTGCAGACTGGGGACCCTGGGTGCACCATGTGTGCCATTTCATTTCTCCCAGCAGGCTCTGCGGTGCCCAGGACCAGACCACTAAATGCCTTTCAGCAACCACAGCTGCCGAGCCAGACAGCTTGGCCTCTAATCCTGAGTGCTGTCTGAGCTTGGGCAAGTTACTCAACCTTTCTGTGCCTTAGTTCCCATTTATAAACGGGAATATTAGTACCAACCTCAAAGCACTGCGAGAACTAAATGGTTCATTTATGTGAAGCGCTTAGAAGGGGGCCTGCCATAGTGCTATTTAAATGGGAGCTGTTGTCCACACATCCCTCTTACATTTTTTCTTTTTCAGTGAGTCCCACCCTGACAGTTCCTTAACTACTTGCCCACAGTACCAGAAAGCGACTGTCACTTCGGGTTTTGTGCAGGACATAACTACATGCCCTGCTTCCTGCAGTGGCGGTGGGCCCCGGTGTCATGAGGTCAGCCTGGGCCATGGAGCTGACCCCTGTGCCCTCGCTCCACCAGGTCCCTGTGGAGCACCAACCCTCAGGAAATCTGAAAGCCGCAAACGGATGAGAGAAGCTGCTGAGGATGGGCGGCCCTGTGGGCTCAGCAGCTTTGGGGGAAGGCTCTGCCTGAGTGCTGTGGCACTGCCCTGAACCTCTCCCAGGCCAGGAGTCGGCACTGGCCCCAGAGCTCCCTGCCAGGTCACCCACCGCCATGCCCAGGTGGTGCCCCCATGCCCGAGCCTGCCCCGTACCTGCAGATACAGGATGCCATTTACCGAGATGGTGAAGAGCTCGCTGCTGCTCTCCAGGCCTGTGACAGCCTCCAGGGAGCTGCAGCCAGAGCAGACAGAGGGTTAGCCAGAGCCCCCACCCTGATCCCATCAACTGCAACCCTAATGTGCTCACAGAAGACTCGGGGCCCAGCAAAGTGCCTTGGGGACAGTTGTCTTGGTCAGGTCTTTTGGTGGAGGTGGTATCTGAATTGGGTTGCCAAAAGGGGTGAGGACAGTCTCCACAAGGTCAAAGATGTGTCAGGAGAGGCCAACCTGGGCCCCAGCCAGGGGGCAGCTCTGCTGGGGAACAGGGCACTGGCTGGTGCAGCTGGGGGTGTGGGTGGGAAGCAGTGCTGCCACAAAAAGCTGTTTCAGGCCAATCTGTGGAGGGTCTTTCAAAACCACAGAAGTTTTGAGCGTCATTCACTCATGCCTTCTACAGCCATTGGGGGTGCCTATGTGTGGCTGGTCTGTCCTGGGGTACAGAGGGAGCAGGCCTACACTCCCAGACGAGGTACACAGAGAAGAGGGGTACGTGAAGAATGTTCACAGGAGACGGGTGGGAGCGTGAATGCGGAGGGGACAGCGCCTCTGGACCACAGAGTTCCCTCTGGGGGCGTAGGAGAGGCTGGGCGGATCAGGCTCCCACGCTCTGGGAAGGGGTTGGGGGGTGTGCCCAGGCAGCCGTGTATGTTAGGAGCCCCCCGTCCCCCCCGCCCCCCCTCCACCCCCGCTGCCGAGAAGGGTCAGCTGATGGGGCTGGGAGCAGACCCGGGGAGCAGGAAGGAGGCATCAGGGTCACCCACGCCACAGTGGCGGTGGGGATGAAGGACAGTCTGTCCAAGCGGGCGGGGGTGGGGCGGGGGGGGGGGGTGGACGACAGTGGGAGGAGCCGGGTCTGTTTAGCAGCGTGACAGCCCCAGCTGCCTGCCTGCTGCCCCCGCCCCCCACCGCCGTCACGCCCACTCACACGTTGCGCTGGCACCGGGACTGGATGCAAATGAGCAGGCGCAGGCGGTCCCGGGGGCGTGGCGGCCCCCTCCTGGGCTGCTCCGCCAGCGCTGCGGGCGGGGGCCGGGTGGTCAGGGTTTGGCGGTGGGTGGTGTGGGTGGTATGGGCGGTCCCTCCTCCCCCCTACCTTCCCCAACCCGGCGCCGGGCCTCACCCACGTGCAGCGTGGCGGCGAGCGCGTAGAAGCCAGCGACTGGCGCCGTGTACTGGCCGCTGGTCAGGTTCAGGCCCGGGCCACGGCGGAAGGCACCCTCGGCGTCGGGCTGCGGGGCGCATGCATGGTCATCCCGAGCGCTGCCTCACTCCCAGCCCCGGCCGCCCGGCCCTGACTCACCAGGTAGTAGACACCAAGCTCGTGCAGCGCACGTCGCTCCACGGATGCGTCCCGGCGCAGACGGCAGTGGAAGGCGGCCTCCACGCGCAGAGCCCGTGGGGCTGGGGCCAGGGGCGCGGCCAGCAGCGCCAGCACGCCCGCGTCCCCGGCTGCCTCCTCGTAGTCCTCCCGAGTGGTGTCCAGGACAGTGGCGGGGCCGCGAGTGCAGGGCTCGGGCTCCGTGCGCTCGCGCTGCCTCACTGCGCCTGGCACAAAGCAAGTGGTAGCCGTGTGCCGGGCGCACCCTGCCCTCCCTTCCGTGCCCCGGACCCATTCTCCAAATCCTGGCTCGAGACACCCCTCTCGGGCTGCAGGCGGGCAGAAACTTTGCTTCCCGATTCTATTGATGCTCCTGTTTCCTTTTACTCTTTGGCTCCCAGGAAGCTCAGGGCACGCACACCCAGTGGTGCCCTTGTTCTGTGCCTCACCTCCCTATCCTACTCACATTTCCCCCTTCGTGCTGCTGTTTTTTTCTGTTTATGTTTTTATTGGTAAATGCAGTGGTCTCAGCCAGCCCTGGTCATTTTTGGGAAGAAGCTGGGTGTAAATAAATATTGTAGCTATATTGGAAATATGGAGGTTCTTCAGCCGCTGAAGCTGGTTTATTTCAATGAGCAACATCGAATTGATGGGGAAAATGCTCTCTCACTAACTCTTCATAACGAAATCAATCTAGTGAACAACGTGACTCATCCATGAGCATCTGCTCACAGTGCAGGGACAGCCCCTAGCACGACAGCTCAGCTCTGCTGTCTCCCTCTGCCCTCCAGCTCCACTGTCCCACCTGGGCCTGGCGGTAACCGGGCATCCCCAGATGCCAAGGTGGGCTGCCCCAGTTCACTGTCCTCCCTACCCCTCTTGGTGCCCTCCCATGAGGCTCTGTGCCAGCAGCTGAGATCTATCAGAGGGAGAAGCAGAGGTGACAAGGGGAAGAAGCTGGTGTCTATCGCCAGGGCCTATGTTGAAGGGGGTGAGCCTCAGATCTCCCTGGAGTCACTGTGGGGATCAGGGGAGCACTCTGCAAACTTAAAGAGCCCTGACCCCTCCCTGATAGTCCCACTTGGGGGTAGGGGTTCAAGTCTCCTGGCCTCACCTGACTTACAGGTGGGGCGTGGGTGCTGGTCCCCCTGCACCTACCGAGCACCAAGTGGCCAAGTCCACCTTGCTCTGTGGCGTGTCCTCCTTACCACTCTCCCACCCCCGGCCCCTGACCCTCGGCCTGGCCCAGGCCAGCTGGGGGGCCCCTGAGCCTGGCACAGCACAGGGGCCTCCTTGGGTGCTGCGGACATGCAGGGGCCCGTCTCAACTCTTCCAGGACCTCCCCGGGCCCACTCACACCCGAGAGGGGGGTATGTGCCCACATGGTGTGCACCCCTACCTTTCAGCAGCAGCTGGAACTCCTTCAGCAGTACATCAGGGGGGATATTGGGGCCCGGGGGGCCCTGAGGGCCAGGGGGTCCTGGGGGCCCTGGCAAGCCAAGCTGAAAGGGAACCTTGGCAGTGAGCACATCTGAATGGGCAGGAAGCAAACCGTGGGCACCTGCTCTGCAAGCTCTTGCCCCTAAGAGGCAGGCGAGAAGGGCTCCCACTGTGACCCCAACCTCCAAGCAGAGGTCAGCCACAGGGGCTTCCGACTCCGCTGAGAAGGCAGTGAGCATCCCTGCTTGAAAGCTGCCCTCCCAGGCCAACGCAGGCCTCCAGTGCCAGGATGCAGAGGGAAGAGAAAGGGGCAGCCCATGGGGCTGCCTGACATGCCAAGGGTGCAGGGCCAATGGGAACAGCCCCCAAACAGGGTCTCCTGGGCCCCTGGCGTGGCACTTTCTGTGCTCCCTGACCCCAGGCTGGGTCAAATGCTCAGGGCGTGCCAGTGGGG
Organism: Rhinolophus sinicus; assembly: GCF_036562045.2. Classification (NCBI taxonomy): domain Eukaryota; kingdom Metazoa; phylum Chordata; class Mammalia; order Chiroptera; family Rhinolophidae; genus Rhinolophus; species Rhinolophus sinicus. Next base: position 207,266,516 of record NC_133751.1, on the reverse strand, counting down.
GCCGGCGAGGGGCGTGGGGGATGATGGTGGGGCTGTGAGAGGACCCGCAGGTGGAGGCCTCTCTCTCTCTCTCTCTCTCTCTCTCACACACACACACACACACACACACACACACACACACACACACTGCTGGGGCTCCCCTACTCACCTTCAACTTCTTGGCTTTGCCTCTGCCCCCCCTCTTGCCATTGACACCCTTGTCACTCTGCCTGACGAAGAGCCTCCAGGTGTCCCGGGGGTCGACGCTGCGTGCTAGCCCAGTGGTCGGCTCCTGGAACACAGCTGCCATCAGGCTGCTCCCCACCCCTCACCCCCAAAGCACCCACTGAGCAGATGGAACACTTTTCAGGTCACTAGGTAGGACTGGCCTTGTCAACAGTGGTGCCCTCAAAGTCTGCACAGCTCCTGGGGACGACCCCTAGGGAACAGGTGACACCACAGCCTGGACTTTGTGGGAGAAGAGCACCCAGGACAGGGCAGAAAAAGATGGGGTGCAGAGCTCTGTACCAGGTGGCAATCCTGGCACCACTGGGCTACCAGGCCTCTTCTTGCTTCTTCCATAGGAGCTGCAGTGCACACACCTTTCCGGGAGAGTTACTGGGAGGATTGGACCACTGACACCCACAGGTGCCCAGGAAGAGGTGACTGATTACTGGGGTCTCCAGCTACCAGCAGCACCCCCTCCTTAATGCTCCAGAGTTCCAGGGAGCCCAATTTCAGCCTTCATAGTCCAGGGAGGTTAGGCGGTCTGGGTGGTCCAGCAGTGAGACCATGACTCGAGGTCTGTGCATAGGGTGTGACCGCTCATCTTCCTTGGGATGTCTGGCACACAGCCCAAGCAAGGACAGTGACGGTTCCAGAAACACCCATCCATTCCTCCGCACATTGCATTCTGACCGTCCTGACACTAAGTTCCAGGCGGGATCTGGCAGGAAGAAGCCTTTGGCCCTTTGGGCAGTGGGCCTCAGATGGTCTGGGTTCCAGACAAGGCTGCCAGCTGGGAAGGAAACTGGCCCAAGAGGGCTTAGATGAGGTCATGGGTGCCACTCTGGTGGCTGATGGAAGGTCCCGGGGTGTTAGAGCTGGCCAGGTCCTTCCATTAGACAGACACTGCGGTCCCTCAGCCACTCTGCAGGGACCTCAGTCTTCCTTCAGGAGCCACTGTGCTGTGGCGGGAAGGTGGGGGCTTCTGCATGGCAGGAGCCTCAAAGCACCCGGGGCCCTCCGTCTTCCCAGATTCTCCACGGCTCATTGGGCAGGTGCCCTGCAAGGCGCCACCTTGCTGGCTGCTCCCCCAGGACATGCCATCCCACTTTAAAGCCTGACTTCGGTGGAAACACATGGCAGGAGTTTTCCATGAAGGCTGGATGGCATGCCCAGCTGACCTCGCAGATGGACCCCTGGCCTCTGGGTGGACTCAAACACCAGTGTGGTTTCGGGGAAGCAGAATCAGGTGGAGCCACAGGGGTCTGGGGACCTATGAGACAGGCCTGCGGCGGTGTGGATGGGTGTCCGGCAGCTGTGCCAGCTGACCGAGGTCTCCAGCCTTGAGGGGTTCCCAGAAAAGAGCTGGGGAGCCTCTGGTGTCACCTTGGCCCCCACAGAAGGTCTAAAGCCAGAACCCTGCCTGGAAGCACCCCAGTTCCCCCTTTGCTTCCTGGCAACCATATCCTGACATCTGTGGCCCCGCCCCTTGGGGGTGTGGCTGCCTGTCTGGGCGGGGTTGCCTTCCATCCAGGGAAAGTGGCTTGGGTGGTAGAGACACGACTTCTGGAAGGCCCTTCCCAGGGAGCCTAAAGGGCTGGCAGCCACCTCCACCGTCGGGGCTTCCTTGGCCTTCGTGGTTCCAAGTGTGATGCTGAGAGCAGAGAGGTGCAGGCCTGAGGCCCCACTGACGCTCGGCCCATTGCATTTCCCATAAGCATCTTGATAACACATGGAACCCAAACCACCTTCCCATCTGAAAGGCCGCGCCCACACTGAGGGCTTTTCCCAAAGCCCCCAAATGCCCGCCTTCTCCAACCTGACCACCCTCTGCACCGGCTGGGAATGAAGCAGCGGGGCAGCGGGCAGCGCTAAAGGTCACCCCTTCACAGCCAGAAACCACACATCATGGGAGGGGGTTCTGCACCTCCACACACACTTCCTTCCCCCAGACCTGCAGAAAGGCAGTTTTTGTTTTTCACAGGGAATTGCACCAAATAGATTGGGGGTGCGGGTCAGTAATTTGCTCACACGTTTACCACAAGTACGTTCTTCCCAATTTTATGAGAATTAAGTTATTTAGATTTATTTTCCAACCTCTTTCTGTTCTTCAAAACACAGCATTTTCCCTGGCCTAGTAGAATTTTACTTTAATGCCAAAGAAAACTAACCAAAAACCAAGGTCAAGGCTAGCTAGCCTTTACAGCACTCGGCGGCGCAGAGGGGCGGCGTCCAGACGCCCCCCCTCCCCGCCCCGTCTCCAGGGCACCCCGAAAGCTAAGTGTTTTTATCCCCACGTTAGAAAGGAGGTCACCAAAGTCGGCCAGGTCCCTGCCCACGACGCCGCGTTTACACCGCCCTGGAAGCAAGCCTCCCTCTCTCGGTGCGTCCTGGACCTCAGGGAGGTGCAGACTCCGGGTGGGGAAACTGAGGTCCGGAAGTGTCTGCAGCAGTGGGGCCGGGGCGCGAGTGGGCCGGTTGCGCGTCGCGGCGTCTTACCGGCGGGCGGGTGGCTGGCCCAGCGCGGCTCTCCCCAGAGCCAGCGGGCAGCTCGTTTCCGGGTGGCGGCTTTTCGCGGACTCGGCTCCCCGAGGGCGCACTGGGGTCCTGGGGAACGAGGCCGGCGGCGGCAGCCAGCAGGCCCGCGTAGAGGAGCAACAAGTGGGCTCCAGCCGGGCGGCGGGTGGGGGCCATGCAGGCGGCGGGTGCCTCTCGGCTCCCAGAGCGGCGTCTCGGAATTGCTCTTCGGCTCCGCGCCTTATAAAGCGCTTGAATCCCCCGCCTCGCCGGGCCGCGCGTCACCGCCCGGCGCCCCCTCCCGGCTGGGCCGCGCGCTGCAGCGGAGGTGCGGGCAGTGCAGGGACGCTGCAGTGAGGAGTTGTGGGCTGGGGCGCAGGGTAGGGAAAGGGGTGCAGGGAGCATTTCCTCCAGGTGGCCTGAGCGCCCCCTCCCGTCGAGCGCGTCTCAGCTCCAACTGCGGGCTCCCGGGGTCCCTCCGTGCGCGCTGTCCAGCACTTCTGTTTTGTGGGGAGCGGGGGTGCCCCTTCTCCCTGCCCTGAAATCTCCGCCCTGTCGATTCCCTTTTCTCCGCAGGGAGCCGGGGCACCTCCCTCTTGTCGGCCCCGGGGCATCCTTTCTCCCCAGGAGCGTCCTGCGAAATCCAGGTTGAGCACATCAGCGGGAAGACCCTCAGGGCCCCTCTTCGGAGTCCCTTTCCCAGGAGGGGACCCTCCCTTCCGGGGCTACTTTCTCCCCATGGCTGGGGCGCCCTAAGTTCAGGGATGCACCGTTCTTCCCCGCTCGGGAGCACCTACAGGGACCTGGAGGGGTGGTGCCCGAAGCAAATCCACAGCCTGAGGCAGACGCTGTGCGGGTGGACAAGACCTGGGCTGAGAGAGCTGAGCCCTGTGGTGACCTAGGCAGGTGTGGGGAGCAGGCACCACCAGGAAGCACGCTGCCCACTGCCCACCGGTCAGCGCAGGGCACCCCACCAGGACAGGTGGACCAGACCCTTCAGGCCTAAACTCCAGGCACCTCCAGGAGAAGGGCCAGCCCCCACCCCACCCCCTCCCTGGGCTCTTTGTTCTATTAAGTGCCTACTGCCTGTCAGCGTCCCCCACCCAAGGTAACCACATCAGGTCAGCACTCCAGGTTCTCTGCGACGTCCTACCCCCAACCCCCCCCACCCCCGCTCCCCACACCTAGTGGGCACACAGTGCGTTTTGTTCAAGCATGGGGAAGGCACAGCTGAGGAATGCCCCTTCCCAGGCCTGCCACCCACACCAAGGGATGATTCTCACCTCTTCTGGGAAGAGAAGAGGCCTCACTCTGCCCTATTTCACAGAGTGTGGTGCCTCCAACTGAGAGCAGGAGATGCCGCCCCCCAGCCTTGGGCAGGGCCCCTGGGTGACACTCAGTCAGGAGCCCTGCATCACCTGGTCTCCTGCCCTCGGACACTGTTCCAGCGCTGGCTTCCTGCCCCAGACAGGAAGTGCTCCATAGTTTAGAAAAAGCCTGGTATTAGGTGTTAATTGTTCCTTGTGACTCTGCCTCTTTTCCTGTAGGACGTGTGGGGGGATGTAGAGGGGTTTTTCTTGGGGGGATAGGGTACAAGAAGAAAATGACCCTGCCCATCCTGAGAGTGCGTGTCCCCAGGAGTCAGTGTGTCCCATCGTTACTCTACGAGGATGTCTGAAAAAGAAGTTCTGTCTTTATCTTTATAACAATTAAAAAAAATTATTAGTAGAATGAAAAATCAAAACTCCTATAGAAATTGTAGATCTCTAAGATGGTTGAGAAACACGGTTTATGGAATTTGCACTTAACACATTCTATGAACTTATTTCATCTGCAAACATTCATCAGCTTTGTTACAAATAAGGACATTCGCTCCAAATCCGTGGAAGGTGTTGCTGGAAAGCCCCTCAAAGAATGAAGGATTTCTCAGGTGGTTTCTCATTTCTGGTCCCACGAGGAAAGTCTGATAGGAAGCCTGCTGGTGAAACTTCATAGTGACATGTTTGTATGTGCTGGGGCGTGTGCTTCAGTGTTAAGTATTAACCTTTTGTTTACTTTCCTCCATCTGGGGAGACTGTGACCATAGGACGCTGAGGGTAGACTGTTCTCTTTGCTGAAACCTGCGTGCGATTGGCTGGTAGAGGGGGCTCCCATCCCCAGGCGATGCTGCTCTGTGAAGGTCTGCACCCAGCACCCACCGCTTCTCACAGGCCCCACTGATTGGCTCAGCAAGGTGGCTGGCTTGCCCAGGGACACAGCTGGGTCACATCTTCACAGCCACACATTGGGCCCATTAGGTCCTTCCTGTTGCAAATGGTGTGAGAGTTGAGCTCTGTGATGAGATCAAAGGTTATGGAAGACAATATGGCCCTGCTTTTTCCCTGAAGGCAAGCAGGTATCCCAGGTGTGGCGTTTCCTGTGGTGTCTGGTTATGAGGGAAGCCCAGGGAAACAGGTGTGCCTGGCCATTCTTGAGCCCAGGGGCTTGTCCACAGAGCTTTCTTCCCCTGGGGGGCGAGGAGGGAATGCCACGGGTGCAGCCAACACAGTGGGAGGAAAGGGTCTCTGCTTGGTGGCTGGCCTGTCCCAGAGCACCTTGGAGTCTCAGTTTCCCTGCAGAGAGCAAGGATTAATGCACAGGAGCTCTTGGGGCCTGCTCTCGGGTGAGCTGAGTTCACGGTGGGCGCTGCTTGCCTCCCAGGCTGCCTGAGAAGTATGGGTCCCTGGGCTGGGCTACCAGCACCACGCCACAGGGCGGTGCCCTTAGACCTACGAAGGCAGAGGCTTGGGCCACATGGTCGGAGCCCAGGACTGACCCAGCAGTGGGTTTGTTCAGCAAATTTCATTCTTGCACAGCCATCTGGAGCAAAGGTCATTTGTGGTTTTGGAAGAGGCACATCTGCGCCCTTTCAGCAATCACCCCTCTGAAACGCGGTTTGCTGGTCTGTAAAGTAGGCATGATAACAGCTGGTGGCCCTGAGCTCTTGTCTGGATCTCGCTCATAAAGCTCGGCCAAGGCCAGGAGGAAGGAACCGTGGTGCTCACCCCCAGCGCAGAGCCCAGATTCTGTCCACAGGGGCATGAGGCACGCTGCTCTCAGGACCAGGTGCCATGGGCACCCCCCTGCACCCAGGAGGTGAGGCTCAGGCTCTGCCACCTTCAGCAACACCAGGAATGTGTGGGGACAGAGAAACCCAATTTGGGGCCCATGTGATCCTTACGATGTTCATGTGACACCATTTCCACCTCACAGTGGGGGGCCCCGGCCCGCATGAGGCCAGTGCTGAGATCAGGAGCTGTTGCCATGTGAAAACAATTGTTTTTCCAAACAGTGAACAGTCCCAGTGATGTCATAGGCCCTGCAGAGGGTCCAAATCAAATCGGTTCTGGTGCTGGTGAAGCTCCTAGAACACTGTCCTGAGGTAATGACACAGCCTGGCCCAGGACAGGAGAGGGGGCCTTCAGGTGGGGCTCCCTGAGTGTTTCTAGGGTCACATTTCAAAAACCACATCCATCAAAGGAGGGCGGGGCCTAGCAAAGACTCACACAGGCCAACCACCAGATGGCATTGGATGCCCCTCCCCCAGCAGCAGCCCATGGGGGCAGCATGGAGGGGGTGGTTAACGGATCCCAGGGTGGAGGTACTGAGTAAGGGGCCGCAGAGGGGGCTCAGGCGGAGCACGAGGTGGCCTCCCCCACGTGCCTTCACGGCTGGCTGAAATCTAATCCTCATTCTTGGGCCGTCATGTCACGGCCTCAGCCCTGGGTTCCCAGAGGCCTGATTCAGTCAAGCTGTTCCCACTCTCCTCTCTTCCTCCAGAGGAAGGACCTTTGCGGATGAAGTCATGGGAATGAAAGCTCCCTTTGCCGCAAAAACAGTGGGAGCCTGAAGTCGGCTTGTTGTGTGGCCTCCCGGTGTACAGACAGGCAACCTCTGCTGTTTACTGGAGCCTCCCCAGCATGTGACATCATCTAATTCTCAAGTCAGGTAATGTCCCCACTGCACAGATGAGAACAGTGAGGCTCAGCTCGGGACTGGCCCAAGGTCCCGATGCCGCCAAGGGAAACCTCGTCCAGATCCAGCCCCCACAGCTGAGGAACCCACAGGCCCAATTCAATGCAGCGAACATTTGCTCAGTTTCTGCTGGGTGCCAGGCGCAGGGTCACGTCTGTCATCAGCCCCTCCTGGGCAGGGCTCTGCACAATCCAGTCTTTCTCACTTCCGCCCAGGCGGTCTCTTCGGTTGTTTTTTGCTAATTGTTTCCATGTTTCCAGTAGATTAATTTCAAAAATTACATTTTAGTTCACCTCTCAGTTTAATGCAAAAGGGTAGATATTTGTAGTTCTGTTTGCCATTTTGGTAAGAATCACATTCTCAAATGTGACTGTGACCAAAATAACCCCAGGTCTTGGCCCTGAAGAAACCATGGGACAGTCCATTAGTTTTGAGGACGTCATGTGGGCTCCTGCCACGTTCATTCCACACAAGGGACTGATTACTTCCTCCGCGAAGGTCTTGTGGCGTGCATGGCATACTTCAGAAGCAGCTGCACGCCTGGCTGCACTGCTGTATGCCTGGTGCTGGGCGCTCAGGAGAAGCAACGACAGCCACACTCTAGGCTGGGCACTGGGGACCAACGACGAGGACCTGGCCCTGGAGGAGTAGGCGTCCTTATCTCGTATGTGGCTGTGCTCACCTCTCCCCCCATTAAGTCACTGACAGATTCCAGGTCAGTAAGGTAGGTCCTCACTTAACATCATCAACAGGTTCTACAACTTTAAGCAAAATGACATCTAACAAACCAATTTTACCACAGGCTAATTAATACAAACAAGAGTTAAGTTTTTGGGGTGTTTTTTTTTTAAGATTTTATTGGGGAAGGGGAACAGGACTTTACTGGGGAACATTGTGCACTTCCGGGACGTTTCCAAGTCAAGTTGTTGTCCTTTCCATCTTAGCTGTGGAGGGCGCAGTCCACCTCCAGGTCCAGTCGCCGTTGTTAGTTGCAGGGGGCGCAGCCCACCATCCCTTGCAGGAGTCGAACTGACAACCTTGTGGTTGAGAGGACATACTCCAACCAACTGAGCCACCTGGGAGCTCAGCGGCAGCTCATTGACTTCATTCTAGTCGCGGAGGGCGCAACTCGCTGGCCCATGTGGGAATCGAACTGGCAGCCCCTTTGCCCAGAGCTCACGCTCTAACCACCGGAGCCATCCGTCCACCCCAAGAGTTAAGTGCTACAGGCATCTCATCAACATTATAACAAAACAATGTTATCTGAGAACCTGCTGTGCTCATACCTACTTTCCACTGGGCCAACTGGTCGACCAACCAACTGGAATGGTGGTCTAAATGAGCTATAGTGAGTTGTCATTGGACCAGTCCCTTTAATTACAAACATTTTCATGGGAGTGTCAACTGCCTGATTCCAGCAATCATTGTCCTTAGTCCAGGGAAGGTGCTCAGTAATAAAAGGGTCTTGTTGGGGAGGTCCTGGAAAACCCACGTCCACTGGAGGTGGCTAGAGCATCCTCAGACTCTGATTCACTTGGGAACCAAAGGGAGCTGAGCCCAAGTTGGCGGTGCTGGGCCTGGCAATGGAGGGCACTGTGGTCACTGAAGGCTGGGGTCTGGTGGGGGGTGTCTCAGTTTACCCAACACTCACTGTGGGAAAGACAGCATGCACCCACCCGGCAGACATGAGCCCTCTGGGACTGGGGAAGTGGTTTTCCTCCACCATGGACCTGAGAGTTTGGTGGGCTTTGCACATGTTCCAAGGCTGTCCATTACCTGTTCTGGAAGTCCATAGCAGCTCCCAACCTTCTAAAGAGGCCTTGTTTTCCTGGGGACTTTGATAAGTGAAGAGGATGGCTTGGCTGACTGCATGGACATTCCTTGTGTGAATCAGCACATTGGTGGCCTTTCACACAAGCATCTCTGAGTGTTTGATGACATGCCAGGGAGCTTCTGTGGGCCCATCCTGGTGCCCTGTCCACGCTCCTGTTCTCCTCCTGCTCTTGGTCCCCTGGGGCTGGCTGCTATGGACGGTGTCAATGGCCTGTCTTCCCTCTGGTTCTATTTGGGTTGGGCCAAAGGGGAGGCACTAATGGGAGATGGTGTGGGGGGCGGGCAGGAAACAGAGTGAGGTTGGGTCCATGTTCCTCCACCGCCTCCCTGCTGGGTCACACTTGCTAGTGGCAATGGCTGCGTTCCTTTCTCAAAGGCCCGGCTCCTCTGCAGCCCTCTCCCTCCAGCTCTTTCTGGAGTTCACATCTGCCCCTTCCCTTGCCCCCGGGGCCAGAGAGGTGAGCTCGACTTCCCACTGTTGCTTGCTCTGGGAACCTCACCAACTCTTGCTGAATTCCTTCAGCCTGCCCACACCTTGGAAATGGCCCTTCATTAAACCCTCTTCCATTACTCAATTTGAGGGTTTGTCTGTTTCCTCCAGGGACCCTGAAAGATATAATTGGCCTGATCCAGGTGCCACACAATCAGAGGAGGGGCAGTTTGACACCCCAAGCTGAGGACCGGGCCCTGGAATGGGGTTGCTCCCGCACCCCGGGAACTGCCCCCCTTGGCCACAAGGGTGTGCAGGAGCAGAAACAGGCCTTGTCCCAGGACATCATGCTCTCAACTACCCATTTGTGATAAAAAGCAAGTCCATTTTGTCCTGCTGAGTCTTTGTTTTGAAACAGCACTTGGCTGAGCACCTTTAGTAACTATCAGGAATCTGGAAAACCTGTCAGGTTTTCATACAGAAAGATTCAAGGATCCCAAAACCTTCATCCTTGTTTTCACCCACCAGCTGCCCAGGTGTCCTCGGGCCTGGGGCTCGTGTCCCTTTGGGAGTAGACACCTAGGAGGCCCCGCTGTCTGAAGCTTGGGGGCAAACTCAATTCTCCCACAAGAAATGGGTGTTAGAAGTCAGGTCTGGGAGCAAAGTGGGTCTAGTCTACAGAAGCGGGGGGCCCAGGGGTGCTTCCTCAGGTCCAGGGTGCCAGGCGTGCGTCCGGTCCCCGGTGGGATTCAAGGAGGAGCCCGGGGCCCTGGAGAGGAACCCAGGTCCAGGGGAGACAGGCGGGACCTATCCAGGCCCTCAGCCAGTCAGTGCAGGACCCCTACTTGCAGCCCTGTGTCAAAGCCAGTGACAAAGGGGAGGGCCACTTAGCATCCAATGAGAGCCCGTCATTGTCCCCTTGGTGACAAACGCAGTGCCTCATTCAGGATGAGTGAAAAGACACCGGGAGCCTGAGCCAGCTCTACTTGGAACTCCAGTCAAACTTGGGGACTCGGGGTCTCAGGGGTCTCAGGGGCTGGCCCGAGCCTCCCCGACTTAGGCCACATGCTGGCAGGAGGAGCCGACAGCGTGCTGCCCTTGCTCAAGAGGCCACCAGGCAGCAAGCCACCAGTATACCCAACAGGCGTCTCTGGGAGTATTTGCAGGACCCCCCACCCCGGCCATGGGCCCCCATTGTGGACTTCCATTCTGATGAAAAGCCTTCGTTTGGAAGCAAACCACCCCCAAGGAACAGGAAATCCTGGCCAGTGAGCACCCCTCCTGCTTGCCCTCCCGGGAGACTTCACTGCCCCTCTCCCCACCCCCACTTCACCCCACCCCCCGCAGCCCCTCTCCTGGCCCCATGCCCCCCTCCTTCCTTCCAGTGCCTAGGGGGTGCTGCCCCCACTCCCCAGGGTGTGACACAGAATGAGCTGGGCAGGGCCTCCTTTGTCCCCAGAAGCACCTTTGGAAACAAGGTGTCAACATGCAGAGGCTGGGGGCAGGGAATGCCAACAGCCCACCTGAGCTGTCTGTGTGCCATGGACGTGGAGCCCGGGGCCCTGAGAGGGGCCGGCAGCTGCTGGTCACACAGCTGTGGGCCAGGCAGAAGCAGGCTGCCTACCCTCCCCAACAGCTTCAGCTTCCTGAGTCACTTGGTGTCACCCCTCATTTGTGCAACTTTCTCTCCAGGGCCAGCCCACAGCCAACATGGGGAGAGCACGGGAGTTCTCACAGTGCTTCCCTGGACCCCTCGGCCCCTTCCTCAGGTCAGACACCCCTGAGGGCTGGAGAGCTGCTCCTCCCTCTATGCAGGCATCCAGAGTCCCACCCCTGCCACTGGTCAGCTCAGACTTTGTGTGGTGGCCTTGGGAACCAAGACTGTCCCTCTGAGCTCCCTGGTGGCCTGAGCCCAGCCCCAGCCCTGGAGGGGTTAGTGGCCCCGAGTGAACACACAAGCAAAACTAAACAGGAATGGCCCTCCTATGGGGGGAATCACCCGGCCTCTGCCTCCAGATGTGACGAGGAGCCGCTCAGTGCTCCTGGGCAGGGCTGAAGGGCTGTGTCCACTTGGAGACGTCCAGGAAGATGGCAGAAGCCCCATGGTACAGCCAGAGCCGGGGCAGGGCGCCGTGGCGGGTCCAGGTGTTGCGCCCAGGGTCGTAAGCCTCCATCTCCACGTGGTAGTCGCCATCCATGCCCTGCCAGCGGCCACCTGTCAGGTACAGCGCATCTCCCAGAGGCACCAGCGAACCATTCTCGTGCAGGCTGTGCAGCGACTGAACCTGGGAATGGTCAGCGGTCAGCCTCCTGTGGGCAGCCGGAGGGTGGTGGCCAGGGGACATGCAGAGAGGACAGCCAGCGCCCTGCCAGACGTCCCATCCAGCACACCCCCACACCTGCCACCTGGGACCGCAGCCCAGCCTCCCTGTCACTCCTCCTCCCCCTCTGACTCTTGTGTTAGTGGGGAGACCCCACTGCTCCCCTCCCCAACCCGCACCTCAGGGCCATATTTCCAGCCCCCTTGCTCTCCTACGTCCAAGTTTGCTCCTTTCTGAAAGATGGGGAGTCAGAGGAGGTGGGGAACATGGCGGCCTGAGCCTGTTGCCGCCTCCCAGGACGAGGTCTGGCCGGCCTCCCACTCTCAGCTGCCCTCTAGGCACAGATGTGGTGGTCTCAGCACTGACGGATGCATGTGTGGGGCCACTTGCCCCATGGGACTTTCGCTCAGTCTGCCACCCCTAGCCTTGGCCCATGGCCTCAGGAGCGCCCTGAACAGAGGTGCGGGGTCAAGGTTAGCAGCTTGCCAGAAGCCAGAGAGAGATGTGGGACCTTCTGGAAGAGCCCAGGGCGGCGGGAGGCAGAGGTCTGTCTGTGGGCTCCACCTGAAGACCGCCCCCTAGGCCTGGGGAGGGCAAGTGGAGCCCTGTGTGACTGGGACCCCTGCCCAGAGCAGGGATGTGGGCCCGGGGAGGCCCCGCTGAGGCCTAGCTGAGAGGGCCCAGGAAGAAAGCCTCGCCTGGCAGGGTGCACCCTGCACCTGTTTAGTTGCTCTGACGGAGGCCTCCGGTCAGCTGAGTGCTGACGCCAGGGGACAGCTGTGGGCAGCAGGATCACCGAGGTCTTGCTGTGGCCTGGCCAGCGCAGCAGCCTTCCTGGGTGGCTGTAGGGATCAGTGCCACCTCCTAGGGTCTCCAGGGACTGAGAATCTCAAGGCAGGTGGGGTGGGCCCAGGGCATCTGGCTGTTGCTGTGGCCACTATGGGCTCTGGGCAATGTCTCTCCTCCTTCTCCAGAAGAAACAGGAGAAAGGCCAAGGCTCTGGTGTCCCCTAGGGCGCGTCTTGAGATACCTACCTCCTGCTTGCTCCCCTGGGCCAGTGGCAGAAGAGGAGAGCAGCAGCAGACCTGGGAAATGGGGCACCAAGAAGCTGGCTGCTCCCACCTCACCCACAGCTGAGGAATCTTCTCCCCTGCTTGAATGCCCCCGGGGGTGGGAGACTCACTCCCTCTTGGGCCTGGCCAACACCAGGAAGGAAGAGCCCTCTCTTAGTCCACAGCTGTCCCTGTGAAGGCTCACAGGCTGCCCGTGCTGGGGACAGAGTGCCACCGAGACCTGCAGGCCGGGACCTTGCCTCCCCATCATCACAAGGCTTGGCCCAGACTCTGTGCCCTCATCTGTCCTGTCACTGTCCTGCCCCTGTGGCCACACTCCCATGTCCCGGTGCCCCCAGATCTGTTTTCTGTGGTGTCATGGGTCTCGGGGGTGGGGGGGGGTCACACTGGGGGGCGAGGCTGAGGCCTACCTTTTGCCACAGGTTGGCCCCAGGGTCGTACACGTAGACCTTCTTGGTATTGTCACCCACCAGGTAAAGCGCCCCCTGCAGGGCAGCACAGCGTGGCGAGGACAGGTACTTGGGGAGGAAGGGCGAGGCAATCATGCTCCATGCTTCTGCGGGGACACAAAGTCAGAGGCTCACTGTCACCAGGATGGTTAGGTGGGGCTGACCTGAGGCAGCACCTCCCTGAGACTGGGAGTGGGCCCCTTGCAGTGTGGGGTGGGGCTTCCACAGGCCCGAGCCCACTGCCCCTACCTCACTAAGCCTCACTCTCCCTATGGGGGGGATGGGGGGGCCTCGGGTAGGACTCCCTCGGAGCCTCGTCCTCAGGTCCTTGGCAGGGGCATGAAGGCTTCAGAAGCCTTGGCCTGGCCACCACCCTACCCGCCCCACCCCAACTGGGTGGCCTGGGCCTCTGCCTCCTTCCTGCCCTGTCCCCTTGGTCTGGTAACCCGGGGGCCCCACCTGACCCTGGGTCTAGCTGGTCTCCCATGGGATCCTCACACCCATCCTGCAAAATGGGTCCTGTTGTCATCTCCACCGTTCAGGGGATGAGACAGTGGCTGAGAGACGAAGCAGGGAGGGCCACCAAGCCAGAGTGAGCCTAGCCAGGGCCCAAACCCTGGCACTGAGTCCAGAGCCCGAGCTGGTGCCTACTGGGCTGTGAGCGTCTGCACCGCTGCTCCTGGCCCATGTGGCCGGTTCCAGGCCGGCAGCAGCCAGACAGCTTCTGGACTCATGGATGTGCTTCCCTGTCACTGACCCCTAGTCCCCCTCTAGTGTGGTTTGGGGCTGTGGCTCTGTTTTGGTGACCCTTTCAGTTACCTTGGGCCCCATCTGTCCTCGGTACCCCACCCTCCCACTCACTAAGATGAGACTGTAGCCTTGCAGAGGGGCCGATGGCCACTCTCCCCTGTCCCTTGGGGCCCACCCCGGCACTCCCTTCCAACCCACTCGCCACCAGACCCCACATTGCATGTTGCTGTCCCCTCACCTGTGACCGGGTTGTAGCACTGCAGGGCCAGGGCATTGTACTTGCAGGCACTGGAGCCCACCAGGTAGAGCCGGCCCTGGCAGCCGGCTGCAGAGAAGTTGCTGACGTACTTGAGGGCGGGGCTGACGGGCGCCCAGGTGTCTGTGTAGGGGTCATAGCTCTCCACCTCCACCACGTCCAGAGTGGTGCCTGTGGGGTAGGGGTCAGGCTGCAGGGGGCTGGGGCAAGGGAAGTCTCCTGGACACGCAGGGTCTGGACGTTGCAGAGCTGGCAAGACCCACCCCAGGTGCCCCTAGAGGGGAAGGTAATGGAGGGCATGGCCTTGCCAGGCAGGTGCGTTACCCCATTTCAGAGGGCAGGTGAGGTTCTAAGAGGATAGGGTGCTTTCCCGAGGCCACGCCGCCGAGAAGTGTGGAGGGCGGTGAGTACCTGGACGTAGGAATTCCCGACTGCACAGGGATGATGGAGCCTCATAACAAAGCCCAGCCATTCTCAGCTCTTCAGGGCCGAGGGTACATTGGAAGGATGTTGGTGGGAGCCCCCAGGAGGCCAGCCCCCCAGGCCTCTCACATGGTGGGAGTCCTTCCCTGGGAGAGCTGTAGGCAGCTCCCGTACCAGCCCCGGGTACAGCCTGGATGTGGTGATGATGGGGGCCTGCCAGGGGTGAGAAGGCATGCAGGGGACCCCGAGTTGCCTTGGGCTCAGGACCTGTGCGTGTCCTCTGCTCTTGGGCCGAACACGGCAGTCATTGATAAAAAAGGGGCCGGCCAGGACAAGGAACAATTTAGAAGTGACCTTAGGGTCAGTCTGTCACCCACAGAGGCCTTAGGAAACTCTTGCTCAGCCACGTGCCACATGCATTTTGTTTGTCAATAGTCATCCAACCATGACATCCCTGGGCTGGCTTCTTGCTCTGCTCTCAGGCTGGGGCCATAGGGACAAAGGTGACAGCAAGGGACCCCCTGTGAGTCCCCTTACCCCAGGGACTTCACTGAGGAGGAGCCCCCGCTGAGACCTGAGCTCCAGGCTCTGAAACAGGAGTGGCATCTCCACTGGCAGCTGGGGCCCCAGCTCCTCACAGGTCCCTTCTGGGGATGGATTCATTGTCCTGTGTTCTGGAGCGCATCAGAATCCCCGGGGGCTGGCTACCTAGGGCCTGAGCCTCCCTCCATGATGTCCAGGTAGCAGGTGGCATAGCCCAGGTGTGGTTCTGATGCCCAGCCTGGCCAGGGGCCTTGGCATGTCTCCTGTGCACCCCAGACTCACAGGGAGCTCCCGAGGGCAGCAGTGGGAGCAGCACCCCTGTCGTCCCTGAGGCCAGCGTGGGGCTGGGGTGCTACTGTTGCAGGATTGAGAGGCTCCCAGTCTGCAAAGAGGTGTGGTGGGGGCTCGGATGAGCAGGATGTAGCCCTGGGGGGAGGTGGAGAGGGTGGCCCTACCACCGATAGCGTAGACCTCCCCGTTGAGCGCCGCGCTGGCATGGTTCGTGCGGGCCTTCAGCATGGGAGCCACACATTTCCAGGCAGCCTCCTTTAGTGGGAAGCACCAGGCCTGGGTGGTTGACCAGGTGTCCGTCTTGGTGCCCCGTGAGCCACCTGCGGGTACCAAGGTTCTGTCACTCAGGTGCCCAGCAGCCTGGGGTCTCTGCCCACCAGCCAGTGGGGAGTGGGCACCAAGGGTCCTGCTCCTTTCTTGCCACACCACACCCTCGTGCTGCCAGACACTGGTGGCACCGTGGTGGCACAGTCTAGCTGTGTGACTTGGGCAGCACCACCAGCAAGGGGCACGAGGGCAGTGGTTTCAGAGCCCCATCAGTGGAAGCTCTTTCCCAACCAAATCATACAAGGACCCCAACTTCTAAGCTATAAAAAGGCAGAGACCCGCCACACAGATCCGTCTGGGGAAGCTCTGGCTGCAGCGGGCACCTGGGGTCCACGTCAGACAGCATACACCGAGCTGTTCCCTGAACCCCTGTGTGCACCCGCGGAGTTTTAATTTCCTTGTTTTAATGTCATGGAAAGCTCTGGAAGAGTCTTGACTAAACTGTCACAAAGTGAAGGGTGTTACGTTCAGCTAGGCTGCTTGGGAGCTGGGCTGCTACGCGGCTCTTTGGGGAGCCCTGCCCTGCCCACCTGTGACGTAGACGCTGTTGTTCAGCACGGCCAGGGAGAAGCCCCACTTGTGGTAGTCCGGGAAGTCTGGGAGCGCCATCCATCTCTCTGGCAGGGAGAGAGGCGAGGGGTCAGCGTGCAGAGCTCACTGCTGGGGACTCCCTCCCCCTCAGCACCTCTTCCACTCTGGGTGCAGAGATGTCCCCTCATCAGCAGAAGAGAAAGTGGGGGTCTCAGCTACCACAGTGGTGAGGGGACACCCCTAGTGGGGCGGGGTCCAAAGCGGTCCTGGGTGCTCCGTATGCTGCTAAGCCTGGCTTCTGGCAGCGCCCACCTCTCCAGTGCTGCCCCTCGGAGCCCAGCACCCAAGCTGGACACAGGATTGCCCCAGGGAGAACTGAGAGGCAACCCAGGCTCGGGAGGCTGGTCTCACCCTGACCCTGCAGTTGACCCCACTGACCCTGAATGGACTTTTTGGTCTGGTCCCACCTCAGTCGGAGGAGTGATGGGTTAAGGGGTCTGATCTCAAGTCACTAGTGGGTTGTAACAGAAACATCGTTCATTCACTCATTCCTTACGTGTTCATTCATCCTGAGCACCTTCTGTGCTCACGTGACTCGGGCACACAGGGGACCAGACGCTGGCCTGCAGCAGGCAGAGTGGTCCACACACCCAGCTGTCACGCACCAGCAGTGTGGCCTTGGACAAGCCCCAGCCTCAGTTTCCTCATCTATTGAATAGGGATAATTCCCACCTCCCAGGGAGGTGTGGGGAGCACATAAGATGACGAGTGTCTGTCACACAGCAACTGCTCAGCCAAAGGTGGCCTTTCAGACAGAACTGCCCCAAAGTCAGACCTGCCCTTCATGGACCTACAGGAGGTGAACTGAGGCAAGAGATGAGAAAACGCTTTGAAAAAAGTCAAAATCAATGAATGCAGCGGGAACACTTAAGTCCTACAAGTGGACACACTGGGTGTTTCTGGAAGGCTGTGGGAGAGACGCCACCTTGGGGATGGCCCTGGGGAAGACTGTTTACTGTTGACAGCAGCTTTCTGGACACGTGGAATGCCAGGCCTTGTCATGCAGGAACTACGCGTCCCCCTGACTCATGTCTGTATCTCCCCACGGTGGGGATTGCCCAGAAGTCGCCAGGCCTTTGTCTGCCAGCATTCCCCCCTGCCACCCTCCCAGTGGGGTCCAAGGGACAGCTGTTCCCAGGCGGAGCCGGGCGAGCTCATCTCCTGACGTCAGCCCCCAAATCCCCTCTCGTCAGCCTCTGACCTGGGACAGCTGGCCCCGAGCCTGAAAGCCACTGGTGCCATGGGGTGGCTGGCAACCTGCCCGGCAGCCCCAGGATTCCAGCCAGCCTGCATCAATGCTGTCCGAAGAGCTTCCTGGGGTCAACATGGCCCCCCAAAAACCCCTACTGCCTGCTCACTCTTCCTCATTTCCCTGTGAGGGGGCCCAGGCCAGAGAGCCACATCCAAATGGCAGGCCTTGCCCCCATGCCTGATCGCTCCTCATTTCAAGTGTGTGAGGAGCCCACTTCACAGGTGAGGAAACTGAGGCTCAGGGGAGTGAAGTGACCTGCTTAAAGTTTGGAATTAGAATCCCATTTGGGCCGATTCAGAATCTGAGCTCTCACCCCCAGACTGCTTGCTCCCCAGCCTGGGACCATGGTTCCATCAGGACACAGGGCAGTGGCAGCAACTGTCCAGGCCCTCTACCCCACATGGTGCAGTCTGGGCAACAGGACCCTTTACTTGGGACCTGAGGGCCTCAAAGACGAAACTGAGGCCTGTGGCTAGAGGGAGAGGGGCTCACGATGCCCCTCGCTATAAGCCTCCTTGCCCATGCTGTGGCCCCCAGGCCCTCCTGCAGCCCGGAGGCCCAGACGCACCCAGGACAGGCCCTGTTCTCTGTGCACCTCGCCCGCTCCACCTCCAAGGTGGACACAAGTGGCCGCTGTCAGGACACCGGGAGTACTCACTGGCTTTGGTGTTGTAGAAGGTGAAGTTCCCGGGGAGGGGGCCGGGCTCCTCGGCGCCCTCCTCATCCTCCTCCATTGCCCGTCCACCCACGACCGCCAGAACCTCCTCCAGCTCCTGCGGCAGGGTGGGCAATGCCTGTGGGCCAGGAGAGCTGTGGTCAGAGAGCCAGGGCGACCACTGTCTCCCCGCGCCCTGGGCCTGGGCACTGACAGGCCTTGGTGGCCTTTTCTGAGGCAGGTAGTGACCTGGACAATTAGGGCAGCTGTGGGACAATTAGGGACAAGCGTGCCTCTGTGTCAGTGCATGTGTGTGGGTGAAGTGAGCTTCAGTGTGTGTGTGCCTGTGTGTGCCCATGTGGTGACAGTGGCAAAACTCAGAACTGGGAGAGGTGGGGTGGCAGGTCCCTGTGTGCCCCAAGCATGAGGGCTGCTGTCCTCCCAGCAGTCACCACAGGCCTTTGGAAGGCATTCCTGCACCCATCTTTGGAACCGACCCCCAGATGCTGCCCTCAAGTCCCCACACAAGCCTCCCCCTGTACCTGGGGGCCCTGCTCCTCTGGGCCGGCACGTAGCAACCTGAACTAAGATCGCCTGGCTGGCAGGAAATGCTGGAATGGTTCCTCTCTGGTTGGTGAGTAGCCACTGTCCAGAGCTCCCAGGACACAGGGGTCCCACTGCCTCTCTGGCCTACGTAATGCCTGAACCTCCCACCACCAGCAATTACAAGGCGACTACCTGTCGGGGCAAGGCCCTCAGCCGGCTCCTCCACCAGGCCGGCCCTGCGTGCCTGGCGGTACAGGGGTTAGTTGCCACCATGCAACCCATTCCTGGTCTAAGCCATGTCTTTGTCCCCAGACTTGGCTCCTGAGGTCCTCTGGAGCAAAGCCCTCAGCAGGCTGCCCAGCAGTGAGTGGACCTGCTGGCTCCTTGTCTCGGCCACACCCTGGGCTGTCACTTCATCAGGACCTGTCTTGCCTGCCAGGCCCACTGCCAGCCTGAATAGGAAATGGCACCCCATCAAAGCTCGAGCAGTTTCCTCAGGGGCAGGTGGTGGCCGCTGCCATGCCGGCCTGTGCTCCTTGCCCGTGTGCAAGCTGAGCCTGCTTCCCTGATTGTCTTCCCTCCTGCTGAGCTCCTATCCCTCCTCTGAAGCCCAGCTCAGATGCTCCCTCCTCCAGAGAGTCCTCCCTGACTGCCCGCCCCTCCAAGGATGCCCCCAGCCCAGAGCTGGCCTTTCTCATGCCACCTTAGGTGTATTTCCAGGTTTGTCCCTACAGAGTGGAGGGGGCATTCAGGACAGGGATGGAGAATGATCCCTTCTGGGTTCCCCTTCCCCTCACATTTGGGCATGGCACACACAGGGCACAATCTGTACTTGGGGGTGAATGGTGTACTCTCCACCCCCGTACGGGTAAAGTCTCTGAGGTCCCTTCTTACCCCTCCCCCCCGCCTCACTCACGCCATCATGGCCCTGGGACAGGGCCGCCCGACATGCCTCTGACTCCAGGATCAGTGGCTCTGTGGCCAGCAGCTGCTGCACGCAGGGCCTGGGCACGGCATCCAGCTGCACCAGGCTGAGCAGCTCGGGCAGGTGGGAGGCCCGGGCCTGTGGGTCGTGCCGCACCCAGCGCAGCAGGGCCTCCAGCCGGCTCTGCTCCGGCTGTACCTGCAGCAGGTCGCTGGCCAGACAGGTGGCCAGCCGGTCTTGGGACAACTGCAGGAACTCGTCTTCTTGTGCCACGGCCTCGAAGTTCTCCCGCAGGAAGGCCCAGGCCTTGGCAGCCACGCCCAGGAGCCCCTGCTGCTCCCCAAACTCACAGATGCCCAGGCAGTTGGTGGCGTCTAGCTGCTGCTGCAGGTAGCGGCCGCAGGCCTTCTGCACAGCGGGGAAGTGGAGGCACGCGGCCGTGCGTGTCAGTGCCTCCACGTTGGCCTGGGTGATGGTCAGCCGGCCGGTGTACACGAAGTCCACCAGCTGCCCCACCACGGCGGCCTCCAAGTCCTGCAGCTCCACACGCGCCGAGAAGCTCTCAGCAAAGTCGCCTGCAAACATGGCGTGGAAGTAGGGGCTGCTGAGCGCCAGGAGGCCGCGGTGGCAGGGCAGCTCCCGGCCGCCCACCAGCAGCGTGACGTCGGCCAGCTTGGGCTGAGAGCGCAGCTGCAGCAGCCCGTCCAGCATGTTCTGGGCGTGCGAGGGCAGGTAGAAGTCCAGGTCGTCCATGTTCCGCACCATGATGCCGGGGCCGCCGGCCAGTCCCCTGGGGAAGGAGCCCCTAGGGCGAGAAGGGAGCAGGGTCAGCGGGCGGGGCGGGCAGGGGTGTGCTCATCTACCTGCATCCTTCCCACCCCTCAGCAGGCCTTGGCTGGGCATCAGTGATGTGTGAGGCGCTTTACCTAACAGCTCCCCTGACCCAGCCCCGTAGCCTGTGAGGCAGGCACTGGTGTCATTCGCTTTCCAGCGGGAGGCTGAGGCTTGGGGGTGGGGAGGCCTACCCACGGCCAGGCAATCAGGACAGGATGGGGCCAGCAGGGGAACCCAAGCCCTGGGCCCCACAGAACAGAGCCCTGGCGCATGGGAATCCCCGTGACCCCCCATTGGCTTCCTCTGCTCCCAGATCCACCATTGCTGGGCAGGGCACAGGGAATGTTGGACAGTGAGAGGACTCACTGTCCGTGGCCACACAGAACCTTGGCTGGCCCTGCTGGGTGCCTTTGGGAAGCCATGTCCCTCTCTCTCCCAGTTTCCTCATCTGCAGATGGAGAGGCTGGCAGTGAAAGGGCTGTGTGATCACACCCGGCACAACCTCACGCTGGCAGTGCTCCCGTGTGCCTGGCCACGTCCCATGGGGGCTCACACAGTCACTACTTAGCCCTCACGACAGCCCTGTGAGGTGTGTGCTCTTAGTGTCCCTTTGACAGGTGGGGAAACTGAGACACAAAAGGCGCAAGTCACTTCTCCAAGATCACACAGCAGGAGGTGGAGGAGCCAGACTCAGGGGGGACCCTGTCCTGAACCCCACGTTCCCCATCCCCATGTGTAAATTGGTAAAGACAAACCAAGGGAAACATTCTGGAGAGCGATTTTGCGTCCCAGTGTTCATATCCTCTGATTCAATAAGTCCACTCCTGGGCTTATTTAGCCACCTGCATACTTAGTTATGTATTTCTGATATTTTACCCTAAGAAAGCCACCCTGGAGAAATAAAAGGTCTGCATGGAGGCAGTCACCCAGAGCGACCCCCACAGCAGCAAAAGGCTGCACCCCAGAGAAACGGTCTGTCCACCAGGGGGCGCCTTCTGGAGCCATCCGGGTGTCTGTGGGGACAACATGCTCGGTGAAATAAATACGATCAAAATGACAAAACCCGGAAAGAGAAGTGGTGACCTATGGGCAGCTAGGTGTTGGGGGCCTTGCTGGGCTATGATACCGGTTCCAGTGGTGGGAGCTGAAGACCACCCCCCTTCCCCACTGGTGCCCATCTCCACCCTACAATGCAGGGCAGACCCAGGGAGCCCACCCAGGGGCCTGAGGACCTTTCTGGGCTTGTGCCCGGACAGGACCGGTCAGTGGGCCCCAGCCAGCATCCACCCTGCCTGACCCCTTCCTAGGGAGGCCCTCTAGCTGGTAATGGCGGCTTTGTCCTCCCAAGGGGCGGACAGGAGCTCAGCCTGCCAGCTGCCGCCCCCAGGCCATGCATTCCCATCATTGCTGTATTCCCGTTGGTCGGCTACTACCATGACAGGGGCCAGAAGGCAGGAGCGCCCAACCACCTTCCTGTGGGGCCTCAGAGGAGTCTGCTGACACCTGCCACCCTGCAGGCCCAGCTCAGGGTAGGGGCTTCTGGAGGGTCCTGGCCAGGACCAAGGAGGCCTGAGAGGGCAGGACAGCAAAGGAAGGGCCTTAATCAAGCTCAGGCTGGTGACCAGATACCATGGCCCTAGCTGTAGTCAGGGTGTGGTCCAGCACCCACCCCCCTCCAGCTAGAACACAGAGGGAAGCATGACTGTTGAGCCCCTTCCCCACCCTGATGGGCTTGACCAGGGTCAGGGGTCTCTCGCCAAAGCGCCCAGCGCTGTGATCTCCAAGCCCACTGGGCTGTCCCACCGTAACCCCCTCCTCCCCTCATCAGCCCCCACTCCAGAGCCCTCCAGACCCTACCTCTGAGTTGGGCCCTGGAACCTGTTGCTGAGAACTCAGGCTGAAGAACAGGACTGACCAGCCAGCTGAGAGGGCATGGCGGGCCTGCTGGGCTGGGCTGGGCTGGGCTGGGTGGGCTGGGCTGGGCGGCCACGTGGGAACCAGATCGTATTTTTAGCCTCTGTCTGCACTGGGAGGGAGGGCGGTGAGGGACGGGCCAGTGGGGGAAGGAGACTGGTGTCTCCTCCTGGACTGTCTGCTCTGAAAGTGCACGTCAGCCACATCGGGGCAGGGAGGCTGAGGCTTCTGGGACCAGGGTCCAGGACAGATAGCAGGATACATTCCAGGGCAGGGGCGCATCTGGGCTTCACCCCTCCCAGTGGCACCGGGCTGACTGGGGTGGGGCGCAGCTCCCCCTTTCTGCCTTCTCATCTGCTTTCTCATCCGTGGGATGGCCTGTGCTGGGGACTCAGGAGGGCACACAGAGGCCCCAGCTCAGTCCCTGTCATTGTGAGGGTCCAACAGGCACCCTCGCGATGGTAGTGGTTATTGACAGGTACCCATGTGGCCTCTTGTCCTTCTGCCAAGTGGGAAAAAGTGACACTCACGAAGAGATGCAGGCCGGTCAGCAAAGGTTTCCAAAATATGGGTTCCATGGTGGCCATGGGGCAGTCTTTGGTGGTTATAGGGGTGCCAGAGAGGTGAGGAGGCATCCCTGAGTGCCCCATCAGGCTGGTGACAAGGATGCAGGATCCTGAGACCCTGTCCCCATTGTATCATGACCTTGACCTTGGGCCTGCCCCGGTGTCCTCATTAGTTGTGAGAGCGAAAGACAGCCAAGAAATGGGGTCATCTAAAAATACAGCAATGGGCCGACCCGGTAACTCAGGTGGTTAGAGCTCCATGCTCCTAACTCTGAAGGCCGCCAGTTCAATTCCCACATGGGCCAGTGGGCTCTAACCACAAGGTTGCCAGTTCGACTCCTGCAACGGATGGTGGGCTACGCCCCCTGCAACTAACAACGGCAACTGGACCTGGAGCTGAGTGCACCCTCAACAGCTAAGATTGAAAGAACAACAACTTGACTTGGAAAAAGTCCTGGAAGTACACACTGTTCCCCAATAAAGTCCTATTCTCCTTCCCCCCAAAAAAATATTGAGGATTTTTTTAAAAAAAGAAATACAGCAGCAGCGTCTCTCAGCCTCCCCTACAATCCTGGCACATGGTGCTCAGTGATGAGCCCTCACGTCTGAGTCTCAACTGGGATCTGGACCCAGGACGCTGGGCGGCTTCTCCGACACCTCTCATGCCAGTGGTCAGAGCAAAGCTTCCCCACGCGGGCCTGCAGGTACACAGAGAGAAGCTGCAGCTTGGGGTGGCCAGGTGGGTCCTCTACCTGTCGGCCCCTCCTGCTTTACCCCCTTTACGCCTGTGGGCCTTACTAATACAACCACTTCTGGGTGTACGGGGACATGGGCGCGTCAGGGAAGGCCAAGTCTTATGGAGGCCTCGGGGCCACTAGGAACGGTTTGATGGTCTTATGATGCTGAAAAGCCCAGGTGCCTCCCAGAGTGACAGCCCTCACTCCGGGCAGAGTTAGGTAATTTCTCCAATGTAGCAAGGTGCCATGACATTGGGTCCGGCACAGATGGCATCTGCCCACCAGCACAGCTGCTGGCCCTGCTACCTGCTGAGGAGATGGCTGTGAGCTGGGAAACACACCCCTGCTCTCACAACCTGTGCAAGCTAGTTGAGGACACAGCTGTTACACAAGCACCACAATGATTGATTAGCTAATATAAATTCCTGATTCCATGCTTCACTCCCCAGCCCAGCCCAGCCCAGCCCTGTCCTAGGCTCTGCTCCTGCCCCAAACAGTCCCAGGACCTTCCCCAGCCTTGGGCATTAGCCTCATGTGGAGAGAGGGGACCCTCGTGGGTGTCCCCAGCTCTCACTGTATCCAGCCCTATCACAGGGAGGGCACTGGAGGGGCAACAGAGGATTTGGCCTTGGCCTGTCCCACTCCCCCTCGGTTTGCAGGCAGAGCATGAGAGGGTTAATGCGCCCCAGCCTCAGGCTGGAGGAAATGAGGACAGGGGGTTCTGAGGAGAGGCTGTGTCACCAGGCCTGCCCAGCTTGGGCAGGAGGCTCAGCACCTCGTATGACAGGTCAGTTTGGGAAACTTGACACCAGGGACTCAAAACAGATACTCATCAACAGGTCACTACCAAGTGGTGCAGTTTTTAAAAATACGCTGCTTGTGTCTTTTTACGACGACAAAAATAACACAAGCTCATGGTGGAAAGTGTGGAAAAATACAAAGCAGAAAATGCAACCAATAAAAGACAATCCCTGTTAATTAACACATTGGTCTGTTCCCTTCCGGGCTGTCACACTGTCAACGCTAGAACGACTGCAGGTATGTTTCTGTGCCCTGTTTTATCACTTATGTCGCATGGCGAGCATTTCTGATGTGACTGGGCTTTGAAACTATGCTTTTAAACTTCACCCTAAAAGGGATCCATCACACCTTAAGAAGTTGGAAGCGACCACCAGTCACTTTATTAATAGACATTTGGGTTGTGTGCCATTTCGGACCATGACGAGGAATATGGTGTCACCTCTGTGATTACTTCCCTGGAATAGATTCAGAGAGTGACATCTTCAAGTTAAGGTGCGTGATCGTCTTTACAGCCTGATGCACGGACAAGTGACGAGGGTCGTCCAGCTTGGGCGAGTGACGCACTGTCTCCAGCAGGCAGTAAACTGACCCCATGCTTGCCTGGAGCCTTCAGGCTGCGACGCTGTCCCAGGGCAGCAGACCCGCCCACCCCCTTCGGATGTCTTCCGGCCTTACTTGCTTACAGTATCTCTTATTCTGCCTGGTATTTATTTGGGGCACGGGGTGCTCTCAGGTCATCCTCCCCCGCCCTCCCCCCCCAGAATAGCTGACCAATGCCTGTAGGACTGATATGGACAATGCCTTCTTCCCCAGGGCATCTGTTTCAGGGCTGTGATTTCGGGGCATACTGTCTCAGCTTCCTCTATTCTGGTCTGTTGATCCAAGGGGCCGTATTCTGGGGTCAGAACCACCATGTTTGATGGACTATTTGTCATGCAGGGTGTCATGCGGTGTCTCTAGTCCCGCTCCCCACATAAGAACATAGAACGTGGTGAGGCCAAAAAGGAACACCCACGGAGCCATAGGTAGGATTCATACCACTATAGTCTCGCTGGCGGCTGGGCTGGAGACACAGGGAGCAGGAGCCACACTATCCACAACCTGCCATCTGCTTGTCTCTGCCAACCAACCTCACTTGCTAGCTGCAAACCACCCTGCTAACTGCAATCCGTGCTTGCTAGCTCAGCCACCATCTTCTTGCTAGCCCCCTTTTTTTTGCTAGCGTAGCCATGGCAGTTACATTAGTGGCCAATGGCTCACTGGTTACAGCTGACGGCCAACTAGCCACAGCTGATGGCCATCCCATCACAGTTGATGCCCATTTACTACCTGAGCCAGCACCTTTCCATGTGAGGCCGAGAGCCTGGAAACTGCACTCCTGGCTCTGTCCCCACAGTATTGCTCTCCAATTATGATCTTTTCATACCTGAAATGTGAGTCACTTCGCTGCCCCTTTACATTTTCTCATCTGCTGTATTAGTTTGCTGTCGCAGCATAACAAATGACCCCACAATCCAGTGTCTTAAAACAACAATGTTTATTATCTCACACAGTTCCTGGAGCGCTTACTTGGGGTGGTCCTGGCCCGGTCTGTCCCTAGCTGGCACCAAGGGCTCAGTGGCACCACAGTCATCTGACAGTTGGACCTGGGCAGCAGGCCTGAGTTCCTCCCACACGGTGTCTGCATGGGGCTGCTTCCAACATGGCAGCGGCTTCCGCCTTTGCTACAGCTTTGTTTTCTCCCTGTTTGTCCTGCACACAGGTGTAGGCCAGGGAAAGGGCAGGGGTTCTCTTTCTCCCCCATTTTTCTAACTCATGGGGTTTCCCCTTATTGTGTGTCTGGTCACCTCACTGAGGTCTGCAGCCTAAGCAGGACTCTGGGTCCTCTGTGAGTTTTTGCCAACTGGACAACAGTCTTATGGGCATCACACAGGCCTTACGGCCCAGAGTGTGGTCCTGCCGGGGCCAGGCCACCTCCTGCGGGGACTCTGCTCCCCACAGGAGGGACCCTATCCCGGTCCCTGGCCCCCACCCCCATGCTAGGCCCTGGGAACAGCACTTCATCAGGCAGCACACAAGGATGACGTCCTGTGGTACCCACGTCTTCTGAGGCCCCCACCCCAGGGCTCACCAGCCCCACCCTCAGACCTGCACCACCGGCCAGCCCCGGGGAGCCCTCATCTAACTCCATCAGTCATGCTTTGAGGCCAAGAGCTGGGGCCTCCCCAACAGTGCTGAGATGCTTGCAGGAGCCCAGGGTCGGCACCCTGTTCATTGGAATCTGCTCCTTCAATACAGATTGCAAGTGGGCGAGTGTCACTGTGGTCCCAGGACAGAGACCCCTCCATATGGGACTTCAGTCCACCCCCACCACGACCCTGGGTGTGGGCAGGCCAGCATGGCACCCATTTTACAGATGAGGACGTGGAGGCTCTATGGGGCTCTGGTGGACCTCTCAGTGGAGCTGAGGACTTGGGCCTTGGTGCCCATCCAGAGCTGGGCCCCTCTCTGGGCACAGGCGGTTCTCCCCGGCGACAACGAGCACAAGTGTGAAGGCAGCCAGAATTACGTCTTTATTTAGCAAACTCTTATCCTCCCTTCCCAGCTCTGGCAGTCCCCGCCGGCTGACACCCCCAGCTTTGTATCTCCCCGAGTGTTCCTCCCTGTGGGACCCCAGTCGGTTGGCTGGGAGGACTCTGTGTGCCATTCAACAATGTGCCTGCCAGCTTCCAAGCTCTGCAGGTGGGTGGGGTCACGCCTGTCCCAAGAGGCCTGGCT
Organism: Rhinolophus sinicus; assembly: GCF_036562045.2. NCBI lineage: Eukaryota > Metazoa > Chordata > Mammalia > Chiroptera > Rhinolophidae > Rhinolophus > Rhinolophus sinicus. The sequence continues at coordinate 207,239,486 of NC_133751.1, read as the reverse complement.
GCAGGGAGGCAGTGGCCAGAAGATTCCTGAAGCTTCCTCCCCACACACTGTCTGTTGGGGCCATCACACAGCTGCAGGACACCCGCCCCCACAACCCCCTGGACTCTGGGCCCACCCTTCTCGGCCCCACAGCCTGGGTGGGGCCAATCCTCCTGGCTGCTGCAGTGGCTGGGACAAGCCAGATGCCACGGCCCGCCGTTCGGGACTCCATCCCCAGAAACTGTCCACGAGACACTGTGCAGCGCTGGAGGCTCTAAGGGAGTGTCCATGCCGTCCTCAGTCCCTTGTGGAGAAAGAGGTGGGTGACATCCGAGTGACCACAGGAAGTGGCCGTCCCTCATGGTCTGGCTTCGTGTACCCCCATCCCTGCTACAAGTTCTCCTCTGGGTCTGGCAGCTCACTTTTGAGGGCAGGGTGGTGGCCCCCTCCGCTCAGAGTCCCCTTTCAGCCACGGCCTCTCTCACCGACGGCCCTGATGCCATAAGCCTGCAGGTGGGGCCCTGCTCCGGCCTCCGCTGTGTGGCCTGAGAGGGGGCTGCTCAGCTGATCTCCCACAGGGAGCCTTCTCTTTGGGGACCAGATCCCCTGGAATGCCTTGGGGGGCAATCTCACAGCGTGACAGCAGAACACGTCTGTCAGTGGGTCGCTGCCTGTGCCCATCCGTGTGCCCATCTCCCCGACCGGAGAATTCGGGAGGGCCGTCCAGTCTGAGAGGAAGACCTCTTGCCTGTCGCACCCCGTTTTCTCCCAGCGCCTGGGAGGTGAAGGGGCATGGCCTAAGGTCACCAGAAGAAACTGAGGCGGGACCAGTGGGGGGCAGATGGAGGCTCTGGACAGGCTGGGACCACCAGCACCGGAGAAACTGAGGGACAGGACACCTAGGCTCTGGAAGGAGGGTCCACGGGAAACACAGGCTGGCAGGCTTCCCAGATGCCCAGGGACAACCAGGCAGAGGGATCTGGGGCTGGGACGGCAAGTGGTCAACATCGGGGCCGAATGAGACTGAGAGGGCTTCTTGGGTTTGGTGGTGAGAAGGATTCTGATGCTGCGTGGAGAGCCGAGGAGGAAACTGTGTCAGGGGCAGAGCTGGAGGACACAGTTAGCATGGGAGGGTCTGCTGGCCTGGCCTCGGGGCTCAACTGGCCACCAGGTGGGTGAAAAGGACAGAGAAGAGAAAGAACCCCAACCACCCCCAACCCCCTTTGGGAAGGCAGGCTGCCAGCCCATCTCAGTCTCCAAAGCTGAACATCTCAGCTTCTTTCTCCTTCCAGAAGGCGAAGCTCCGGTCTATGTAGCCACAGATGTCCTCGCCGTTGAAGCTGCCCCACTGGGAGCCGGGCCCGAGCTGCTGCGGCTGTGCTGCGGGCTCGGGGCCACCGCTGGGGGCAGTGGCGTGGGGCAGGGGCCCAAGCGGGGTCAGGCCTGACTTGCGGCCCGGCTCCGTGTCCCAGGCGGGACCGCGGCCGGAGCTGAAGAAGCGGGCTTTGATGTCCTCGAAGCCGTCGGTCCAGGCGCGGCGGCCAGCGGCCACCTCATCGGTCACGGCCTTGTGGAAAGCCCGTGCAGCCTCCCAGCCGTGGGTGCCCAGGTGCTCGAAGACCTCGAAGCACAGCAGGTGGCGTACCTTGCGCTCCTCAGCGGGCAGCTCGCACTCCAGGAGCTGGAAGTAGCCCAGCATGAAGAGGTCCAGCGTAAGGCTGCCGTAGGGCACGGGCGCCCCATCCACATGGGGCAGGAACTGCTCGGGGGACAGGAGGCCGCGGGGACGCCGGCTCAGTCGCCGCAGCTGCCGGGCGGGCACATGGGCCATGATGGCCTTCCAGTGACCCAGCAGGTGGGTGATGATGTTCCTCTGTTGCCACAGGTGGCCAAGCCGGGGGCCCTCGCAGGGCGGTGGGGAGGGTGGCCTCAGGCCCCTGGATGCCTCCTGCCCCCTGGGCCCAGCACGCCGGGCCTCCAAGGTCCTGCAGGCAGCTGTCTTGAGGGCAGGCGTGTAGGCCGACTTCTTCCAGTGGCTGAGAAACAGCATGACGATACGCTCCTTGCGCAGGTTGGCCAGGTCGGGACCATGCCCGGCACCCATCTCCGATGGCACCTCCTCGCAGCTGATGCCCGAGTCACTGGCCTCCTCTGTGTCGCCCGGCCCAGGCTCCCCGCCCATCCGGTCACCACGGGGCTGTGGGGAGGCTAGCCAGCAGCCTCTCGGGCACTGCCCGGGCTGGGCCCCCACCTCACAGGGCCCCGCGTTTGGGGCGCAGGGCAGGCCAGGGGCCGACTCGAAGTTGCCACGTAGCGTCCGCACGGACACCCCACACTCCTGGATCTCGCGCTGCGCCTCGCTCTGCAGGGGGCTGGCCGGGGCCTCAGCAGCGGCCTCCTGCAGGGGCCCGGGTGCCGGCCCCTCCTCAGCCTGCACCAGCCCGTTTACGCCCTTCAGCAGCAGGGACATACTGCGCACCAGCCGAGCCACGTGGCTGCACCAGAAGGGCAGGGGCTGCCCGCCGGGCACGGGCACCACGGCGCCCTCGGAGCCCTCGGGCTGGGGCTCCGGGCTGGGGGCCTCCTCGCCCTCCAGGCCAGGCGCCCGGGGCAGGAAGTGGCTGTTGACAGTGATGCTGACGAGGGGTGCGGGCAGCAGGGCCTGCAGCTCGGCTGCCAGCTGGCCCAGCTGGCTCTCGTACTCCTGGCAGCGGCGCCTCAGCTGGAGGTCAGCGATCTGCTTCTCCAGGTACACCAGGTCATCCTCCGTCAGCAGCTCTCCGAAGGGGCCCAGGATGGCCTGGTGGGTCTGCGAGTACCGCCAGGCCGCTTGCTCTGTGGGGCCCGCGCTCCCGCTGTCGTCCTGGGCACGGGGAGGGCAGGTCAGTGGGGCAGCGGGAGATGGCCTGTTCCTGCCGGATGCAAGCTCCTCGCAGGGGCCTGACTAGGTGCCCCCAGGCACCCCAGACCAGCCTTGGACGCCAGCTGGCCCTTGCCTGGACTTAGAGAGTAAACAGGGGGTTTGGCCAGCCCGTTCCAGGACTGAGGTTCTGGGGCCGGGGTGCCTCTGCTCTGCCACCCTCTTTCCTTCCCCCTCATCTCCTCAATGTTTAATCCAAAAGCTCTCTCCCCTGAGAGCCCTCCCTCCCCCACCAGCCCCCAGAACCTTCTTTGGGGGGAAGGCGGCCCTGGAGGAGGGGCAGCCTCAGCCACTGGTCTCAAGGTTCTTCAGATGTTCACCCCAGAACACCCCCGGGCTCGTCCTGCACTAGAGACAGCCCTGCCCCCCAGTGCTCACTGTCTGTGGGGGGACAGACACGGAGGGACCCTGAGCAGGGCTCGCTCCGGGCCCCGGCTCTGTGCCAGCCTGATGACGTCTTAGAGCCCCGAGGGAGGTGCCCACTTCACAGGGGAGGGCACCCAGTCACCTCCTGGTTGCCAAGAGGCCTGGGGTAGTCTGGTGCCAGGCGTTGCTCTGCACTGAGTTCTGATTCCTTGTCCCCGCAGGCCCAGGGCAGGGAGAAGATTTGGGGGGACAGCTGCTGTCCTAGGCAGTGCCCAGCCCACGAGGGGCCTGGGGGTGGGCACAGGGACGCGAAGCGTTTGGCCAGGCTGTGACAGCCAATCCCCTTCTGCCCATCCTCCCTCCATTCCCTGAGTTCTCCGCGTCTCCACCCACGCGCCAGCCTCCTCTCAGGGCTTCCTGGCTGTGCAGGAGGCCCGCCCCACCCCTGCCTTGTTCTGCCCTCAACCCTGCGCTCTTCCAGCCCAAGAGTGGAGGTCAGGCTGTGCCATTAGACCAGCACTGTCCAAAACTTCTGCGACATGGAGATGGCATGTCGCCACGACACACCTATGGCTGTGGAACTGAAACGTGGCTATTGCAACTGAGGAGGGGTTGACTTTTAATTTTATATTAATTAACTTAAATAGCCACATGTGGCTGGCATGATTGTAATATATTGGACAGAGCCTCTCTAGACCAAGGGCTGCAGAACACCTACCTCATTCAGACAAAATCGTACCCCGTTAGGGTAAGACTCTAGAACTACAGTCCACATGGCAGCTAGAGGGAGCCTGGTAAAATCCAACTCAAATTGCAGCCCTTCTCTGCTCCGATTTTCAGTCCTGTTGACTGCCTGTCCCTTCTCTGACCTCACTTCTACCCATCACCCCTCATTCACTCCTCTCCAGCTGCCTCCCAGTTCTCCCTTGGGCCAGCTACTCTGCCTCAGGACCTTTGCACTTGCTGTTTTCTCGGCTTGGAATCACTTGTCCCACATTCCCAGAGACCCTCTCTCACTTCTTTCTGGCCCCTGCTCAAGGTCACCTCCCTAGACAGCTGCCCTGAGCACCCCTAAGGAATAGCCCCTCCCCTTTTCACGGCTTTGCACATGGAATGGCCCTTTCCGCCCCCACACACAGCGCCGTTGTCTATCCACCCGTGTTCCCTGCTGGCATACAGGCACCAGTGAGGCAGGGATGGTCCCCTTCACTGCAGGGAACAGGGCTTTGGCACAGGGTCAGGGTGACACACAGCTCGCTAGATCAAAGAACATGTGGCAATCACACTTCTAGCACAGGTGAAAGGGCACTGCTCACAGCCCTCTGATCTGGTTCAACTTCATCCTCTGGCAGAAGAGGAAGCTGAGGCCACACGGGCACGCAGTGGGGTGCCTGGGTCTCAGGACTCGAGGTGTGGGCTCAGGGCCCCCAGCTTCCATACCCACCCGCCAGAACCAAGCTCCCCTGCCCTCCCCGCCGCCCCCCCTCCACCCTCTGGCCCCACCCCTCCCCATCTGGCCACGCCCCCACCTGCTACACTAAGCCCGGAGGGCCCCTCCCCGACCCCCACACTGGGCCCCACCTGAGCCTCTGGCGCAGGGTCTGCTCCCAGGCGAGCCTGCAGCTTCCGTACCATCACCTGCCGCTTCCACTCGGGGATGGGCCGGCCGCGCTCGTCCCGCGTGGGCACCAGCCCATCGAGGTCACCCGAGGGCAACCCATCCAACCGCATCACAGCCAGGCCCTCCTGGGCGTCCCCTGCTGCTGTCTCCCCCGCCTGTGCAGACGCAGGAAGGTCACTCAGGGCCCCAAAGGGATCCCACCCCGGAGAGAAGGGGTAGGTCTGCCATCCAGGGCCAGCACAGACCAGGCAGGAGGGGCGGTGGGGGCCGGCCAGGGAGGGTGGGGGAGACCATGGACAGGAACCCCAGCCTGTTAAGTTTGAGCTTTCTGAGGGCAGGGACCCAGTGTCCCCTGTGGGACTCGTGTGTGTGTGTGTGTGTGTGTGTGTGTGTGTGTGTGTGTGTGGTGGGGGGGGTACGGATTGCTAGCTGAGAGGCAACGAGATTCCTCCCTTTCTGCTGTATCTGCTGGGGAAGAGGTGGCCCAGGACATGCCATATAGATGGGGACAGTTGCGTAGAGAAAGTCTGGTGGCCAATTCTGGACTGCAGGACTTGTCAGAGCCTTTAACGTGCATTGCGCACTGTAACTCTGCAAGAGGGGCAACACTGTGCGGCATTTCCCAAACTTGCACAGAAAATCTCAGCAGCTGAGAGTTCCTGGGACCCATTCAAGGAAAGATTGGGCTGGGAGTTGTAGGGGCCTCATGCCCAGAGAGAGGAAAATGGAAGTGCACCTCCTTCTGTGGGTCCTGGGCTGGCTGGGAGCCCCCAAGGAGGGCAGCGGGCTGCCAGGCCCACCCTCCCCCATGGACTCCTGCTTCCTCTGAGGAGGGGCAGGAAGCATCCTGAGTTCAGAGCTCAGGAGGAGGGGCTTGGCATTCCCTGGAATGAAAGAAGGGACCCATGTCTTCTAAGCTGCTTGTGGCCCTGAAATTCCAATGTCCTCAGAACTCAGGGGTGTCCTCCAGAGCCAGTCTGTCCCCCCAGGACCTGCCTGACATCCAGGCGCAGGGAAGGTGCTGGCTACCCTGGAAGTGACCTGGCCTGGGTCCACATAGGAGAACATGGTGAGAGGGCAGCTGGGCTGAGGGTGGGCCTTGGGAGATAGTGATGTGGAGAGTGGGGACACACCGTGGCACTGGTGGCGACCCTCGGGGGTGCTGTGTGGGTCTTCTGCTCCCTCGGAAGAGGCTGGTCAGGCCGGCCAGGCCAGGTAGAGCTGCGAGACGCTGCTGCTGGGAGGAAGCGGGAGGTGGGTTCAGAGGGGCTTCCAGAAGGGACAAGGGCTGGGAGCAGAAGACTCTGCACCTGGGACAGAACCAGCCTTCCTGAAGGACCGCTGGACTTGGGGCGAGACCCAGCCAGCCCCCCACCAAGTGCCCAGGGTCTGGGCAAACTCATTCATCCCTCGGGCATCCATGGGTGTGCAGAGCCTGGCGGGCTGGGGAGTCTGCATTTTACCCCCCTCACCCCGTCCCAAGCCCATCCCACGCCCCCTTGCCACCCCCACCTCAAGCCTGGAAGGAGCTAAGAAGGGCATCGTGTTCAGTGGTCCGCAGACCTGATGGATGCAGCCCATCGGACCACAGAGCCCGTCCTTTTATCGCCCCAACGCCCCGTCCCGACCACGGACACACATCGCAGGGCCACACCCCGAGTGAGAAGCAGGTTCTGCGTGACACCGGACACACAGTCCTGCGTATGCCACATAACTACCATGCAGCCCACCGACCAGCGCTTACCCTCACTACGTAGGGGGCCTGCGGACCGTGTTCATGCCACTCCCTTCCATTTGGATAAATACTGCTGCTCACGGTCCCCTAATGGGTGGTGACCTGCAGTTTGAGGACAGTGCCTGGCGTCCCGCCAGCCCCTGGGTGCCCCACCTGCTGGAACCCCAGAGAGCAGCAGCACATCGGGAGGGGCCTGGGCCCAGGGCCCTGACCTGCCATGCACCTCTGGACAAGCGGGGGCCCAGAGGGGGGATGAGGCTGCCCAAGCTGGCACTGAGCTGTGCCAGGCAGGAGGGCCAGGCTCCAGGGGCTCAGCTCACAGAGGGTCACTGAGGGCTGGGCAGGAGGCTGCTTGACTGAGACTGTTAAGTGCCCATCGTGGAAAATGTTGATTTCACTTTAAAGTAACAAAGACAAGAAAGGAAATCTGGAAGAGCTGGGGGGCTGGGTGATGGGAGGGGTGACCCCAGCCCTGTTCTGAGTGTCCTGAGTGTGCCACTGTCTGCAGTCAGCTACTCCCCCTCCATCCCCTCAAAGGACCTCGGGGGCGAGGCCCACAGGGCCCACTCCTGTCACCCATGGCCCAGGCCAGTCCTCCCTGGAGACGTGTACTCACAGGTGGGGCTTCCAAGACCTGAGCCCCCTCTTCCATCCTCCAGGGTGCACCTGGCAGCTGAAAGCGGAGGTGGGGGAAACGGCGGGGGCGGGGGCGTCATCAGGAGCGGCACCTGGGGGTGGACAGGCCTGGTCAGTGGGAGGCCCAGGTGGGCCTAGACTTGGGCTGCCCCTCCCACCTGGTGGGAGTGTGGGGTGTCCAGCGGGCTAGCCCCACCCCATCTTACAGCAGTGGGGAGGGGCAGTGCATCCCGGAACAGGGTCTGCAGAGGGTCAAGTATGCAGGCGTGCAGGGCAGTGCCCCTCCAGGTTCTGTCCGTGTCTCTCCACCCCTCTGCACTAGGTGTCTAGGGCTCCCAACACCCCAAGCCACTGAGGGCCACCACTCGCTGTGCCCCCAATGCCACCGCCACCAGGTGACCCCCCATCTTAAGGCTTGGCTCACGGGCTCCCTCAGGAGGCAGTGTAACCGGCATCTCCGGGCGCTGGGTTAGGGGGTGTCCAGCTTGTGTTCACCAATTTGGCCTTACGAGAGGGTGTGCATACACACATGCACCCGTGCACCCATGTACACACACACGCACACGTGTAAACACATACACACACATACACATGCACAGACATGTATGCACACATGCACACACCCCCTCCCTGCCCCCGACTTCTGTGCTGAGATGAGCCACCTGGACGGCCCCCTCTCAGAGCAGGGCAGGTGCCTGGCCCCTGGGAATAGGGGAAAACCTCAAGGAACCTGGCACTCTTCTCAGCCCCATAAGCAGGAACTGTGTGGCTGTGACCCCATCTCAGTGAGGTGGCACTGCACCCAGGACCCATCATGCAGTGTCCATCCAGGTCAGCCTCCCCAGGACCTCTGGGAACAGAGCGCTGAGATTGGCCTGTGGGGCCTGGGGTCAGGGAATCCATGGTGGGGCCTGCAGGGGCACCACACTTCACTCCCACACCCGCCCCACATCTGCGGTAAGGCACAGGTGGGCCTTGACCACCTCTCCTGCCCCCAAGCAATGACAGGTGTGCAGCCAGGAGTCTTGACCTGGACATGTCCCCCCAACTCAGCCCTGCTTGGCCTCAGCCTTTGCACCTGACCAGCGCAAGCCAAGACTCCTGGCCCGGCAGACACACAGGGCTGGCCGAGCAGGGGACATGAGGCTGCTCTGACACCGCCGGCGTGGTCACCAGCAGGCTGTGCTCACCTCCCTGCCTCCACCTGTTCCTCTTTAGGTGGCAGAGACACTCTCCAGGAGGACACCTGGGGTGTCCTCCCAGGACCCCAGAGCCAGGCCTGCTACCTTGTGGTTTAAAGCTGGAAGTTGAAGGCTGTCTGACCCTGCCTTGCAGATGGCAGATGCCTGGGCTCCCGGTGGGCCAGTGGGCCTTGAGGCCCGTCTGACACATAGCCACCCCGGTTCCCATCTCAGCTTGTTCCCTCTGAGCACCCACCCTGGCCGGCGGCCCGAAGCTCCTCGCCCTCCTCTCCAGTGGGCGCCCCAGGTTGGCGCTGGGGAGCCCTCAGCAGAACAGAGGACCTGGTTCAAATCAGCCCCCTGCCGGGTATGTGGCCTGGGGCCAGGGCCACATCAGGATTGTGGGGCCTGGGCCGCAGCTTGGTGCAGTGCTCTGCTGTCTCTGCCTTGAAATGCTGAATTGTTTTTGAACAAGAAGCCTGTTTTCATTTTGCACAGGGCCCTGCACGTGAGGCTGTCAGTCCAGCTGGGGCCAGCCCCTCGACCACCCTGAGTGTCCCCTTGCTCATCCATAAGGTGGGCCAGTCCCACCTCCCACCAACGAGGTGGACACCCTAGCTGGCCATGCCAGCCTGGGCGTGCCCTCAGGTGAACCCTGGGTCTGCATCCACCACCTCTGGCCCCAGCCACCCTCCTGTCCAGGACCCTCCACCCGTGGAAGCCACTAGAAAGGAACACAGCCTGAAACCCCGTCTGCCGGCCACCACGCACCTCACACCTCGCTCTTGCGGGAATCCGTGCCGAGAGCCCAGGAGCCCCAGCACACAGGCCTGGGGAGCTTCTGCTGGCCCCCTGGCCCAGGAGGACCTGCGGAAGCAGAGGCTAGGCTGCAAGCATAGGGAGCTGCGGCCGACCTGGGCTGTTGGGGGCTGTCACAGCTGCTGCCCCTGGGAGTGGGAGGTGTCACATTAATATTTGAAAGCAGAGGTGTCAGGTGGCCAGGCGGGCTTGAGCTGGGTGTGGGATCTCTTACCTCATGCCTTAACCTTCCACAGTGCAGAGCCCAGGGGAATGGACCCTCTGGGGTGGTGGGGGAGACCTGAGATCCCAGGTCACAAGAGGGAGAGAACATCTAGAGAAATGCCCCAGTACAGCACTTCCACACCCAATGCAGCCCCACGGTGCAATGGGGAAACCAAAGCTCAGAGAGAGCAAGGGGCTTTCTCAAGGTCCCACAGCTGGGAATAGGCGGAGCTGGGATCAGAATCACTCGAGACCCCAGTCCTTACTCCTGCCAGGACTGGGAGCCGCTCCTTTGTGGAGCAGGGCCACCCTGATTAAGGAGGCATAGCTCTGGCTGCTCTTTACCTGGTGTTTCTCAAGGCGGTGTCTGCAGGGAGGGACCTGAAAGGACGGGCAGGCAGCTTACTGCTCGCTATAAAAAGCAGGATTCCCAGCTCTGTAGTCCTTGGCTGCGACACAAACTTCCTGTGTGAGCAGCAGCCATCTGTGGTGTGGCCCATGTCACATCATTCTGGGACTTGGCGGGCAAGGGGATCCAACCAAACATGATGCCTGCTCTCTGTGGTGTGTCTCATACCTAAGAGTCTCGTGTCTTCTTCCAGCGACCACATACGCAGACATAGCTTGGCTTAGGTGTTTTCAATATGGTCAAGTCTGAGCCCAGACCCCGCAGCATGGCAAGAGAAGCTGCCACTGACAGTCTGACAGGGAGCCCTCACTTCAGGGCCACCCCAATGCCCCGGGTCCCCACCAAGCCAGGACAGGGCTGTGGGCCCTGCTCCCTGCCCCCGCCGGGGAGCCCTCAACCTCTCCCCCCATGGAATCTGCTCTCAGGGGAGACGGGCAAGAATCTCCCGTCTGTGGGCAGAGGGGGCAGTTCAGCTGGGGTGGAAGCAGCCCCAGGGAGGCGGAGACAGAAGAGGCAAGAAGTTGGTCTGGGGCTCAGAGGAATGGACTTTGGCCCCAGGGCAGCACCTGCAGCCTGGGGGACCTCCTGCCACCGGGTCCCTAGGGTGGAATCCTGCTCCACTGCACCACAGAGAAGCCCTGGACCTCGGTTTCCTCGCCTGTAAGTCAGGGAAACTGCGGTTGTGGAGAAGATGAGGGACTATGGAGACAGATCATGGGACACAGCCCATCGCTGCAGGGTCACGAGGATCTCTGAAGTTCAGCCGGGAGTCTGCAGTGGGGTTTCCCTGGTGACAAGAGTACCCTTGTTCCCGTGTCCCTCGCTTAGGCCTTGGACACTAAGCAACCCCACAGGACTGCAAGGAGGTGTTGGGTCCCAACCTTTGGGGTCCTGACATGAGCGTGTGCTGCCCCCACATCGGGCAGTTGCCCCGAGGTTGGCACCCTTCCCATGGCCTGCAGTCCCTTTTCCTGTGTTTTTGGTGAGATTTGAGCGGTGCCATGCCTGCCATGCATTATACATTGAGGACAGCTGTGTCGAGCTGGGTTACAAGCCTGTAATGCCACCCGGGCCGAGAAAATCATGACCCACAGATGGGTGCCGGACACTGGTCACCACAGCTGAGATTCGGTTACTGGCTACATGGCCAGGCCTACCCCTCCCTTGAGGAGGAGGCTTCCCAGGGGACAGGGGAGTCCCTTGCCCTCTCTGGGCCTCAGTTTCCCCATCTGTCAAATGAAGGTGTCCTAGGGCCATTCTGGACCTGGGGGAGGGGAGAGTTAGCACCTGCTGGGTACTCAATGGGTGTTTCCTTTATTCTCCAACTAGGTTCTTCAATCCCACTTTACAGATGAGAAAATCGAGGCTCAAAGATGCTCAGAACTTGCCCCACAGCTCGGTGGGAGTCAGTACCAGGGTAGGGCAAGTAAGACAGCCCCCATGCCATGGAAGATGCTGGGGACTAAGCCCCCTGCTTGGGGGCCATGCTCACCATCCTGGCTGCAGTTCCTAACTGCTTCTGCCTGGCCAGGATCTCACTCAAACCCGACCCTCAGCCAGGAGCCCAGCTAGTTGCCCAGCCCACTGCAGGAGGGAGTTGGGGTGCCGGGGCCCCCTCTCGCCCCTGCCCCAACCAGAGCAGAGAATCCTAGCCCCTCACTGTGCAGAGGGGGTGCCCAATCCCTAGGGAACAGAAGGACTTGGCCAAGGTCAGGGTGGGGAGACCGAGGCAGGGCCTGGACTTCCTAAGCTGCATGCATGGCCTGCACTGGACAGGCCCCCCGGTGTCCTGCAGACCCGCCTACAAAGGGGACACCTCCCACAGGCCAGATGTTGCCACTACCTGTCCAGTCTCATCCCCCAGGCTTTCTGTCATGGGATGCGGTGACTACTTAGGTGTGGGTGCAGGCTGCCGTGCGGCAGGGAAAATGATGGCTTTCACCACCTTCTCGGAGCCCGACAGGGGAAGAGGCCAGCGCAGGTGACCTCTGGATATTGCGTTTCCATCAATATTGCATCAGCCACACAGCCTCCCGGCCTCGGCCCCCAGCTGACAGCCTGCCCTCCCACGGAGCCAAGCCTCGGAATGTGAGGCAGGTGGCCTGGGGGAGGGGGGATCGCTCCAGCTGGTGGTGAGAGGCTGGCACCCCCTGCTGCCCAGGGCGCTCACTGAGGGAGAAAGAGGCAGAGGCTGCAGCCCGACTCCCGAGGCCCAAAGGGGTTCCTGAAGCTCACTGGACACACTAGCCTGACAGGCTGTGGAGGGTGTGGACAAGCCCCCACCCTCCACCACCACAGGCGGGGCAAGTGGACGGGCTGGTGGGAAGGCTGCACACACAGCCCAGGCCGGCTTGGGGCATCCTGAATGAAGGGGACACTGCCTTGAATCCTGGGGTGACACCAAGAAGATAGCCAGGACCAGAAGAACCCCCAGGAAACCTCAGGAGTCAGGAGAGCCCTTGGAATCCCTGTCCACCTAAGAGAGTTGGGCACAGTGGCTGGCGGGGCTGACACACATACAGGGCAAAGGATGGAAGACAGCCCTCAAGGTCAAGGGCACGGGGGGGTGGCTGGGCTGGGGTCGGGCCAGAGACCCCAGCCAGAGGCTGGGTAGAACCTGGCAGCCAAGGAGCCGCTCAGCCCGTGTCCTAATCTCAGCTGCCGGCCCGACCCCGGTGACCACCCAGAGGCCTGGTAGGGACCCAGGTGGCCGAGGCATCCCTAGACTGTGAAGCTGTGTCCACTATACCAGGAACCAGCTGAGTTCCACCAGCTTTTCAAACCCAAGCCAGCAAGACAACCTTTCACCAAACAATACCCAAACGTTTAGTAAATAAACAGTAAATAAATTACTTCAGCAGTAACGGTAGTTCTTGTTTCTGAAACTGTGACATCAGGACAAACCAGGACACTGGTGTGTGCCCCAGAGCCTCTGAGCAGCCCCTGAGTCATGGCAGGTACTGTGGGCTTCAGGCCGTGGTGACAGGGGCTCTTTGCGGTGGCTGGGTGAGGACTGTCCCGCAGGCCCAGGGCCAGGACGGACTGCAGGTCTGCCTCAGCTGGGCCTGGACGCCCCTGAGACCTGGAGGCACAGCAGCCTCGTGGGGAGACCAGTGTGGGGGCACCTCTCCTCTCTGAGCTGAAAATGGGTCCAGCCATCCCTGGGACAATTTCTGAAGGGGTGAACACTAGAGAGAACTGGCAGGTTGGGACGAATCTTTCACGGTAACTGCCTTGGGCCTAGAATAGGGAGGGGACCACAGGAGGGCTCAGGGAGCCTGGCTCCCGGCTGACCAAAGAGCAGACTCCACCAACCTGCACAGCCGTCCACCTACCCACTTGTCTGTCTGTCCATCCACCATTTGCTCACCCTCTGTCCGCTCCTCCATTCATGCAAACACTTGCAGCCTGTCACGTGCTGGAGTCTGGGGCCAGCAGGGCAAAGCCCTGTCCTTACAGACGGGGAAACGGCTCGCTGAGAGGAGAGCAGGGCTGAAACCTGCCGCTTCTGGACTGGTGGGGCTGACGGGGCCTCGTCAGGTCACCTCACTGAGAACCCATGGCCCTGTTCCCACCCCTGGGTAACCTCAGGCTGACATAACATCACCTTGGGAGCCATGGCCATCGGGGTCCCAAGTCATAAGCAGGGTGCAGCCCAGGTGGATGGCAGGCCTTGGCCAAGGCCCAGCCACAAGCCACCCCAGTCCCTGTCACAGCCCCGGCCCTGTCACAGCCCTGGCCCGTCACAGCCCCTGCCACAGGCCCAGTCTAAGCCCCAGTGACAGCCTGTGGCTTAGCCCTGGCCCAGGCCCCCTGTGCTGCAAATGACATGGTGTACACAGTGAGCTTTCTAGCTCACTCAGCAGTCAGGGCAGCAGGGAGCCCTGCCACCCCAGCTCCCCAGGAGGGACAGGGACCACAAGGCTTACCCGCCGGGCCGTCTCCCGCAGGTACTGGGCGCAGTCCTGGTGTCCGTGGTACTCCGCCAGGTCTGCCGCCGTGTAACCATCCTCATCCCGCAGAGAGGGGTCCACATGGTGGGAGACCAGGGTCTGGCAGCACTGTAGGGAGTGGGCACGTGGGACGGGTGCACGCCCGTGCCCACAGCACCCCCCAGGTGACGATGGGGGGCAGGCACCGTGCACACAGGTCACTCTGCCCCATCTCCCAGGTGGGGACTGAGGCTGCTGCCAGCTGGGGGACCTGCCCAAGGCCCTGCACTGTTCTATGCAGGGAGGGGCTGAGTCCCCGAGCCTCACCCCTGCGGCCCTGTCCTGCATGGGAACTCATGAGGTAAGGAACTCGCCAAGGGCTCAGCTGGTCCCTCAAGGATCCCGGCCTAGAGCCTGACTCTGGCCTGGCCCTTGTAGCCCAGGTCCTGGGCTTTAACTACAGAACCAGTTTCCATTTTCATGGCCACTCTCAGAGCTGTGTGTCATTTCCACGTGAAGAAACCGGTGCAGAATGATGGCCCGACCACTGCTGGGACTGGGAGCAGAGGGCAGTGGTTCTAGATGACTGAGGCTGCCGTCTGGAAATCCGGGAGGTAGCCGTGCCATGGCAGAAAGAGCTGGGCAGGTGGATGCACGTCAGGGAGTGACAGAGCCAGGCGGGTTACACCCAGCCACTCTCACATCGCCGTGAAAAACAGACTAGACGTAAAAGTTCCCTTCCTAAAGCATCACAGAGGTGACAAATGAGGGATTCCCAGGCTAAGCTCAGGAGACAAGGACACTTCGTGGGGATAAGCCTGCCACTCAGAGTCCTTCTGCGTTAACACATTGCGTACGGATTATGAGAATCTTCACAAGGGATTTAAACCCCGCCGTACGCAACGTGTTAAGAGCGCACAGATGTAGGAGAAACGATCGTGACCTGGGTGTTTCTTTCTCAGCCTCCTAGGACCAGGGAGACCATCAAAAGCCACGGGTGCTCCAAAGATGAGACTCTGATTCCCCACCTCCCACTGTGCGCCAAGCGCTCCAGCCTCAGAGAGATGGTACCCGAAGCCAACCAGCCCACTGATCTGGGTCACACGGGGGCTCCAGGGGCCCTCGTGCCTACAGTGTGAACTAAGTGACCCTGGGCTCGCAGGTCTCACGTGTACCTGACAGGCAGAAGCAAAGAAGACCCCATTCAAAGCCTCGATGATGTCTACGAATCATTTTTCAAATATAGTGCGCACCAGACAGTCAAAGAAAACCAAGAATACAAGGAAATGAGACCAGAAATGAGACCGGGAGATGCAACACACAAACAAACAGACACCCAAAGACAGAACGTGCAGACTGTAATGTAACCATGCTAACCACTTTCAAAGAAATAAAAACCAAGCTGGGAAATTCAGGCGTGGAGTGATAAACTATAAAAAGCGACACACAGATTTGAAAAATGACTAAGTAGAGGAGGTTGAGACCATAAACACAGGAACCAAGTTAAAAACTGAAGCTGAAACATCAGTAAACAGAAAACGGGTCAGAAGAAGTAATCCAATTACGGCACAGTCCGTCAAAAAGATGACAAAAGGAAATCAGTAGCTACAGTCGGAACCACTATTAATCCCAGAAGGAGAGAGAGACAGAACGGATGCATAGGTCGTACCTGAAGAGAGAACAGCTGAGAATCTGACAGAACACATTAAGAACACCAAAGCACAAACTCAGGAAGTCCGACCAGTCCTGAGTAAGCTGGATAAAAAGGCATCCGTGATTCCGTATGGAAAGCCTTGAGATACCAAGAGGAACGAAGAGGGGAAAAGGGGTAAATTTGTGGATATGGTTGAATTAAGTCTATTCATTGGCTGAATGAAAAAGAACGATTTTTCTACATATTTGTAGAAACTGTAGAAATAACATATTAAAAATGGTCACCTCATTCCATTGGGCCTCACCCCCAATCCCTCTGCTCCCCTCTCTCCAGCCACAGCAGCCTCTAGGCTGTGCCTTGGAAAGCCCAAGGCCATGCCGGGAGTCAGGGCTGTTGGCACCATCACGCTGACCAGGTGAAGAGATGAGGTAGGGAGGCCTTCCCATGTGCCCTCACTGTGCCAGGCACCGTCTGGGCTGGCACGTGGACCACTTCGTCCGACCTCACCAGCCACCCTGTGAGGTTTATTATCAGGCCTGTGTTACACAGGAGATGAGGCACGCAGAAGTACCAGAGGCCCCTGCAAGGTTGAAACACTCGAAGTGGGCAGCCTGGATCCAAAGCCATGGCGCTAAGAGCGCAAGACCTAACCTCCACCTCGGACCACAGCGCGTCACAGGATGAGAGGCTGGCAGGCGCCTCGGAGCTGAGCCCGTCCAGGGACCTCCATTCCATCAGACCCAATGCCCTCTTTTTACTGCAAATATTTCCTGACACCTCACTCACCGTTCCCACATGAACTCCATAGATGCTATAAGGGACCTGCACACACAGTTTTTAAGTAATTAGCATTCCACTCTAAGTCCAAGATCTGGGAGGAAAGAGAAATAACTTATAACGTGAAAAACATGCACTGTAAAATGTGCGAGAGTGCTGACGCTGAGGACGCAATTCCACGGGGGACTCTGGAAAAATGAGAAAGGCACTGAAACGGTCAAAATGGTCATGACTGAGTGTCCTGTGCAGCACACGTTTCTGCTTTTCCTTCACTGCCTTCGACCCAACAACTCTGTAAGTTGTAAAAACACCTGCTGTACCACAAATGACTTGTCCAGAGAAAGGCAAAATGTCTGTGTCTGGGGAGTGCGGTCGCTTATTTCCCTGTCAGTATTGACTGGTTTGCATCCCTCAGTCTATTTGTAAACTCACCTCCTCGTTCCTTACTTGTGTGTGTTGTGAATTACTGGTTTCCTCACTAATTAACGCGTTCAGTAAAAACCCCACCAAGCTGCCTTACCTCCGTCTGCCCGTTCTCTGCTGCATCATGCAGGGGGGTCCCACCCCAGGAGTCTCTCATGATGGGGGCGCCCATCAGCAGCAGCCGGTCGAGGATGGGTGTGTGACCGCCTCGAGCTGCAAAGTGGAGGGCTGTGGCCCCCTCATTATCACGAGCTGTCAGGCCGATGTCGGTGAAGGTGACCTGGGGAAGGAGGAGGGAGAGAGACAGAGCAACTGAGGTCCTAGGAAGGAGGACATGGGGGGAGTCGCATGTGGAAAGCCTTTCTGGCCCTGGGACCCCCTGCCCCCTGCTCCTCCCCTGGGATGAGCCCCTACGGTGCTTCGTGGGGCTTGCCGGACCGTCTTCCCTCCTGCCGACCCCTGGTACCACCTTGGACACCCCGCACTGCTCTGACTGTGTCTTCTCCCCCTGCACAGCCCACCCACTCGCTTCCATATGCCGAGCACCTGCAGCCAGAGGACGCCAGGGTCCCAGTGCGGGGACAGGCACATTTCTGGGGGGCTGAGGTCTGAAGCAGACAGGGTTAGAACTACAGGACAGGGTATGGGCTGACGACTGGAGAGCAGGAACAGGGTTTTGTCCTGGAAGAGAGGCCACTTTGTCATGAGGAGCCCAGGAGGGGATACGGCCTGAGCAAAGGTGTGGCGATGGTGGGTGCCTCAGGGGTGAGGGGCCAGCCTGGGAGATGCACCGGCAAAGGGATGCGGCCGGCAAATGCTGGCGGCCTGCGAGGCCTAGGTGAGCACCTGGACTTCACCCGGGGCTGGCGGAAATCATTTGTTCCTTCATTCATTCACTCACTAAACATCTTGCTGAGTGCCAGGCATGGGGAATGCAGCCCCTTCCACTCTGGGGCGGAAATGGACAACCAGCAAATGAAGTCAAATGCACAGTCTGTCAGGTGTTGGGGCCATGGAGGGAAGAGAGCAGGAGAGCAGGATGGACTGCTGGACGGGTGGCTGCCATCCTAACCAGGTGGGCAGGGAAGGCAGTGGGGGGTCACCTGGGGAGCTGCCTGCCAAGCAGAGGGTACAGCACGTACAGAGGCCCTTGGGGAGTGGGGCCAGCCTGCTGGAGGAAGGGCTGGAAGAGAAGGTCCCCCAAGAAGTGGGAGGTTCTGAGTCTGGAAGGGCTCTCCCTTCTCCACCAGAGGCCAGCCTGACCTTCAGTAGCTCCCAGCGCCCTCAGAAAAGAGCTCTGGTCCTCGCGGAGCCTCTGTCTGCCTTTCCCACCTCACCCCACCCGCGGCCAGGGGATCCCCAGTGCTGATGAGCTATGCCCCTTCCAGGAACTTGTTTCGGCCCCACCCTTTGCCCTGCCACCTCCCGTCCCTCCTCAGAGAGACCTCCTTGCTCTGACTCCATCAGGTTTCTGATGGACCCATAGAGCTCGCGGAGACCCCACTTGGTCTGGTTTTCTGTGGTGGAGGTAGGAAGTCCCCAGCCCACCCCAGAAGAAGGCATCCCCCACCCCCACCCAGGCCACTTTATGCTCCAGGGTCTCAGGGCTTCCTTCAGGAAAGAGGCCTAAATGACCCCTGCGTGGGTCCAGAAGGGGAGAGGGGTGGGGATTAACCCTGCTCTGAGGCAGCTTGGCATGAACAAGTGGCCAAATGACCAGGGCCAGGCACTGCAGGTGACAGGTACTGACTGGTGACAGGGCACCTGGGTGCCACCAACCCTGAGAGCACCCAGGAGATGCAGTAGGACTCCTGGGGGAGGGGCAGGAGAGCCTCAGGGGTAGGTGCGGCAGGTCCCCACAGCCTTGCAGGGGCTCTGACGTCCATCCAGGCCATGGCCAGCCACAGCCAGTTAGAGCTGTGAACGCCCGGCTGCACCCCGGCCCGGCCTGGCCCTGGCGACCACGGGTGCTTGAAACGATGGGCGGGTACATCCAATCCCCAACGACCCTTCTGGTCCCCAGTTCTCCGGAGGGCAAACAGACCCATGGGTGGAGCGCCCACCACAGCCAGGCCCTGCTTGCTCGGAAGGACTCTGGGCGTAGGCAGGACCTTGCGGGTCCTCCCCTCCCCCACCCTCCACGCCCACTTACCAGCCAGACGACTAGCGAGTAGTGGCCGCGGGCTGCGGCAGCGTGCAGCGCGCTCATGCCGTCCAGGGCACGCAGGTGCACGTCGGCGCCGCAGTCCTTCACCAGGAACTGGGCCAAGTGCAGGTGGCCTTCTTGGCAGGCCAGGTAGAGTGGGGAGGCGCCGCTGCGCGTCCTACGGTTCACGCTGCTGCGGGGGAGGAAGGGGTGCAGAAAGCGATTGGCCGGGGTCGTGAGGGTGGGGACTGTTGTAGCCAAGGGCCCAGATCGAGGGGAGGGGCGGCTCGGCAGCTGGCCTGTCTTTTGCGGCCACTCTCCCTTGCCGGCTGAGGGGCCCCAGCCGGTCACCTGTAGTGTCGCACAGGTTGCGCACCGCCTAAATGCACCAGCTTGGGGGACGGGAAGGGGCAGGGGAATGGGGAACGCTGGCCGCAGGCATCCTACTCCGCCTACTCTCTATCAAGCTGTGCGCGCTGCCGGTGCTTGCCGGCAGGGGGCGCTTCGTAGGGGGTGGCTAGTCCAGTGGCCCGCAGTGGGCAGGTCAGTGAACTCCAGAGCAGGAGCCTGCACTGCAAAAAGGGGCGTTGTGAGCAGGCCGCTAGGCGGTCGGTGGGCGCGCAGGCTGGCGTTCGTGCAGGTGTGCATGGACTGGAGCAAGGTCCTGCGACTTCCCACATCTGCTCTGCCTCCACGGGCTGTAGGGCCAGGTGACTTCTTGGTCCCTAGTGACCTGCTGCAGGGAGGCGTGGTCCCCTACCCAGAGCCAACTGACCCCATCCCCAGATGACACAGACTTCATTTCTGGCTCTTGCAGTAGGTGCCAGGTGGAAAAGTGGGCCCCGGGGCACGGAACCTTCGTGTGTGTGTGTGTGTGTGTGTGTGTGTGTGTGTGTGTGTTAATGTGAAGTCTCCAGTTTTCAAATGGCAGAAACCAATTTATAAAGCTGCGGGTCTGTGAGACACTCTGGCCCCCAGGCCCGGGCAGCCAGTGGGCACACTCTGGGAAGCTCTTCAGAGGCAAGTCCCAAAAGCCTTGGCCAAAGGGCGGGATAGGGGACCAGGAACAACGCACGCTGTTCCACAGCTGAGCTGTCAGGCTTGTTGGGAACACGCATGGGCCAGCGGGACAGCAGGCTGGCCCCGCCCCATC
Source organism: Rhinolophus sinicus (assembly GCF_036562045.2). Taxonomy (NCBI): domain Eukaryota; kingdom Metazoa; phylum Chordata; class Mammalia; order Chiroptera; family Rhinolophidae; genus Rhinolophus; species Rhinolophus sinicus. Next base: position 207,219,531 of record NC_133751.1, on the reverse strand, counting down.
CTGTCACCGTGCATCTGCACTGCAAGGCCCACCTCAAAGGCCACCAGCCCATTGTCCTCTGCCCCCGGGGCCAGTGCCCTGGACTCCAGCTCCTCACCTGCTGTGGGCAGCCGTCAAGAGCTTCAAGCAGGTCAGGTCCCCGCTGACGGAGGCATGGTGCAGCGGCAAGGCCCCCTCCAGCGTCTCCAGCGTGGCCGCGTGGCCCTCTCGGAGAAGCCACTCCACCAGCACGGGGTGGGAGAAGCGGGCGGCCAGGTGCAGTGGGGACACGCCCGAGGCGTCTTGGTCCTACCGTGGCACAGGCAGGGCAGTGAGGGGGCGGCAGGCCCAGACTCACTCCTGCTGGGCAGCACCAGGTGGGCCAGGGCCAGCCTTGGGGTTCACACTGCGGGGAACCCCACCTGCCTGACAACTCCTGCTCCTCCCCCTCCCCTCCCCCACTGCTGTTTGCTCCATCGTGGAGGGAGGCCCTCAGGCTGAGTGAGGCCACCTGTTCAAGGTAAGGCCATCTGCTTCCGGGTCCAGGTCTTTTGGGCCCAATTCTGAGACGCTGCCACATCTTGGGTCCCCTTGCCTGAGCGCAGTCATGCCCCTTGCCAATCTCTGCTCAGTCAGAAAGGCTTCCACTTGCCCAATAGTGCCCACGCTGGGCTTGGCGGCCAGCTGCATGTCCTGGAACACTGACTCCTGGCTTTGGCCCCCACCCCCACTGAGTACCTATCTATCTACCAGCCACACATCCTCGCGGGGGCATTTCCCCCAGGGGATTGGCAGACCTGGGCATTCCCCGTCACAGAGACGGCACCACTCTGCCCAGCAGCCTCTTGGGGTTGTGGAAAGGGCTGATGAGGACAGCGGAGCTGAGGCCATGGCACTCCCAGGCTGTGACTGGTGAGTCTCCATCTCCTGGGGCCCAGCGGGTTCCCCTGACGCCCACCCAGCTGTCAGAGCTTGCTCACTGTCCTCCCAGTTCTTTGCCCACACAAAGGGGCATGAGGAATGGGGAGAGTGTGGGTCCTGGTAGAAATGCCCCGACAAGCCCTGGACACCCGTCTCTATCAAGGCTGCCGGCCCAATGCCCCCCAGAGCTGGGCCTGTGCTGTCACCCACCGGGGCCCCCAGCTCCTGAGCCCACGTGCCCACTGCACTTATTCTTTGCTGGACCCTTTGGGAAACAGGCCCCAGGGATCAGGCCCGATGAGAACACTGGCAGGCCCCCCACCAGCAAGACCAGGCGCTCCTGTGGGGCGAGAGAGCCGAGTGGCTGCTCTGTGCACTGGGGGAGACCAGGTGGTTTATGAGGTGGCCTTGGCTTTCAAGAGCTTTGTGTTGCTTTGGGGGGGGGGGCACAGAGACATATGGCAGAGACCTAGCCGTGGGGTTTGCGTGGTGGGTCCCTAAGAGAAAAAGAAAGAGCCCGGGGCCGAGGACCTTCTGGCTCATGGCTCCCGCCTCCCTTGAGGCACATGGACAGCGGCTCTGCGTGTTGTCCCCACTCACTCAGCTGCTGTCCCCACTCACCTGGAGCCCGCAGCCCCCTTCGCGTACCAGCCAGCACAGCTCGGCCAGGCTGCCGGTGGCAGCAGCGTCATGTACCGGTGTCGCCCCGTTGTGGGCCCGTTGGTTGCTGGGCAGCTTGGCCCGTTGCACCAGGAACTTGACACAGGCTAGGTGGCCAGCCCGGGTGGCGTGGTGCACCAGGCCAGCCCCCAGGGCATCGACAATGCCTGGGCCCAGGGCACCAGCCTCTAGCAGCCGCTCCAAGGTGGCCAGGTCCCCGTCCTTGGCGGCCGCGAGCGCCCGTTGCTCCTCCATCCTCAGGCCCGGCCAAGCGGCCGGCTCTCAGGGCTCAGGCACAGGCCTGGCTTCCTGTTTCAGGTGTGGACGCAGCTCTGGGCTCCGGTTACCCGATAAGCAACACACAGGGCAGATGGGAGGCGGCGGGGTTGGGGGGCCGGGCCCTGCAGCCTCGCCCGAGCCACTCCTGCGGTGCTGCACTGTGGTGGGCAGAGGGTGCAGGGGAAGGGCCCACACCGGGCCCAGGTTGGTGTGGGTGCCAGCCAGTGGACACTGCCCCGCAGCTGGACCGTGCCTGTTCCTCCCGTGGTGAGGGCTGAGGAGATGCGTGTGTGTCTCAGCCTGAGTCAGACTTCCCACATCCAGTGGGTGTTTACAGTTACAAGTGTCCTTTCAAGAAAGTAGCAGGCTCTTCAGCGTCTGCTTCCCCCAGTCTGGGCAGCGGCCCTGAGGCCCCTGCTGGCCTGTGGGGAGGTCACCTGGAAGGGTAGACCCATCCACAGTGGGGCTCTTTCAGGGAACTTAACCACCAGGTGTGTGGCAGTCTAAATGTTTGGCTATGTCGTCCCACAGGGAGCCAAGGGCCCATCTCCCTCTGGGAAACCTACGCTGGATCCTGGCCCTCAGCTGGCCTGAGGCTTTGGAAGGCCAGTGATGGGCGCAGGGCCTGACACTGGACGGGGGCCTCGGAGGTGAGAGTGCGGGTCTCGAGCCCCACGTCAGCCCACCCTCCAACCACAGCGACTGAGTCTGTGGGGCTGCGGCTAAAGGTCCCAAGTGCATTTTCCAGACTGTTCTCTTTAGTGGGGCTGGACACCCACAGGTCTTTGCTGGGGAAACCGGGATTGTAGCCTGAGCCTGGAAGCCACAGGGCACTGCAGGTTGGGGACCTGCTTTCTAGGGGCTTCCAGAGACACAACCTCAAGCTGAACTTCTTGAGCTAAAGCGTGATGTGTCGGGGTTGCTGCACAGCCGCCAAATCCACCCCCTCGCCGCTCACACACACTGGTGCCGCTGAGAGAAGCAGCCACTAGAAAAGCCTCAAAACATCCAACACAGCGCTGAAATCTTTTATTAGTTCATTTAATTTCTCATAATTGTTTCTTCAATATCATCGTGTAGCTTTTTGCACCTTAAAACAACACAATAAATGTTATTCAATTAAAAAGTCATTCCTATGTAAGTGACATCTGATGTGTGTGCCACAAGCATTTGTCACGATAAAAATTCTTCTGCAGATAAAATCAAGGTGAAGGCCGAGTCAGGGGTGAACTGGCTTTCCACCTCAGGAACGGCCCAGAGCCACCTGGGCAGCGGCCACCCCAGACTCAGTGCCGTCTGGGCCGAGAACCTGAGTAAATGATCAAAGGGGAAAAGACAGGAGGGGCCTGGAGACTCTGGGTGGGGAAAGCGGTGTGACCCACAGCCTGAGAGAGGGGCAGGGCCAGGAAGTGGGGGACACTGAGCAGAGAGCAGGGCCTGTCTGGAAAGAGCGTGAGGAGGGCCCAGAGGGGAGGGCGCAGGGGCAAACCGACCGCCCTGCGACATTTACAGGGAGGCTGTGAACGAAGCCAAAAGTTGGGGTTCCTGTTTTCATGATAGCAGCTGGCAACTGATTATAAATACTAAGATTTTATCTTCAGGATAAAACCACCACATCCCAGAAAGGGGGTGCTGATGACAGGTTCAGCCTACTTCCTGGAGGGCAGCGCGGTCACATTCCACTTCAGCCTATGCTACTGGGCAGCAGTAACAGTGACAGTCCATGCAGGCATTTGTGTCCTGGACCTATAAGCACCTCTGGGGTCTGTGTGCCCAGCAGACCCACTCCCCACTGACCCGCATATGGGGGTGGGGGAAGCCCAGAGTACACACAAACCACCAGTCACTGCACTCAGACACTCCAGGACAAAATGAAGACATGGACGAAGGAAGGAGCGTCACCCTGGCACAGCCCCCGGAAGGGCTTCCTGCGAGGCGGCCGGGGCGCTAGGCCTGGCCCTCCAGCCGGGCCACCGCCTGCTTCAGGTCCTGCACCACGAGATCCACCTCGGCCAGGGTGGTGCTACGGCCCACGCTGAGCCGGAGCGCATTCCTGGCCACCTCAGCGGGGATGCCACAGCTCAGCAACACCGGGGACGGCCTGCAGGGGTGAGCGGAAGTCAGCCGTCACGGAGAAAGGCACAGGACGGGGCACGGCCCCTGCTGCTCTCGCCAGTGCCCGATCTCCCCTCTGCAGACACGGCCCTGAGCCCACACTTCTTCCAGGCCTCCTCGTTCTCCCCGCCCTGGTCCTTTCTAGCTGGGAAGTCCTACACGGCACTGTGGCCTCTCCCGGCACAGACCATCTGTGCAGAGCACGGACAGACCTCTAGTGGTTGTGTCCAGTGAGGCCAACCCTGGGATACAGGGGCTTCCAGGTCTCAGAAGGAACACACACACACACACACACACACACACACACACACACACACAGCAGAGTGTCTTGCCTCCAAGCACAGCATTTGAGGCCGTGGTGTGCCCAGGCCTGTTTCGGGCTTTTCACAGCACCCATCACAGAACTTTGCATACTCAGGGTCCCGGCCCATATTTACTGCCTGAAGGGGGCTCTGAAGCTGGGCCCCATGCGGCTCAGCCCCATCCTCAAATCCACAAGCAGGGTCCGTATTCAAGGTCCGTCCTCCCAAGCGGCCCACAGGCCAGGGGCTGAAACGGCCTGGCAGACTCTGCTGTCAGACTACAGCCCCTTAAAACTGCCAAGATAAATGCCCTTCGTGTCCAGGGGTAGATGAAAGGGAGTGCACTTCATCACCTCCAGTCACCAAGTGTCAGAGCTGGAAGCCCCTGCAGTCCATCCTGTCACAGGTGAGAGAGCAGGACAGACTGGGCAGTGACACCGCCGACAGCTCTCAGCCCCTGTCCTGTACCCCCCCTCCCCCCCGCTGAGTGATCTCACTTCCTAATCGAGGAGGCACCACCAGAGGGGCAGCCCCATCTCCCACAGGGCAGTGAGCGCCTGCCTCTGCCCCCCTGTCCCCCCCTCGCAGGGGCCACACTGGATACTGGTCCCTCTGAGCTGTGCTGCCAGCCCTCCTCATCCCCTCCACCTGCACTGCCACCCCTCCCTTTCCCACTTCTGTGGCCCTTATGGTTGCAGAGTGCACCTGCCAGCGTGACCACTCTGCGTCAGTTTCCTTGTCCTAGAAATGGGCTACTCAGATCCTCCCGGAGGTGGTGGTGAGCATTCTGCGAGCGATGGCACACCTGAGTGCTCCGTAAGGGACAGCCCCCATGTGCCGTTTCTCTGCGCTCCAGGCTGGCCTGGCTTCACTGCACCTGATGGTGACTCTGGCTGTCACATCTGGTCTGCTGGCCCCAACTGCCCTCCACAGCTGCAGGGCGCTAAGGCCTTGAGGAGCGGCCTCCTGCAGGCCACAGGCACGGCCCCAGCCCGCTCTGGACAGCCGTCCATTCCCATCCACGTCGGCTCTCTCCGAAGCCAGGCGCTTCATCCAGCTCCACTTCCCAGCTCTGCAGCCCCACACTCACAGCAAACCAGAAACCGAGCCCCTTCTCCTCCTCCAGGTGCCTGATGCCCGAGCCCCAGTCGCCTTGTGCCTCTGCCTGGTTCTACCCATCATCACCATCTGCCTGGGCGGCTATCCCATAACCCCTCCTGTACGCGGCAGGGAAAAGCAGTTATCTGAAACCCAAACTTCATTGTGTCACACCCCTTCAGGAGCCCCCATTTTCTTGAGGACAAAGTGAGCACGCTGCAGTCCGCCCCTGCCCCTTCAGCCCCGCCCTCCAGGCCCCGCCCCTGCTCCTTCAGCCCCGCCCTCCAGGCCCCGCCCCTGCTCCTTCAGCCCCGCCCTCCAGGCCCCGCCCCTGCACCTTCAGCCCCGCCCTCCAGGCCCCGCCCCTGCTCCTCCAGTCCCGCCCTCCCGGCCCAGCCCCTGTTCCTCCAAGCCCATTTGACACTAAAAGTCTCCTGGTCACTTGCGAGCCCTGCTTTAGGCTGCAGCTTCCACCCTCCTCTCCCACAGAGGGGACTTCACAGGACACAGCGTCAGCCCCTGGCCCTGAAATGTCTGGTCACTTTCTATGTCCCCACCAGGCTGCACAGCTCCGTGAAGGCCAGGCCCAGCGCCTGGACAGCACTTACCGGTCCCCCTGGTCCGAATGGCACGCAGCCCCCACGCTGGCCAGCAGTGTCCTGCACTGTCCCAGCACCAAGCGGCCTGAGGAGACAGCACACGGCCCCTGAGGTGGCAATTCCAGGCAGGGCTCACCTGTCCCGCCCCCGCTGCCTCTTCTGTGCTGCGAGTCTTGAGGCTCCCTTCATCGTGCCGCCTGGCGGAACCCCGAGCACAGGTGACAGAAAGTGCAGCAGGACCCAGAGAAAATGCTTGCTCTCTTCCTGGGATGCAGAAAAGCAGGCACTATTCGCTTAGAACTGGCCTTGAAATCGTTATTTCCAATAGGCTGTCTAGTGCGACACCCAGAATTCCGATTGGCTGCCTCACTTAATATAAACGTACAAGGGCGTTTCCCAAAGGTAGAGGCACGTGGCAGCTGTCTTTATGAAGCCAGAAGGCACGCCCAGGCCTCTCACCCGCAGACAGAGAGTAAAACAATAAACCCACGACCGCAGGTTTAAATAAAAGGGGACTCTGCCTCATTTAGGTTAACGCCAGTCATCACTGAATACAAAGTCCGCCCCCATTAAAAGGGGGAAGGAGGACAGGAACTGAGCTTCCCACGACAAGGACACGCTGCTTCCGCCCCAGTGAGGACGCTGCAGCCCGAGGATGCGCTAAGCGATATGCTGCCCGCTGCTCAGTCCGTGACCCAGGACGACCAACCAAGCCCCACCGGGTCTTCGAAGGCAAATGTGATCTGCAGAGGAGGATCACGCGGGCTCGCGAGGCCAAGGGAATGTCCTCGCGGGAAAACACGGCAGGTCACGTCCTGGACGCGGGCCCCAGGGACTCAGGACGAGCCGTTTTCCCAACAGCTTCCTGCGTGGGAGGCGGCTGTCGCAGGAACAGGGAAAACGCACAGCTCTACACTTCGTCCTTACCCTGAGCCCGTTTTTGAAGTTGGCTGCCTCTACTTTCCCTTACCCTCATAAAATATTTTGTAAACATGGCTGACAAAAATAGACCAACTAGCCTAAATGCATTGAATTTGATTGCCCTCCCTAATAGCTTTCGGGTGGGCGCACCGGCTGGTGGAGCGCTGGGCACTAGGTCATCGAGCTGGGGGGGCGTGGGCAGAGCCGTCACGGAGCCCCGCCCACCACAGGACACCACCCACTTCTGCTCCCCGAGCCGTGGTCCCCCCCACAGCAGGCGTCCTGCCAGCCCCGCCACACCATGGGGAGACCAGGAGGAGACAGTCATCACCTTGGAGCTGGGGTCCCCGGATGGAGAAGTTACACGTGTTCGGGAGTCGCTCAGTCCCTGGAAACTGGCTGTTGAGATGGATTTTCTTATCAAATTCAGCCTGAAAAACCAATGAAATATTCAGTAACGGCTTCAAAGTCCCTCGCTCATGAATTTTAGACTTCTGGGAAACAAAACCTCAACCTCAACCTCAACACATAAAATAGTGATCCATACGCATCTACCTACAATAGGGGACTATAGAAAGCACAATTAGGAGAAAAATTCAGAGTATCTATGGATCTTCCACACAGTCATTAAATGTACCGTCTCCGGTGTGTCTGTATCCCGAGTCTGAAAAGATAATCCACTGGGTTTGAACTCCGTCTTTGGGGGTTTCTGACTCCAGCTTACGTCTAGCCATTTAATTCTTCCCTCTCCGCTCATGACCTTGGTTGTTTCCAGAGCCCCTGGGCAGTGGGTTCCAGCCAACACAGCTCCTTTCGTCCAGTGCAGTCAAACCCCATGTCCTGCCTGCCCTCTGGGGTCACGGGTCCCCTTCCTCACTGCTCACTGGCAGAGGAAACCACTAGGCCCGACAGACAGCCGGCTGCCCCTCAGCTGACCGCCACTCACCACCAGCCTCGTCTCCAGGTAGTCGCGAACGGCTCTCATGTGGGCCTCATAAGCCTCGCAGTTCTCCGTCACCAGCTCGGCGGCCTACGGACACAGGAAGGTGACAGTGCAAGAAAGCATCCAACTATTGTCAAGCAAAGGAGAGCCAGGAGCTGTGAGTAATGGAGGTGATGATTCCTGATGGGACAGAGATGACATTCCTCAAACTGCTCATTTTCTAGAACATCATAAATAGTACTTCCCAAGTGACCTGTGACAGGGGCCATGATAAGTGTTATCTGCACTTTTCCGCAGAAATTTACTTTATCGGGCACTTCCTGATATCTCCAGGCACGAGATACCACAGCCCTTAAGACCAAAAAGAATCCCAGTCCTCGAGGAACATTTTGGTTCCAGAGAGTGAGGAGGGATACACAAGGGAAGAGGTGAACCGCCTCCTGCCAGCGCTCTGCAGAGCCCGAGGCACATGGAGAGAGTGCCCCACAGTGAGGGAGGGGACAGGGCCCAGAGGCCCTGGTGACAGGTGGGACCTGAGCCTATGTGCAACCAGCATGGGATCCAAATGCCCTTGGATTCTGAGAAAGGGGCAGATGATCCGATCTGCGTGCTTCACCATCATTCTGGACACTGTGTGGAGAATGGGAGAGCCTGGCAGGTGTCCACAAAAGATGGGATGACCTGGCCGAATTGGTGGCCGTGGAAATGGACAAGATCCTGCATATGTCATGGATACAGTAGAGCCCTGGCTGGTGCGTCAGGTGAAGGGGACAAGGGTGGTGTCAAGGGCACCTCCTAGATGTTGGAAGTGAGAACCTGGATGGCGGGAGGCACCCCAGAGAAAGAAGGGATGATGAAGGAGAGAGTGGAACACTTTGTGGACCAAGAGGAAATGTCAAATAAGCAGGTGGGGACATGGGTCTCCCGGGAGGAAAGTCAGGACCTGCCGTGAGATGTCCAAGACCTGAGCACAGGCTGGCGTTAGAGCTCCAAGGGAGCTGCTGTGGAGAGGAGGCTGGGATGGTCCTGGGGGCCCGAGGACAGGTGACAAGGCACAGGGGGAACAAGCCAGGGAGGAGTGTCCCAGCAGCAGCCATGCAAAAAAGCTGCCGGGAGGCGGACGAGGACATGACAACATGGCTCAGCCAGTGTCAGGGCCCAGAACAGGCAGAGACTGTGTCAGGATGGGAGGTGGGGTGAGCAGGCCACTCCTGGGGCAGAGGAACCCAGGAGTTGGGGTGTGGGCCAGAGCACAGTTTCAAAGACTGGGGGAATATTCTGGAAGAGGGACATGATGGGACACAGAGGCGACAACAGCAGGGGCTCTCTGGGCAACAGGGAAGGCTGGAAGGCCGGGAGCGACCTTGATCTTGATGTGGCCTGGGTGGCGAAGATGTCCTCCAGGGAAGACAGGGCCTGTGCCAGGTTCAGACTGCATTGAGTCCAGGCTGGACATGGAGGGAGCGTGGAGGGGATGGCGGTTTGTCCCCGAGTGGATGATAGATCAGAAGATCTGGGCACAGGTACAAGCCAGGAGTAGGGAAAGGGTCACCACAGGGCTAGGGGCCCCCAGTTGGGGCACCAGCATTCAGGTGAGCCCCCATCTAATCATCAGGAGAAATCTCTTTAGGAAGCTGCTACCACAACCCCCATCCTGCAGGCAGGACGGCCAGGGCTCAGGGAGGTGGAGCCACTTGACTGAGGGGACCCAGCAAACCTGCAGCCTGACCTTTCTCTGCTGTGATGACATCACTGCATTTCTTTCATGAGAAGACTCGGAAAAAGAGCTTTTCCCTGTAAATGCCCAGCATGTGAAACCCACTTCACAGATCCCAAGAACACCTCCTGGTTGAAACAGAAAATTGGAGGGTTTTCCTTGCATGTGTCACTTGTGGGGGTTGTGACCATGACCTCCATAAAGCGCTGATGCCTGGGAAAGCAGGACTGACGTGAGACGACAGGACAGGTGTGTGGACTCTGCCGGTTCTGGCAGAGCTCCTGAAAGCCTCTGAATTCTAAGGTGTAGGAGCACCTGGGTCTATTGTTCTAGTACTTGGTCTTTGGCTCCTAAATCCCTTGGAATAAAGCCCAGGAATTCCCTGGGGAACAGGGGTGTCTTTTGTTCTAATGAGGCATCTCTGGATGGCTCCTGAATGGAGGCTGGTTGCCTAGATGCTTGGAATTTTCAGCCCCACGCCTCATATTCCAGGGAGGGGACAGGGGCTGGAATGGAGTTAACGATGGATGGAAGCCTCCGTAAAATCCAGTACAGGGTTGGGAGAGCTGGTAGGTAGGTGAACACGTGGAGCAGCTGGGAGGGTCAGCTGTATTCTTTATCACATCCTTTTACAAAAACCCGGTAATCTAGGTAGGAAAACAGTTCTCTGAGTTCTGTGAACCGCTCTAGCAAATTATTCGAACCTCGGGAGGGGATCATGAGAACCTCCAATTTGCAGCTGGTTGGTCAGAAGCACGGGTGACACCCTGGATTTGGGACTAGAGTCTGAAGTGTGTGTTGGGGGGGCGTGTCTCGTGGGACTGAGCCCTTAACCTGTGGACCTGAGGCCACCTCCAGCTAGACAGGGTAAGAATTGAGTTAACCTGTAGGGCACCCAGCTGGTGTGGCAGAGAAACCCCATATCAGTGGCACAAGTGTTGTGAGTGTGGTAGGTGAGGGAGAGGGAAGGAGACCAAGGTCATCTGTCCAAGGTCACCAAGGCTTACCTTCCCAAGGCCGGCAATCATCGGGGTGTTCTCTGTCCTGTAAGAGAAGGGATTCAATCCTATTGCCATGCAAAGACAAGAGTCCCAGGAAGGAATCCTGTCTATATAAAAGTCATGTGTTCAAATAAAAACAGAATCGCACCACCATCTTTCCACATGTGTGCTGAGGGGTCAACTGAATGGCAGCTACATGCCCCAGAGGCCTCCCTGCAAAGTGTACCCGTCCTGCCCAGTGACAGTGGAGACGGCCGTCTGTGGGCAACACATCGGGTGTCCTCAGTGACAATTCCATCTGGACCTTTTCCTTCCCTGGAGAAGCCCGTCCTCTGACTGCAGACCTGAGCGCACCTCTTTGGTCCCTACTGCCAAGGGGGTCTGCCCTCAGGCTGTCCCCTGCAGCCGCATTCCCTCTGAAGCCTCTCAGCCATGAAATGGGACAAACCCTTTGTTACTAGACTTTGGGGCGTGACAGACATGCAGGAAAGGGACACGAGAAGCTGCATGACCAGGGGCTCTCGTACACAGATCCAAGAAATTGGGAAACAAGATTCTTCGTTCCATTTCAGGGGGAAAAAAAACCAACACCAACTTAAGAATTTCCTTCATTTTAAGTTTTGTCTAAATCAAGTTTTCTTAAGCCTTTGGAGCTGGCAACTGCTTGTTTCCCTGTGGATAACAAGACAAGTGATCGCACAGCTCAGGGATTATAGGAAACCCGATCTCACCCTCTTCCTGTAACTAGTTTACGGGCCTGCTGTCCCAGGAGGCGGGCTCTGACACGGACTGGTGGTCTGGAGCTCTGGGCCAGGAGCCAGAGGCCTGGGTGTTGTCCTTCGCCCTGTCTCCTCCACCAGCCAGGGGATCCTAAGCACTCCCCTCTGCAGGCCTTCCCCTCATATGCGGACAACAGAATCAGACCAGGAGCGTCTGAAAGGCCTGTGACCTGTGCCTGCCTAGCGTGGCTGCAGGGTGGATGAGCGGGGCCCGGGGAGGACCTGGAGCCTGCTGTGCCAGCCCAGTCCTGTTACCAGGCCGTCCCCACTACCCCACCCTCCCCTGAGTGGTCAGCCCTCCTCCACTGCCATCGAGGGTAACTTGCACTGATTCCCACACCCCATACACATACAGAGGTACTTGTTTTCGCTTCCGACACCTGATGTCCCACCTTTTCTTTTTTTAATTCAACTTTTTATTTAGAGATAATGCAGATCGACTGGTGGTTGTAATACACAATATAGACACGCCCTGTGTACCCTTTACTCAGTTTCCCCCCAAGTAACACTACAGCAGATATCAACTAGGCAGAGAATGCATTCACTTTCCTTGGGCCCACTCCCCCCCCCCCTTAACCCTTAGCTCCACGTCTATAATTTTGTCATTTCAAGAATATTCTAGAAATGGAATCATAGTTTATAACTTTGGGGCTGGGCTTTTTTCATTCACCATCATTCTTGAGATTCCTCCAGGCTGTAGTTTGTGTGTGTCAACAGTTCGTTCCTTTCACTGCTGTGCAGACCGCACAGCTGGTTTAGCTATTCTCTCATTTCAGGACACCTGGGCTGTCTGCAGTTTGGGGCTATTAGGAGCAGGTCTTCTACAAACACTCATGTATAGCGGGCGTTGTGAGAAGTCTGCGTTTCTCTGGGATAAACGCCCACAAGCACACTTGCTGGGCCTTGTACAAGTTGCATGTTTGTTTGGTAGGAAACTACCACACTGTTACGAACGGTTGTACCACATACATCCCACCAGCCGTGTACGAGGGTCCAGCCTCTCTGCGTCCTCACAGCATGTGGTGGTGTCACCGTACTGATTTTAGCCATTCTGATGGGTGTGGAGTGATGGCATCTCAGTGTGGTTTCAGTTCGCATTTTCCTAACAGGTAATGACCTTGAACATCTTTTCACGTGCTTGTTCTCTATCTGTGTGTCCTCGTTGCTGAAATGCTTGTTCATGACTTTTGCCCATTTTCTGACTGAATTGTTTGGGTTTTTTTGCTGTTAGATTTTGAGAGTTCTTTATATATTCTAGATACTAGTCCTTTGTCGGAGCTGTCATCTGAAAATATTTTCTCCTAGCATGTAGCTTGTTTTCTTATCTTCTTAACAGTCTTTAGCAGGGCAAAAGTTTTAAATTTTGATGAAGTTTGACTTATCAATTTTTCCTATTATAGATGCTTTTAGTGTCAAGTCTAAGAACTCTATGCCTGGCCCTAGAGCCTGAAGATGTTTTCCTGTTTTTTTCTTTAAGTTTTATAGTTTTTTGTTTAACATCTAAGTTCACGATCTATTTTAATACTTGATAAGATGTGAGACTGGGTTGAGGTTCATCTTGCCTATGGATTCCAGTGGCTCTAGTACCATCTCTTGAAAGGCTATCTTTCCTCCACTGAATTGGTTTTGCATCTCAGTCAAAAATCATTTGGGCAGGGGCCGGCCCAGTGGCTCAGGCGGTTGGAGCTCTGTGCTCCTAACTCCAAAGGCTGCCGGTTCGATTCCCACATGGGCCAGTGGGCTCTCAACCACAAGGTTGCCAGTTCAACTACTCGAGTCCCGCAAGGGATGGTGGGCTCCGGCCCCTGCAACTAAGATTGAATACGGCACCTTGAGCTGAGCTGCCTCCCGGATGGCTCAGTTGGTTGGAGCGCGTCCTCTCAACCACAAGGTTGCCAGCTCGATTCCTCGACTCCCGCAAGGGATGGTGGGCAGCGCCCCCTGCAACTAAGATTGAATACGGCACCTTGAGCTGAGCTGCCACTGAGCTCCTGGATGGCTCAGTTGGTTGGAGCGCGTCCTCTCAACCACAAGGTTGCCGGTTCAACTCCCACAAGGGATGGTGGGCTGTGCCCCCTGCAACTAGACCTGGAGCTGAGCTGCACCCTCCACAACTAAGACTGAAAGGACAACAACTTGACTTGGAAAAAAGGCCTGGAAGTACACACTGTTCCCCAATAAAGTCCTGTTCCCCTTCCCCAATAAAATAATAATAATAATAATAATAATAATAATAGTAAAAATCATTTGGGTATCTTTCTAGTCATGTCTATTCTGTTCCAATTATTTACTTGCTGGGATTTTGATAGACAGAAATTGTGTTAAAATTGTATGTCAATTTTGGGAGAATTGACATCTGAACTATATTGAGTTTTGTCCATGAACATGGTATGCCTCTCCATTTATTTAGACCTTTGTTTCTTCCATCTGCACTGTGCAGTTGTCAGCATATCTGAGTAGTTTTTGAGTGACTGTCAAAGGTAACGTATTTTTAATTTGGTTCTCTGTATGTCCATTATCAGTATATAGAAATACAATTGATTTCTGTTTGTTTATCTTGATCCTGTGCCCTTGCTGAACTCACTTATTTTATTCTAGTTTTCTTATCTATTCCATGGGGTTTTCTTCATAGACAATCATGGGATCTACAAATTGGGAGTTTTGTCTCTTCCTTTCCAATCCATACACCTTATGTTTCCTTTCTTGCCTGACTACATTGACCAGAACTCCCAGCACTATTGACTTACAGTGTGAAAGGAGACACCCTGGCTTGTTCCTGGTCGTTGGGGTAAAACCTTCAGGCTTTCCTCCAAGGAGCATGATCTTAGCTGTCAGGATTTTTATAGATGCTCTTTTCAAGTTGAAGTTCTCCTCTAATCATATTATTGTGAGACTTTTTGTTTTTGTTTTTAATTTTATTGGGGAATATTGGGGAACAGCGTATTTCTCCAGGGCCCATCAGCTCCAAGTGGTTGTCCTTCAATCTAGTTGTGGAGAATGGAGCTCAGCTCCAAGTCCAGTCGCTGTTTTCAATCCTCGTTGCAGGGGGCACAGCCCACCATCCCATGCGGGAATTGAACCATTAGCCTTGTTGTTGAGAGCTTGCACTCTAACCAACTGAGCCATCCAGCCGCCCCTCCAGCAGCTCAGCTGCAGCTTGTTGTCTTTAATCTAGTTGTGGAGGGTGCAGCTCACTGGCCCATGTGGGAATCAAACCGGCAACCCTGTTGTTCAGAGCTCACGCTCTAACCAACTGAGCCAGCCGGCCGCTCCTATTGAGAGTTTTTAATGAATGAGTGTTGAATTTTGTTACATGCTTATTCTACCTCAAATGATATGATCATGTTATTTTTCTTCTTTAACAAGCTGGATTACATTGATTGCTTTTTGAATATTGAACCAGCCTTGCATCACTGGAACGAACTCCACTTTGTCATGGTGTATACATTATTTTTATATATTGCTGAATTCAATTTGCTAGTATTTTGTTAAAGACTTTTGCATCTAAATTCATGAGGCATCTTTGGTTTGCAGTTTTTTTGTATTTTGTCTGGTTTTAGTATCAGGATTATACTGGCATCAAAAAATGAATTGGGAAGTATCCCATCCTTTTCAATTTTCTGGAGGAGATTGTGTAGGAAAGGTGTTAATTCTTCTTTAAATGTTTGGTAGACTTCACTGGTGAAACAATCTGGGCCTGGAAATTTTTGGGGTATGGAGTTTTAAAATTATGAAATCAATTTCCTAGTAGTCACAGAACTATGTAAATGATCTATCTCATATTAGGTGAGTTGTGGTCATTTGTGTTTTTTTTGACGAAGTGGTTCACTTTACCTAAGTTGAAAAATTTATGTGTATGGGGTTGTTTGTAGCCTTCCCTTATTATCCTTTTGATACTTGTAGGGTCTGTAGTGATATCCCGTTTCACTCTTGATGCTGGCAATTTGTGTCTTCTTTTATTTTGTCTGTCTTGCTAGAAGTTTGTCAGTTTTATCAATATTTTTAAAAAGCTAGCTCTTTATGTGATTTTTTTTAGAAGTCATTTTTGTTTTCAATTTCATTGATTTCTGTTCTTATCTTTCTTATTCCCTTCCTTCTGTTTGCTTTAGATTGATTTTGTTCTATTTTTTCTAGATGGGAGTTTAGATTATTGACTTGAGAATCTCCCTCTTTTCTAACGTATGCATTTAGTGCTACAGATTTCCCTCTCAGGGGTATTTTAGCTGTGTCTCACAAATTTTGATAAGCTGTAGTTTCATTCATTTCAATGTATTTAATTCCTTTGAGACTTCCTCTGTGACCCATGGATTATTTAGAAGTGTGTTGTTTTCTTTCCTAAGTATTTGGAGATTTTCCCATTATTTTCCAGTTACTGATTTCTAGTGTGATTCCATTGCGGTTAGAGAACACATTCTGTGTAATTTCAGTTTTTTAAATATATTGAGGTTTGTTTAATGGCACAGGATATGGTTGATCTTAGTATGAGGTATGATAAAAAAAAAATACGATGAATGTTTAAATAAAAATTATTACAGAAGATAAGTGTGTTTGAAATGAGGTGGAGTATTTTGAGAAGGATTAATGGCAATGTGTCTTTTATTGCAATAATTTTTTAAAATTTAAACATTCACCATACTGTTTGATCACAATTCGTATATATTCAGTGGCATTTGAAAAGAATGTATTTTGCTGTAATCCAGCTTGTTAAGGAAGAAAAATAACATGATCATATAATTTGAGGTAGAAAAAGCATGTAACAAAATTCAACACTCATTCATTAAAAACTCTCACAATAGGAGCGGCCGGCTGGCTCAGTTGGTTAGAGCATGAGCTCTGAGCAACGGGGTTGCTGGTTCGATTCCCACATAGGCCAGTGAGCTGCGCCCTCCACAGCTAGATTGAAGACAACGAGCTGCCACTGAGCTTCCAGAGGGGCGGCCGGATGGCTCAGAAACAAGGTTGCTGGTTCAATTCCCACATGGGATGGAGGGCTGCGCCCCCTGCAACTAATATTGAAAACGGCGACTGGACTTGGAACTGAGCTGCACCCTCCACAACTAGATTGAAGGACAACGACTTGGAGCTGATGGGCTCCGGAGAAACTCACTGCTTCCCAATATTCCCCAATAAAATTAAAAAAATAAAATACAGGTTAGATCCTGTTGATTCATGGGTTTATTGTTCTTTCATAGTCTTGTTGACTTTTGTCTACTTGTATCCATTGCTGAAGGAAGGGTATTGAGCCTCCGTCTGTGGGTTTGTCTAGTTCTCCTTTCAGTTCTGTCAGTTTTTGTCTCACATATTGTACAGCTCTATTGTTTAGTGCATCCACATTGAGGATTGTTATGTCCTCTTGGCAGACTGACTCTTTTTATCATTATATTAATATAATGTCCCCCGCCCCCCCCCCCCCCGTTCTCTGGTAATTTTCTTTGCTCTGAAGTCCCCTTTATCTATTATAACCATTTCTGCTTTCCTTTGATTAATCTTTATATGATACATCTTTTTCCATTCTTTACTTTCAACCTGCCTCTATGACTATATTTGAAGCGAGTTTCTTGTAGACAGCATATAATTGGGTCGGTTTTTTAAAATCCACTCTCCCAATCTGTCTTTGAATTGGTGTATTTAGACCACTTACATTTAATGTAATTATTCATGTTAAAACTTAAGTCTGCCATTTTATTTTTTGTTTGCTCTCTCTCTGTTTTTATTTCTAGTTTCTTCTTCCTGCCTTTCTGTGGGTTACCTGGACATTTTTCAGAAGATCAAGTAAAGAATAGAAACTTTACCTCCTTTTATATCCCTTTACCTTCCTGTATTTATAATTATCTTAAATATTTCTTCCACATGCATTTTGAACCATATGGACTGTGCTATTTTTGCTTAAGACATCAAGCGTAATTTAGAAAACTCAAAAGGAGACAGGAAGCCTATTTTATTTATCTGTATTTTTACTGCTCATGCTCTCTCTGATACCCCAAGGTTCCTTCTTTTACTGTTTCCTTTCTGTTTAGAGAACTTCCTGTAGTCATTTTTAGGATAGGTCTTCTGGTAACACATTCTACTAGTTTCCTTCATCTGAGAATGTGTTCATTTCCCCTCGTTCCCAAAGTTCTACTGTGTATAACATTCTGGCCTGACAGTTCTTTTCTCTGAGCACTTGTAAAACATTGTGCCATTTCCTAGCCTCCATGGTTTCTGGTGAGAAATCCACTGTCATTTGAATTAATTTCCCCTATAGGTAAGGTGTCATTTTTGCTCTGGCTTCCTTCAAGATGTTTTCTTTGTCTGTTATTTTCAGAAGTTTAATTATATTGTGTTGCATGGATTTCTTTCAGTTTATCCTGTTTGGGGTTTGTTCAGCTTCTTAAATCTGTGAGTTTATATCTTCTGTCAAATTTGGGAAGTTTTTAGCCATGATTTCTTCAAGTACTTTTTTAGCCCACCTTTTCTTCTCCTCTACTTCTGGGACTTCAATGAAATGAATTTAGATTTTTTGTTATAGTCCCACAGGTCCCTGAGGTTCTGTTCAATTATTTTTCCCCACTCTATTTCTTTTCTGTTGCTTAGAGTAGACAATTCTATTTACTGTCCTATCTTTCAGTTTGCTGATTCTTTTCTCTGTGACCCGATTCTGTTGTTGAGCCCATCCAATGAATTTTTATTTTAGCTACTGCAATTTTTAGTTCTAAAGCTTCCATTTAGTTCCTTACATCGTCTTCTTCTTTGCTGACACTTTCTATTTCATTTGATTCAAGTGTGTCCATTGAAGCGTTTTTATTATATCTGCCTTAAAATCCGTGTTTGATAATTCTAACATCTTTGCCGTCTCGGTCTTGGCAGCTACTGATTGTCTTTTTTCAAGTTTCTTACAAAATGTGTGCTGCTGGTCCCCCCTCATTCCCTGTATGCCACGGGGACACAAGAGCTATGAGAAAGAGACCAGGTGCCTCTGTGCGGCCCCCCACCCCAAGTCGGGAGACCAGCAGCACGTCTCAGTCAGGAGGGCTCCAGTGGCACGTCTGCAGGGACTGGGCCAGTTACAAGCAGAACCGGATTCTTTCAAGTAGTTGAAAGAAACAGAGATTTCCTTCCTCTACTTTGCATCCTTGCGGATCTGTGAGTGCTAAGTGTAGACTTGTGGAGCCCGTTCTGATAACGGCAGTGATGTGGACTGTGTCATTCGTGCTCCCAGAGACAGAAGCCACTGCCCTGCAGACACACAGCATGGCCAGTGCGTCAGAGACTTCGTTAGCTTCTACCTACCCTGGCCTGAAACCCCGTTCTTGTCCACCTCCAAACAGCATCGGGTACAGCGGGGTACGTTCACCGAGCCCACGGACGTAAAGTGCTCCAATCCTGGGACCATAGAGCTGAAAGGAAAAGTCAGTCCTGTATTCAGCAAGGACCCCCGGCCTTCTCTGTACGTGTGCTGACGGCTGAGAGGCACATAGACAAACACGAGGTAACATGTGGGCCCCATGGCGGTGCCACCCACCAGTGCTCGGACACATCAGCGTCACAAAGGCCTTTGGGAACAGAGCAGGTGCTGGGTGGCAGCAGGGCCGCCCCGCCCATCCCCTGGTAGAATGTGCAAAAGGAGAGGGGCTGGGACTAGAGACCGCCAAAGGCTTTTCCTGGGATGAGCCCATGTTTTCAAATCAAAATTAGGCAAAAACTTTAAGGGCCACAGTGTCAGGCCAACGTACACACTCCCCTGAAAACCAGCTGAGTGTTTGTTGTGCTTCAGAACAGGGTGCCAGAAAGACTTCAGGCCCTGGTCACTGCCAGAAAGATGAAAGAAGCTTCTGCATGACTGACCTTTCCCCCATTCCACCTGGAAGATAATTGCTGCTACAACTAAACTTTACACTCAGGAGCCACACTTGAAATCAAGTCAGAGGAAGCCGTCATTGTTTGAAGCCCACGTTGGGGTGGGAGGAGAAGGGTGGGCTGACCAGGGGTCTGCATACTCTCTGCCCAGTGCAGAGCACACACTACCTGGCTAACCCACCTGCCTCATATCTCACCTGAGACCTCACTGCCCTCCCACAGTCTTGCCAGGCCGCCCCCTCCTGCCCCGTGTGGGTTGGGGTACCTCATCATCCCCCTGGTGGCACTCGTCAAATGCCATCCTAGCTGACGCTGGTCTCCCCTTCTGAGGGCTCCCGAGGGCAGGGCAGTGAGCCGCTCGTCCCTGGGGCCAGGGCCTGGCTCTCAGGGACACTGAGGCCAGGTGAGTGATCAGCGGTGAGCGGGCTCTGCTCTAGAGCGAGCCTTCGGGTCACGGAGGCACCTCCCCCACAGGAGGGAAGGGGCCCCTGAGGACGCACCTTGTGCCCCACGATAGTCAGGAAGTCCACGCCCAGGTCCCGCACGTCCACGCGCCGCTTGCCCAAGGCCTGGGCGGCGTCCGTGTGCAGGAGCACACGCGGCAGCCCCGAGGCTGCCCTCTGCTGGTTGAGGGCGGCAACGCGCCGGCCGAGTTCAGGGATGGGCTGAAGGGGGGAAGCAGAACTGAGTGGGTTGCTTTGATTTGATGAAAACCGAAGGAAAGAAACCAGGAGGCGTTAACGCGGACAGACCAAACAATTACAAACCCCAAGAGCACACAGAAAGAAGAGGCCCGGCGCGACGCGAGCACCCGCAGAGCCTGGCCCTTCTCCCCCCCAGGGACGCACCATGATGACACCGGTCTCATTGTTGGCCAGCATGACGGTCACGAGGCACGTAGCCGGGCGGACGGCAGCCAGGATGTCATCAGCCTCTGCCTGCCCGTTCACCTTGGACACCGGGACAAAGGTGACCGCTGAGGCACAAAACACAAATACTGAGGTTAACCCCATCACGTGTCCTCTCTTGACAGGTCATTTAGATACAGATTAACGAAAGCATCTTCCACAAGTAAAAAGTAATTTATTGGAAAAGTTCAGAGTGCTATAAAGAAGGAATAGAAGTCCCTCATTATCCCCCTGCCCAGAATGAGCAACTGAAGGCTTCCTAAAAGAAGGTTCATTTTGTGGAAGACACTCCCCTTTCTGCTTGCAGGGGTGGTGAGGGGACTCTGTTCACAAGAACGTCTCAGCGTGCCACGCACTTAACCTTCACTCTCAGCGCTGACCTGCACTTGTCCCAGACACTTATCTTATTGCTGCAGATGGAAAGTAAGTGTGGCTGACTAAAGAGAGGTTTTTGACTCAATATGGTGGAAGACAAACACATCCACTGTCCCCTCAGGTGCCCCTGAAATGAGAAAACAGACCTACGTCCAAATAAGGGCTACATGTGGACAAGGAATTTGGGGGAATCCCCAGAAAGACAAAAGAAAGACAATGGCATTAGACTAAGAGGAATAATTCACTCAGAACACTAAAGCATGACAGATCCAGTGACCCTCCAAGTTCAGGGTGCACAGGCGGAGAGCAGCACGGAGGCCAACAGCTGAGGCAGATGGAGGACCGGCCTTATACCCAGCGAGCAGGTGACACCACAGGCCCAAGAGAGGAAGGGCAGCCCGCAGACTCTGGTACCGGGTAGGGACCCGCACGAGAAGGGCAGAGCTGAGCATCTGCTACCCAGGAGGAATGAAAACATGTCCTCACAAACACAGACAGACGCGCATACGGCATTATCATAACGCCAAATGTCCATCACCTGAGGAACGCAGGAAGAAAATGTGAGGAATGTCCATATAAGATGGAGCGTTATTCATCCGCACAAAGGACTTACGTAGTGACACATGCCATGATGTGGATAACCCCTGAAAACACTATGCTGAGAAGTCAGGCACCAAGGACCACAGGTCATGTGATTCCATTTACATGAAAGTCCAGAAGTGGGAAATCACTAGAGACACAATGCAGGTTAGTGGCTGCCTAGGGCTGAGGGAAGTGGAGAGCTAGTTAGTGGGTACGGGGTTTATTTTGGGGTTTTACATGTTCTATAGCTTATTGTCTGATGGTTGCACAAGCAGGTGAGTACACTAACATCTACTGAACTGCAATTAAATGGGAGTGCTGTACTGTATGTGAATTACATCTTTTCCATAAAGCTGATTCATAACTAAAGCAGTTGGGAGAGGTGACGGGGAGGGGGTGTGATAGTCAAAGTCTTCATTTTATATGGGGGGGGGGTAGGGGGCGGGGGGGTGTGTCAGCAAACAAATGCTCGAGCTGATAAACCAAGAAATGGAGATTATGTTTGTAGCGATGAAGTATTAAGTTGGAAATAATGCAAAGAAATGCCAACCACCAGAAAAACTCCAGGGGACAAGGGCAGCGTTGCCTCTGAGAAGCAGGACAGGACTGGGGGGGGGGGGAAAGGGGAAAAGGGGGGTTAAGGAGGATGGCGGGAAGAACCTTACTTTGTACTTTACACCTTTCTACCTTTAAATTATTTCCTCTACGTGGACGTTTATACTTTGTAAAAATCTGTGATGTTAAATAAGAGGTTAACTGCCACAGTAACTGATAACAATGCTACTAAGAAGTTGCCCTTCTCCAGAGAAGTGGGACACAGAGAAAAGACAGGAGGGGAACTACAATTTAAATAAGAAAGTGAGGCCTGATGTTTTTTTTTTTTTTTAAAGTGCTGCATTCAGGCAGGACCAGGAGGAGGAAAACCTTCCAAATAATCAAACAGGAAAATCAACAAAATGACTTCACATCAACTGAGCAGATCTGTTAGTTCTTTAGCTTCAGCTAAAAATACTCTCCCCAAGTCACCTTCAGGTTTCCAGGCAGATTAAGTAAGAAGGTTAATGCTGAGAAGAAACCACTTCCTTATGTAAAGGAGAGGTGTCCTGGGATAAAAAGGCTCTTCCATTTTCAAAACTGAGTGGCTACACCGTGTCTTGAGACGCTGTACCACAGAAGTGAAAAAAAGACCAGTTTCCGCTGTGTGACAGTGACAGGGCCCTGTCACCGCAGGCCAAACCTGACTCATCCCTTGGTTTGCCCAGGAGCCTGCGGCCAGGCCCTGCCACCCTGTCCTCTGTCCCGCTCACGCTGAGCCCCCGGCTCCTGCTGAGATAGTCCTGCAGCAGGAGTGCAATTACTCTGGCTTTTACCACCAGAAGTTGATCTCTGCTCGATCCTTTTTCCTCACATTAGAGGAAGTGAGGCCAAGTTCAGTTATTAAAATCAAACGATGAAAAGCACCATTTAGCATTTTATAGACATGCCATTTAAATATGTATATGTTTATCATACACAAGAGTCAGAAATATCACTCGGAAACACCCATGACTAGTTCTACACTTGATCACCCTTGTTTCCTTAGTGGAAACCTCGGGGCACCCATGACGCCCACGTGGCTCCCTGGAAGGGCAGGCTGGGTCACCTGCACCTGAGAACAGCCCAGAAGCCCAAGTGCAGGAGGGTGAGGGCTCACCAAGCCCACGGGCCGCTCCCCCCATGAATCAGTCGTCAGGGTCAGGGGAGTTGTCCCTGCTGGAGTCCAGCCAGGCTGGTCACTCACCAGCCACTTGTTCTTCCACCAGGTGCTCCAGGGGCAGACGGATGGAGTCATGCTCCACGGTGCAGGTGACGAAGTGGGGCGTGGCCCCCTCCACCAGGCGGTGGCGCTCAGCCGCGTCCCCCTCTGAGGCGTGGGCTTTGTGGAAGTGCCGCAGCACGGAATGGATCACCAAGTTATTTGACTGCAAAGACAGAGCAGAAAAATCAGTCACAAAACTTGTCCCGAGTGGGGAGTTAGAGTAGCAATCTGTCTCACTTGGATTTTCCTGGGGGTTCACATTTAGAAAGAAATGTGAACTGCGCCTTTCCATGTGAAAGGCCTAACCATGAAGATTTGGGGTTTTCACCCTTTCAAAAACTTCAGAACTCATTTCTGCTCAATTAAACAACATTGGGCTTAAATTTTAAATGTAATAAATCTGTCAAAAGAGAGGCCAGGCCCCCATCGCTGGTGGGGGTGCAAGCCAGCCCAAGGCCATCTGGCAAATCTGTCAAGTAACTTCTTCGGCCCAGCAAGTCTGTTTCAGGACGAGATCCTACACTTGCACAGAAGCAAATGGTAGCTATAGAGATCATTTATGAGGTATAGCACTGTTGGTACCAGCAAAACCTCGGCAAGCCCTTCAATGTCTAGCGGTAAGGGTACTTGTTAAATCAATTACACGACAGCATTCAGTGGAGCACCAAGCCGATAAAAATGCCAGGGAATGCTCTGGGGCTGGTATCAAAAGATACCTTGTTAAGTGAAAAAAGGTAGCAAATAGTATATACAGTATTCTACGGTTTGCATAACAAGGGCGAGATACATACTTGTTTGCTTACATATGCAAAACAATTCTTGAAAAGGTAGAAAGGGAAGCAGAGAAGAATATAGAAATCCACATACTTATTTGCTTTAAACGCATAGACTATCTCTGGAGGACACGAAAGAAACAAACAATACTGGTCTCCTGTGGAAAGAGAAAGTGGACAACCAAGGCAGTGTGTGTGTGTGTGGGGGAAGCCTTTAAAAAAAGTAACCTTTTCTCTTCTATTTAAATATAACATATGTACCGAAAAGTGTGCAAAATATAAATTAAGTTTAATAAAAAAGTATAACAGTGACTACCTGAGTAACTGTTACCTGGGTCAAGACAGAAGCACTGCCCACACTGCAGTGCCCTTCCTAAGCCCCCCCACCCCGAACTAACTACACCCCGATTTTATGCTTGTATTTCCTAGGTAAGCATCCTTCAACAACAGTGTTTATTTTACATCTTTTAGACCTTCATACGAATGGAAATGAAGTAATTTTTTTCAATTACAGATGCAGCCTCTTCAGGTGTGTGCACAGAGTGAGGGAGATGGGCTGCTGGCCTCGTGCTGCAGGTGGCACTCATGTAGCCGGTGCTCAGGGGATGGAGACACAGAGGGTGACACCGTGGGCCTGGTGGAGAGCTGAGGCAGCTGACACCACGGTTTTCTGGATCCGACACCCCTTGAATTAGGTATCGGCGAGGAGCTGGTCAGGGATGCCGGCTCAGGCGTGCTTCCCCAAAAGGTGGACGCTTCTTTAGAAGTCCCAGAAAACAGGGCTGCCCACATAGCGATTCTGTCCAGAAAAGAGGAGCCTCCTGGTCTCCATGTGGCCAGAGGAGCCTTGCAGCCCGCACGCCATAGGTCCCCGCTGGCGACAGAGTAAAAGATGACGACCCTCAGGCTCTGAACAAGAGGAAGGTGCCCAGGCCCCGCCCACGTCCACCTCCCTCCCTTGTAGGCGCCTTGCCAGGGCCACTGATGACGTCTGAGCAGCCTCAAGACGGCGGCTGCACTTCTGGCACACTGGGAG
The DNA here is from genome assembly GCF_036562045.2 of Rhinolophus sinicus. NCBI lineage: Eukaryota > Metazoa > Chordata > Mammalia > Chiroptera > Rhinolophidae > Rhinolophus > Rhinolophus sinicus. The sequence goes on along the minus strand of NC_133751.1, from coordinate 207,194,909 downwards.
CACGGCAGCTTCTGTTGAGACCGGCAGGTCACTCCTAAAACTGCACCCTGTGCTTAGGCTATGACACTCCTAGGCACTGGGCTCCAGACCAGACAGGTGGCTGGGGCGGAGGAGGCTCCTTTCGAGCCACTAGGAGTCTGGTCCTGGGTTGGTGGTCACAGTGACCAGGGGTCTGGCGGCAGCCCCCTCCCCTTACTCAGCTCGGCTACCTCGGCTCTGCTCGGCCAGCCTCAGCGTCCTCTTTGGACTGACTTCTTTTGCCCCGTGTTGTTGCAGGTGGCTCGTGGTGTGGACAGTAGGGCTGCATCGAAAGGTATTAACATCAATCCATTCTAATCTGCAGGGACAACTGGGTGGGTCCCAGTTTCTGGCTGTCATGAACTGTCCTTACCTGTCCCCTGGTGCCCAAGCGTCTCGTCTGGCTAGGACACGCACCTCTGAGTGAGACGGCTGGCTGACAGGGTACATGTCTTCCGCTTTACAGCTAATGCCACCGTCTTCCAAATGCTTTTCCAGTCTGCACTCCTGCCAGCCCTGTCTGGGCGCCCACGGGTCCACGGGCCTTGTCCACACTGAGCGTCACTGGAACCCTTCACCCCTCCCACTCTAATGGGTGTGCAGAGGGGCTCTGGGCTGTTGACTCTGGGACTTTTCACACGTACGCACCGCCTGGCTTCTCCTCTGTGAAGTCGTGTTCAAGCTTCCTGTCCGTGTATCTCCTGGGGTACCTGCCAGTAAATTCTCGATGCTAGTCTTTTGTCAGGTGTGTGTTGCAAATACCTTGTCCCTCTGTCCATCGACAGACGAACGCATGGGCACAGCTCAGCTCCAGGTCCAGTTACCATTGCCATTGCTAGTTGCAGGGGGCGCAGCCCACCATCCCTTGCGGGAGTCGAAACCAGCAACCTTGTGATTGAGAGGACGCGATCCAACCAACTGAGCCATCCAGGAGCTCAGCGGCAGCTCAGCTCAAGGTGCCGTGTTCAAACTTAGTTGCAGGGGGCGCTGCCCACCATCCCTTGCGGGACTCGAGGAATTGAACTGGCAACCTTGTGGTTGAGAGCCCGCTGGCCCATGTGGGAATCGAACCGGCAGCCTTCGGAGTTAGGAGCACGGAGCTCTAACCGCCTGAGCCACCGGGCCGGCCCCACTTCCCCGTCTTCTTAATCTTCAGGAAGTCTTGACTATCCTTGGCCTTTTGTATTTCCATGTAAATCAGTTTGTGAGATTCCACCAAAACAAGGGCCAGAATTTTGGTTGAAGTTGCAATGACTCTACAGAGCAGTTTGAAGTGATGTATTTATGATGGCGAATCTTCCAGTCTGTGAACATGGTATGTTGCTCCATTTATTCAGAACTCTTCTGACACCTCTCAGTAAGATTTCTATTACTTTTCGGTGGTGGTGGTGAAGGGGGTGGGGTGGGGTGTCTTACAAATTCTTTTACACTAGATTTGTTTCCCAAATAGTTCACATTTTTTGGTGCTCTGGTAAACAACATTTGTTGTTGATATATAAAAATACAATTGCTTTTTCTATGTAATAACTTTGCTAAATTTTCTTATGAACTTGAATAATCTGGCTGCAGGTTCTTTTGGGTTTTCTTTTTCTTTCTTTTTCTGTTTTATTTGGGGAAGGGGAACAGGACTTTATTGGGGAACAGTGTGTACTTCCAGGACTTTTTCCAAATCAAATTGTTGTCCTTTCAATCTTAGTTGTGGAGGGCGCAGTTTAGCTCCAGGTCCAGTTGCCATTGTTAGTTGCAGGAGGCACAGCCCACCATCCCTTGTGGGCGTTGAGGAGTCCAACCGGCAACCTTGTGGTTGAGAGCCCACTGGCCCATGGGGGAATCGAACTGGCAGCCTTTGGTGTTAGGAGCACAGAGCGCCAACCTCCTGAGCCAACGGACTGGCCCTCTTTTGGGTTATCTAGGTGGACGGTCACATCGTGAGCTGGTGGCCGTCATGCCTGCCTCTGCAGTACCGAAACGAGGTGCTGAGTGCTGCTGACTGAGCAGGGGCCGCGGTCTTCGAGTATCTTCTACCAATTTAAAAAGAAGCACCTTTGGAATGGGTCAAACCTCACACTCCTAACGAGGAGAACAACTTAGCAGGGCTTCAAAGGGAAGATTCTAGCGCAAAATGAAGGGGAAATTGTCTTCACAGAAAGAGTAGTGCAGAGAATTCAGACATTATGTTACACATTACATCACATATTACGTGGAATTCACTTATAGGATAATGGCTACTTATGTCAAGTGAATTTGCAAACTAGCAAGACCAAGCATTATTCTTTCTTTTAAAAAAAATAAATAAATAAATAAATAAATAAATAAATAAATAAATAATAAAATAAAAGGGAGCACTTTCTATTTCTTACTGAACTTATAGCTAAGAGATTGTGAGACTGTTTAGAAACATTACCTCCGTGCCCCCAGAAGTGAAGATTATGTCTTGAGGTTTCCCACCTATCATCTTCGCAAGGCTTTCCCGGGCTGCACTGATAATATCCTTGGCCTTCCTACCTTGAGAGACCAAAACGGAAATTCATGAACATTGCTTTCCCAAGCCCAATCAACATGTTTAAAAGAACAACCAGACACGAAGGAGCGAGAGAGCTGAGTGGGCAATTCTAAAACGAAACATGTCCTGTCAGCGTAACCACGGTAACAGGCTACAACCTAGAAATGACTTGGGGAAGGGACAGCTGTGAGATGTTAGCAAATCAGTCAGAAGTACTGAGATTGAAGTAACTTAGTGAGAGCCAGAAATAAATATGGGAGGACGCCGGGGAACCCGAAAATGCCCTCTGTCATGCTGTTCCTCTTACCGGATGCTAGAGGAGGGGAAGCTGTGGCCATCTGCCTTGCTTCCCATTCATCAAGACAGGAAAATGAAAGGATGGGATAATTTGCTTAAGATCACACTGCAAAACAACAAAAATAAGCAAAAATAGAACTCATCACTCCTCAACACAAAGTCCAACGCCATCTCACACAGCAGGTGCCCAGGTGAATAGGGGGGTTACTGCCTCAGGGACCCCTCTGCTTTCCCACAGGGGCCATGCAGCCCAGCCTTTACCAGTTTCACTGGCTCGTAGGAAAATAGGAACCAAACCTCATGAGACAGGGAAAGAAAGGCTCTGGGATGGGAATCCTGAAAATTTCAACAACCGTTCTTACTTAAATAGTCCACATGCCAGGAGCCTTCAAACTGTTTTGACTATTCAGCCTGTTTGTAAAAATAACACCAAAAACCAAAAAACCAAAAAACAGAGCATGAGCAGGCACCACCAAAATGTGTGTGTGTGTGTGTGTATATATATATATATATATATATATATATATATATATATATATATATATATATAATAAAACATACATAAAAGTAGGAATGTAAAAAGATGTGGTAAAAGTAAATATACAAAGTAGTTCACACACTCCCCTTAGGTTCCAGCGCTAAGTGGTGGTGGTCTGGTAGTCAGGAAAACCTCGTCGTTCTAGTTAGTGATACATTAAAAGACTGCAGTGAATGTCAGCTCAGGCAGGACAGCTGCCTGGCAACGCTCCTGGCTCCTCTCAGAATGTCGCTCATCCCCATGCACCAGCTACCCCGGCTCTTCCTCTAGGATTCGTGGAGCCACCCCAAGGAGCCCGCAGGGGGGCTGATTCCAAAGCAGCACGTCCTTCTCTGCTTATTCCCCCACTGTCCTCCCAGGGCAATGGCTGTGGCCCGTTTGGTGTATCATCTCCGCACCTTTTCCAGCACTTAAGCATTTCAGAGAGCTCTCTTTTCAAAAATGGGTTTCATAATTCACATGTTGGTTAGTAAAAACTTCCCTTTTCTACTTATCTACACTCTTGGCGGCCCTTCTAAGAAGACTCATGGGGCTATGTTGCCGCCATCCACACCTGTGAGGAGGGCTAAACTGAAGGCCTGACCCCTGCACAGGTTCGGGAGGACCTGCAAGTACCTCTGCCGGCAGGGACAGAAACGTACAACTCCTCCGGGGAGGGGACAGCAGCTCCCCAGGAAGTCAAATGCACACTTATCATAGGACCCAGTTGTTCTCCTCCTAGGTATTTATGGAAAATATTATTTACCTGAAACAAGAGAGCAATGCCCACGCTTTGGGCACGAATATTCTCAGCAGCATTAGAGCCCCGAACTGGAAACAGTTCAAGTCCATCAACAGACGAGCGCATGGGCACACTGGTCCCACACACCGCGGCCTGCTCAGCAGGAAAAAGCCATTGCCCAGACACCCAACGACCTGGATGAACCATGCCGCCTGGAGGAAGCCAGACAAAAAGGCTGAGAGTCACTGTAAAGCACACTAATCCAGTGACAAAGCACATTGCTGGGTACCTGGGGACTGGTCGGAAGGGGTTACAAAGGGCACCAGGAGACTTGGGGGCAATGGAAATATGCGCCCTCTTGATTGTGGTGATGGCTTCAGGGATGTGAGTCAAAAGCTGTCAAATTGTAGGCTTTAACGCGCAGGGTAGCGCATTTGAATTGCACGCCAATAAAGCTGTCAAAAGGGGCGGGGCTCTGGATGGTCTAGTTCCTTGTGCGTAGGCAGAGACCCGCCCCAGCGAGTCCCCAAAGCACAGCTATGGGACACCACATCCTACTTGCAGGTGGGAATGCTACCGGAAACAACCATTTAGTTGCTCTTTTCATTTACTTATAATTTAAATGTCCAAATAGGATCTAACACCACTTGCAATAAAAGTGCATAACCAAGGAGGTCATTATATGAACGGCAATTAGGCACTGTTATTGGAGTAACGTCCAACTTACTTCGGAGTGGGAGACAGATCTGTGGTGAGACAGGCAAGGCTCTTAGGAGACACATGCCTAAGAATTCAGAGGCAAAGATCAGCTATTTATAACTTCCTTTCAACTGATTCAGAAAAAATGGGGCAATGTTAATAACTGGTGAATCCAGGTAAAGGAAATGCGGGTGCTCATTACACTAGTATTTCAACTTTTCTGCAGATGCTACATTTCCCAAGATCAAACTTTGGCAGAAGGCGTTAGAACCAAAATCCATCACATATGTTTGACAGCAATGGTTCCTCTTCTCTCTCCCACCCCCAGCACATGATAATAATTGTCTTATTTTTTAGAAAAACAATGAAATAGAAATATGGCCTGAATATCAGACCAGGAACTTGGTTTGGTTCACTGCTCTCTCCAGCAGGCACAGAGGAAACACCCACGGAAATCTGATTTTACGTGTCATTAAGCAGGACTTGAGTCCTTGGAGATGAGTGCAAGTCTCATTAAGTCACAGCCCCTCCATCCTGGGGCAGGTGGGCCTTGAGGACGTCAGAAGATGCTACTGGCACAGGTTCTTGGGAGTGGCTGACCGCAGTAAGAGTGGTTATGGTGTGAAAAGCCCAGAACCCAGAGCTAGGAGCTGGTTCCTCTGGGACCAGTGAATGCCACTTGACCACTCCGAAAGTGGGCGCCCTCACCTGCACACCTGGGACCCTACCCCTGCCCACCTCACAGTTTATCCCCAATAACAGAGATGGGGGCATGGGAAGGGAGGACAATCTAACTCACGGACACACTAACACCCGCCCATCGTCTGCAACAATCAAGGGTTTGCCTAAGTGACAGAGACGAAGAAGCAGGAGCACATTATATTAAAACATGTGCTTGTTATCATGTAAGAACAGAGCAGTGAAGCGATGTCACCTTAAATTGTAGCTTTAGGAAGCCCTCATTTCCTTACAGTACGCATGCCGATTATAGAAAAATTCAAAACCAGGAAACAAAAAGAACCCCAAACCGCCCTCTGTCCCCTACTCAAAGATAACTGCGAAAGAGGTATTCGTGCATCCCGTCTGTGCTGAGGCTGACAGCTGTTCTCTCTGCCACTCTCCCTTCCTACAGTAACATTCTTGCTGAATTAAGACCACATTTAGATTAAGAAATTCTTTGATTGATTAAGAATTAAGACTGAATTTCCCAGCTGCCATTGCAATTAGAATGCCAATGAGTGGCCATGGGACCAACCTCCAGCAGTGGGTTATAAGCCAGAGTAGTACATGAACGTCCAGAAGTGTCTCTGAAGGACTCAGACCTCCCTTTTTCCTTCCCACAGGCTGGACTGCTGACATGATGGCTTGAGCTGTAGCAGCCATCTTGACACAAGGGGGTTAGAAGAATAAGACAGGAGCTGGGGCCCCTGGTGATGGCTGAGGACCACATGGGCCCTGGATTGAGAGAACAGACTTCAAGCTGCTGTCATTAGCAGTTTTCTGTCTCTCACAGCTGTGTTTCCCATCCTTGCACGTACACAAGTGTGTCTATGGGAGCAGGTAGGGGAAAACGATGAAACCGTATTATACGTCCTATTGTATAACGTGCTTTACCACGGGAACCAGGTGCCACTGCTCTCCTATGGGACAGTGACACGGTCTACACGGTCACTTTCTCAGGGTCCGACTCCAGTGCAGGGCCTCAGCATCCTTACGTTGATCAACCCCTGGAAGGGCACTGAGGCCAAGCCCCGGTGTGACAAACGTGTGGCATGTCCACTTCCCACACACCCTCAGCACCGCCCTTAAAATAAATTCCCCCGAAGGAATTCTTATTAGTACTATTAAGTCACAATCATGTGAAAGTAATTAAGTCATTCTGTCACAAAGGTCATTGTCTTCCTCCCTTTATTTTTTTGACTTTCTACCTGAGTATCAAAAGAAAGTGAATCGCCATGCATTTTTTAGTTATGGTTCTTAATTTGTGTAGACACAGGCTGTCCAGGCAACTGAAAAGCCACTGCCAGGCTACATGGGGTCAAGAACATGATTTGTCCCGCGGGTTATTCCTAAACTTCTTCAGGACAAACGCATTTTATTGGCATTTAATTGCTCCCCATATTGTCAAGTCTAATACACCAGGAAGTTTAATTTTATTAGAGGAAAGATTAGACACATGGAAATGTCCAGAAGGTTAGTCAGAACACATGTACCAAATAAACCAACAAATATGTTAATGCATGACTAGTACCCGATTTTGAAAATGCTTTTAGGGTGAAAAAGGTGAAGGGATTAAGAAGTACCAATTGGCAGTTAAGAAAATAGTCACGAGACATAAAGAACAGCTTAGGGAAGAGAGTCAATAATACGGTAATAAGTATGTATGGTGTCAGAATGGTACTAGACTTATGGGGGGATCGTTTCATAAGGTATATAAATGTCTAATCACTGAAACTAATATAAATATTGTATGTCATCTGTAATTGAAACATGTTAAAAATAATAAAAAAAATAAAAGAAAACGTTTCTAGTTATCAAGTTACTGTGAAACTTTAACTAAGTAACCAGCTATGAAAGCCCGCTGAAGCTTGTGAAGTTGCACACAGGTATTAGGGCAGGGGACTGCTTGAAAGGGATTTTAGTTCACCATCATCCACAGTTAAGATAGTTTATGTGAATTATCCCTGATAAACATTAAATAAGAAGGGTACAACCTGAGGTCGCCATCTGTAAAACATAATGGAACGCTACTGATTTGAAGCAAATTATTTTCCCAAACCTCCAATACAACGCGCTGCATTAAAACAAGAATAAATAACAAGAATATTTATAACTAAAGTAGAGACTTTAAAAGTAATTCTCATTTTTTAAAAATGCTGGGAGTATGGTCAATCTTGATGATTTAAAAGATTCATTTTGCAAATTTTGTAAGGATCAACTGAGAGATACGTGACAGGGTTTCACTAGGCAGTGTTATTACAAATAACTCAATAAAACATCTTTTTCACCCGGGCAAGGAAGACGGGTGTGTTCGTTAAAGATTAAAGATTATGGTATCAACAAGACTCGACATACAAATTCGATTTCAAATTTGGAAAACTACAAAGAATTACAGTGAAAGACTTGCCGTTAACAGAAAATCTATCCAAAACCAAGCGATCCCATGTGGTGTACAACTGCCCCCCATATGTCCCATCTGTGCGCTTCTAGAATTACCTGCAGGGTAAGGACTGCTGGGATTTCCCCAGGCTTCCCGCATGGCCTCGGTCATGGCCTGGATAACCTCTGGCTCCAGGGGGGTGGTTGCATTATAGTCCATATAAACTTTCCTGAAGGAAAGAAAACAAGGATGGCCTCATATGGAAAAGCAGATGGAGTATGGAAACACCGCTGCACTTGTCTGTCAATCATATCAGTAGGAGCAAACAAGGTCAAGGTCAGGCTGCTCCTCTGCATAAACTTCCATCCACCCCTTGGCTGCACTGGTGGTTCACCCGCAGCAGCTCGCAGGTTAGATCTGTGCCCCCAGGGAGCCCCACGTTCCCAAGGGCGTTTCCCCCAGCTTGCTTTTTTGACTTCACCAGTTTTCCCTTATTTCCCTGTGGTTTCTGTGAAGCTGTGAGACTGGGTATGATGGGGAGCCCATTCTCCCCACTCACCTCCCTCTTCACTTCCCCGACACTGGCAGGCTCCCTGGAGCAGAGGTGCTGCTCCTGCCCTCCAACTTTCTTTGGTTTTCTTTGCCTAGAGTAACCAAGCCCCACCTCCCCATAACTTTTTCTGTTTTTGCTCCAACTTGACCTTCTAGTAATGCTCCCTGCAGCTCTATTTAAAATTGCAGCCACCCACCCGTTCCCAGCACTCTTCTTTCCCCCTTCTCTCCTCATCACATGACACCCTAGATTGGTTCCTTGTTCACTGTCTGCCTCAACAGAAAGTAACAGCCGTCAGCCCAGGCAGCTCCATGGTCTCACAGCCTGGCTCTGCTGGCTTTCCTCACTGCTCTGTCACCAACACACAACAAAATCCTGCCTGATACTAGTAATCATTTTTACCTGATTTTTAAATCAACAATAGTGTTCAAACCGATCTACATGAAAATTCAAACACAATGACCATCCATGGTTGTTCAAACGGTTTTTTTTGTCTGTCTCTTAAATCAGGATGTGTTTTAATGCAGCATCTTGTCTATAAGCTGTTCGAAGTCACCTGATAGGTACAGGGCTTTGGGGCTTTGGGAAGTTTGATTAGACATCCTTGGCCACTCGTGTTAGGAATCCCGTCATGGTGTGACTTAAATCCACAAGCGCCCCGACTTGGCTCTCAGTCCCACTAAGTGCCCGCAAGATATTAGTGCCGCTGAGTGGCTGCAGCTTTCCAACCTGCTGCTTGGCTGAGCTCATTTCCGGCCTGAATTCCAGATGAACACTTTGTAGATCACTCCGTTCCATTATCTGCTCCTTCCTTAAAGTGCTATCAATATTGGATGGAAAAGCCGAACTCTAGCTTCACAACCAAAACGTAAAAAGGCATCGTGAAACTCCTCTCCACTCAGTCTCCTTTGGGGACATTCTTCAGCTCCCTGTCGCTCTCTCCCAATCAGAGTAGAATGCCTCAAGAAAGAGCTGGTCTGATTTAGACCTGGACCCAGATTTTAAAGGCACACACATCTTCAGGTAAAGAGAATTACGCTCCCCCCACACCCGCAAAGGAGTATTTAACACATTTCTGAATTAGATGGAGAAGACTCACAAACAAGACAAAACATCACCTCTGGCCCCTCCTCCATCTCCCCCCAGGGGAAATGGTTCCAGCAGGCTGAAGAAGGGGTGGGCTGGAAGCGCCTCCCAGTCTTCACCCCCTTTCCCAGCTCAGGCCAGCTGCCTGGGAGGCATCTTTCTTAATTCCTCCCTTCCCTACACCAATGCTTCGGCAGGTCCTGCGGTTGGTTCTGCCTCAGTACATCCACTTCTCCCGCCAGCACCCTTCCCTCCTAGATTATAAAGATCCCCAAGTGGTTTCCCTGCTTCCTCCCCTGCCCCACGCCCCTCCCTACTGTCTACAAGGCAGCCAGAATTCCTTTAAAATATGACTAAATTACATCATTCTCCTATTCAAACCTTCAAGATCCCCATCACCCTTAGCATGCACCCCGAAGTCCCTCCTGGGCTCTGTAGCTCTGCCGCGTCACCCGGCTGCCAGCTGCTCCGACAACCCCTGCTCCCCAGCTGCGCGCGCTCGGCACTCTTAGAGGCCACGCATCCCAGCAGGCTCCTTTCTGCCCTCGGGGCCTTTGCAGAGGCTGTTGCCTGTTCCCGGCGTGCTGTGCGCGTTCTCAGAACTAGTGCTGCTGACTCCTGGATGTCACGCAGGTTTCAGCCCAAAGACTTCCCCCGGAGGGCGCCCCGACCCCTCGCCCCGCGGTGCCTGGAGGGCTTCCCGGAGGAGGGCGCCAGCGGCTTTCCTCGCCTTCCCCGCAGAGTGCACACCTCTCCAGCGGGCTCTTCTCTTCGCAGCCGCCGGGCGGACTCGACACGCGAGTCTGCGCGCCGCAGCTCAGTTCGGCAGCCGCCTCCATCCCAGTCCCGCCGCTGCACAGCTCCGCCCATACGCCCCAGGCGCGGTCCAACTGGCCCAGCCGGTCCTGCCCCCGAGAGTAGCCTGGAGGCGGGGCCGCGAAGCCCGGCTCTCGTCCGGATTGGCTGGGCTGTGCCCTGCAGGCCAACCCCCGCGCTTCAGCGGGCCTAGAGCACTCTGAGGGGGCGGGGCCTCCCGCGCTGGGAGAGTAGAATGCTGATTGGCTGCGCGGGGTCAGGAGGGGGCGGGGCGCCGAGCGCGTCACAGAGGGCGTGGCTATGGAGCGCAGGCAGAAACCGCGAGGGAGCATAGTCTCCTTGGTTGCGGGGTGTGCGTGTCTGCCCTGCTCCTCAACCCCAAGATCCCTGCGCTGGTCCCGCGCATAGAGAAGGCGGCGCCCGATAGCGGGGGTGGCGGACGCGGCACACGGAGCTCGCATGCGTGCGCCCCGCTGTCCCCCCCATGCAGGCGGGCCACACTTCTGCGGCGTCGCAGTCCTGGGTGCTCCTGAGACACGCACCGAAGGCCCAGCTGGAGGGTCCGTCGTGGTCCTGCGCGTGCGTGACTCGATCTTCTCCATAGGTGACTCTGAGTGAACTGAAGAATCATTTAATGAGGGTGGATTAGAAGGGTCTGGAGCAGAGGCTGGGAGCCCATTTGGGCAAGGCAGGAGCGGGCGTGGACACGCAGGGAAAGTGGGTTCAAGATAGGTTTCCGAGGAAAAATGGGAGTGGGGGACAGCTGAACATGGGGCAGGAGGCAGAGTGAGGAAGCCATGACTAGCAAGTTAGCGCCTCATCTGGAAAGGGAGGAACGGGAGGGGAAGGTGATGGGCTGGGTTTGGGAGGTTGTCTGTGAGACGGCCCAGTGGAAAAGACTAACGTTCGTGGATCCCGTCAACAGTAACAGAAGTCAGTTGTGAAAGTGGTGAGAGGACGAAGATCCAGATTCTTAAATTCTAGCGAAGCCATCGACTGGCCACCCCTTGTGTAATTACAGTCTCTACGTTTCGGTGAGCCTTGAATGTGCCAGATACTGTTTGTCGTGTGGGGCGGCCTGTGGGGGTCTCTGCTCCCGCTCCCCACATAACGCAGGATGTGGCCAGGCCCAAAAAGGAGCACCCACGGAGCCATAGGTAGGGGAGTCATATCACTATATTCTCTCTGGTCGGAGACACACACAGTAGTAGCCACACCATCTGCAGTCCACCCTTCACTTCTCTGCCTGCCAACCAACCAACCAACCAACGCAGCCCCACAGTTACATCAGTAGCCAATTGGCTGCAACCAGTTACAGCTGATGGCCAACCAATCACAGTTGATGGTCATTCATGCCCCGAGCCAGCACCTCCCCATGCCAGGTTGAGAGCCTGGAAACTGCTCTCAGGGACTCTGTCCCCACACTCCACCCCTCCAGGGTCTCACCTCACAATCTAGGCAACAAGCATAGAAAAAAGCATTGGCCAAGTCCACTACGTAGTGATATGTTCCCAGGCAGACAGTCAGACGATCCATTAAATCATGAACTGAAGGCACTGCCGTGTGCAAAGGTGGCGTCACCTTATTTAACTCCCTATAGTCCACAGTCATTCGCCAGGTCCCATCTGGCTTCTTGACAGGCCATACTGGGGAGTTAAAGGGACTGTGCGTTGGCCTCACAATATGTGCCTTTTCCAATTCCAATATTGTACGACCAATCTCCTCCTGCCCTCCTGGCAGGCGGTACTGTCGCACTTTAACCATGTGCCAGGGCTGTGGCAACACTTGAGGAGGGTGGTGAGCATGCCCGCGTGTCACTGCTTTCGTCACTTGGATCCGGAGATGGAACTCTCCTACCGATGTCTGTAAGCTGAGGCCATGTAGCACATCCACCCCTAGAATATACTCCAGAATGGGGGAGACATAAACCTTGTAGGTACGAGGGGGAAGCATTCCTATACCCAGTGGTAAGGAAACAGCTTTTACAGTCACAGTCTTTCCCCCGTAGAAATCAATGCAGGTTGCTGGTCTGGGGAACAGTTCTGGGTTCCCATAAACAAGACTGCAGTGTGCGCCAGTGTCAACTAGGGCTAAAACCCTCTGCACATTAGAAGGGGACCAATGTAGGACAGTTCCACGTGGGGCCTCCGGTCCCTGCTCGTCCCCTCTGACCGGGTACCTTGGCCCCACCCCTAATCAAGCTGAAAGGAGTCGGCCTCAAGCGACTGCATGAAGTCCTGGAGGGACACGGGTCGCGCTTTCCCAGACTCCTCCTTTAGGCTTCTCTGGAATTGCTGTTCCAGACGCAACTGTTTCCAAAGTTCCAACAAGAGTACATTGGGTTGTCGGTCTATCTCCTCCTGATCGACCCCTGCTGCCACGAGATCACGCCACATCTATGCGCGTGTTACTCTCGGAGACCCGCGACCTCGCCCCTTTACCTTTGGTTTGGACTTCCAGATCTCAACTGTTCAGACGTCCTGTCTTAACTTTCTTCGCCTCCGGCTTCCAACATCCCCTAGGGTGGCCATGGCAGTTGTAACTTCATGGATCCGTCACCCCACACAGGGCGTAAGAATGGCGACCAGCGCTGATGTCTCCGATTACCTCTGACCTCTAGGCTGGCCAAGGACGAAATGGGCACCCAGGCCTCTGAGGCTGCTGGCCGAAGCGGTAGCGTCTTCCCCTGTAGGGAGTGGGCAAGCACAGTGGCCCATCGGAACTTGGGCACCAACCATGCTGAAGAAAGCCCGGGCTCTTCGGATAATTCACAACTCTGACTTCCAGCCGGGCTTCATGTTTCCCTGCTACAGCTTTGGAACCGACTCCTTTCTCCACCCTTGCGCTGTTCACAGTCACCGTGTGAGCCATTTAAAGGTGATTAAGAGCACTGAATCCTCTTTCCCTTCCCACCATTCCAGCCAGATGGAAAACACCCCCAGCTCGGCCATGTCCGCTGCTATCATCCCCCAAGTTGGAGAGGGCATCTCCGAAGAAGCCTTTAGACTTATAGGAAACTGGGACCCTGACCTTGCCTTCCATATTCAGCTCATCCTCAGCTGCTTGAAACTTCTCTTCAAATGTGTCCATATTTGCAACCTGCATGAATTCACCTCATTAGGCCAAGCCAGGCCACCTGAACACCACATCTCCAGGGCGCAGGTAGTCTTCCACCACCTCGCTCCCGGGCACCCATCGGACCCACTGCACTTCGTCTCGGCCAACATTTCAGTCCAAGAAATGTTGCCCCTGCTGGTTCTGAGCGAGTTCAGCCGGCTCCTGAGGACGGCGATGACAGGATATGGACATTTTGGAAAACTTTCTGAGGACAGTTATCAAGATGATGGATTGCCTTGGACACGAGGTCACAAAAAGGTTAGATTTTTTCTTTTTCTTTCATTCTTTTTTTTAATGCAGCCCAGAAACATGGGTAAGGGGGTGAGAGACTCAGGATTTGGGAGAGATTCTCTAACTTGCAGAGGTTTCCAAAGATACATTTGCTTCTTTCAAATGTAGTGCATTGTATAATCAACTGAGAATATGTTAAAATAGACTGGGACAACTGATCAGGTATTTTTTAGAACATTTCTTAATTGAAACATTTGTAAAACTTGATCATGAATGGGTATTAGATTTTTCAAATACTTTCTTTGGATCAATGAAATCAATGAATATGATCATACATTTCTTTTTCTTTAACCTGTTGATTCAGTAGAATACATTTATAGGGTATGAAGGTAGAAACAGCCTTTATATTTGGAATAAATCCCTTAAAAAAAAAAAAAAAAAAAGAATGGCTACCAAAGATCCAAAAGCACTCGCAGGGGCAGTACCCAAAACCAGATCTCTCATGCTGGCTGTAAAAAGATCATCATCCGGCCCCTGCATATTAGGGTTGAAAATAGCATGTCTTATACCCATTTCACGGATTATTTGAGTAAGTTCAGTATACGACTGCCATTGACTCACAGTGTCTGGCAGCTCGCCAGCCTGTCCCCATACTGTGCGTACCGAAGCAGTGAGCCACTCCATTAGAGAGTGGTTGCCCTGGTCATGGGCCAACCTATGGCAATTCTATAACCTTTGTCGCAGGGACGGATGCACTGTCACGAAGGCTAGCTTTTCCATCTCGCCTGGGGAGCAGAGAATGTTGTCTGCTCCCTCATCCCATAAACGTAATAGCCAAGCCGAGACTGGCTCTCCAGGGCGCTGTCTGTACCGCCTCCCCAGCTCCTGCAACTCAGTGGGAGTGTAAGGGGTGTAGGTCGTGAACTCAGTCACAGCTGGGTTGCCGGCAGCAACGCCCCCGGGGCCCAAAGGTTGCTCATGTTTTACCCTTTGCTTCAAGATTGGCCGGGCTTGGGGGTTGGGACCTACGTTGTCTCCACTTGCTTCCTCCGCCTCTGCCTGAGTCTCCACTGTGGGGCCCCTCTTATAACAGGAGGACCCAGACTTCCAGCGCCTCCAACTGGGACACCTGTTTGGGCACCTGGGCCATTTCATGAAGCACATTTTCCGTGTTGAGACTCAAGGCCGTGAGGAACATCCAGCCCACGCGGCCGGCTGTAGCCTTCGCCTCCTTCGGCAACTGCTTAGCCAGAGCCTGCAGGGCCCTCTCCACGCTGGCCGGAGAGCCGTCCATGTCCTCCCACCCCTCCTTGGGGGTCCAACTCCTGAGAACAGTGGCCACTGGGCACCACACACTATGTGGGGGCCACACGTCCTTCTGCCCAGAGTCAGACTCCTTTCCTACCTGGCCGGCATTTTGCTCGCCATGCCAAGCATCCATCCGATTGGGTGCACGCCTCAGTGCAAGATGTCCACAACCCTCGGAGCCTACAGCAGCAGCACATTACTAAAAGGAAGGTGACGCCTTCTATGGCCAGGAGGGAGGTGTACCATCTGGAGGCTCGAGTCTCCCAGGCAGACCGCGCCTCCCATTCCGGGCGCAACTCCTCTCGGGCCTTCTGAAACTGAACTTTTACATGCACAAACTGTGCTCCACCATGCTTCGGTAGGTTTTGGCCGGCACCATACCCTGCTCGCTGCGCCATTTGTCATGTGGGGTGGCCTGCGGGGTCTCTGGTCCCTCCCCACATAAGAACGCAGGATATGGTGAGGCCAAAAAGGAACACCCATGGAGCCATAGAAAGGGGAGTCATACCACTATATTCTCGCTGGCAGGTGGGCGAGACACACGCAGTAGTAGCCACATGATCCGCACCATTTACCTCTCTGCCTGCCAACCAACCAACCAATCAACACAGCCCTGCAGTTACATCAGTAGCCAATTGGCTAACCGGTTACAGCTGAAGGCCAACCAATCACAGTTGATGGTCATTCACTACTCGAGCCAGGACCTCCCCACGGGAGGCCAGAAGCCTGAAACTGCTCTCTGGGATTCTGGCCCCACACTGTTCTAAACACATTTCATATATTCAAACTAATCTTAGTAACACTCTTATCAAGGAGATACTGTTACCTTCACCTTACATATGAGGACATTAAGGCACAGGAAAGCATCTTTCCCAAGCTCACAAGGGTGGTGATGGAGCCAGAATTTGAATTCAGGAATGCTTTAAGTTGAATTTTAGTTGGCTTTTCAGACTTTCTCAATCTTATCTCCTTTGGGGTCCAGAAGTTGTCTTTCCCAGCACTGAAGTCTTTACATTTCTAGATTCTTTATTTCCCTTCATTCTTGCTTGCAAACGGAGCTCATTTCTTGCCAAATGCACCGAATAAAGTTCACACCAAAATTTAAGTAACAGGAGCCCAACTTCAGTCAAATGAGGAGGAAAAAGCATTAACGAATATCAAAATAGAAGTGGAACTGAAGACATCTGAAATGTCTACTGTATAGTCACAATTAAGGCACTGGGGAGTTCAGCAAGAGAAATTTCAGAGGGCACTGGGGGAAGAGGTGAAAGTTAAGGCGTATGGAACATGAAAGCGTGGAGAATGCAGTCAACTCTTAAAAAGGTTGAGAAAGGAAGGCGCTGCCCGGGTGGGGAAAGGAGCGATGGACAGGCAGAGGATTTTTAGGGCAATGCAACTGTTTTGTATACAATGGTGGGTACATGTCGTTAGACATTTGAGTTACTGAATTAGAATGAAACCCATATAATGTATGAGAATGAACCCCAATGTAAACTGTGGACTTTGGGGGGTGGTGATGTGTCACTGGAAGTTCATCACATTACATTTGTGGGATGTCCAGTCAGGGAGTTGTGCCTAAAGGGGGCAGGGACTATGGGAACTCTACTTTCACCCAATTTTGCTAAGAACCTAAAACCACTCTAAAAAACAAAACCTATTAAAAATCAGTAAAGGGACTGGACAGAGCAGGCATAACTGAAGAATTAGTGAGTGAAATGCCCGAGCACAGGAATTCTCATAGCTCAAAAGTAGATGAAAAACACAGAAGAAATGTCCAATACAGTGATTCTCAACTGGGAATGTTTTTCACTCCAGGGGACATCTGGCAATGTTTATTTTTGGTGGTTTTTTGTTTGTTTTTTTTTTAATTGGGGGAAGGGGAACAGGACTTTAGTGGGGAGCAGTGTGTACTTCCAGGACTTTTTTCCAAGTCAAGTTGTTGTCATTTCAATCTTAGTTGTGGAGGGTGCCGTTCAGCTTCAAGTTGTCCTTTCAGTCTTAGTTGTGGAGGGCGCAGCTCAGCTCCAGGTCCAGTTGCAGGGGGCACAGCCCACCATCCCTTGCGGGAGTTGAAACCGGCAACCTTATGGTTGAGAGGACGTGCTCCAACCAACTGAGTCATCCGGGAGCTCAGCGGCAGCTCAGCTCAAGGTGCTGTGTTCAATCTTAGTTGCAGGGGGCGCTGCCCACCATCCCTTGCAGGAGTTGAACTGGCAACCTTGTGGTTGAGAGCCCACTGGCCCATGTGGGAATCGAACTGGCAGCCTTCGGAGTTAGGAGCATGGAGCTCTAACTGCCTGAGCCACCGGGCCTGGCAATGTTTAGAGACAATTTTGGTTGTCACGGCGCGGGGGGTGGGTGGTGGGTGTGCTTCTGGGACCTAGTGAGTAGAGGCATGAATGCTACTGGACATCCCACAGTGCACAGGGCAGCCCCCACAGCAATGCATTATTTGGCCCCAAGTGTCCTCAGTGCTGGTGGTTTCGCATTTCCATTTGAGGCCATTCCTCCTGCGTAAGGACTGTGCAGGATTTTTGGTGCTAGTCTGCTGGTATGGCTTCTTTCAGCTTTTGCACGTGTATTTTGCCTTCATCTTTGGTATTTTTCCCAAAATACAGAACCCTCTGCTGTGGACTTATGGTTCCAATTCCATCCTGTTGCTGTTTCATTTAGCCTCGCTCATCCTGAAAAGCGTGACCACCTCCCTCCTCTCTGCAGCCCTGGCCTCCCCGTTGTTTTTATCTGTGTTTGGGGTGTTGCTGAGTGCAGGCCCCAGGGAGCAGTGGCGTAGATTGTGGTTAACCTCACGAGATGCCCGCTTGCCTGCCTTCATCTCCAAGCCATCTGAGAGCCTTGGAGGGCTGTGTGTGCTTTCCACCTGCTGTAGAGCAAGCCACGTTGTTGCTGTGGCATGAATCTCATGTAGAAACTGCAGAGCTGGCCCCGGCCATTTGCAGTAGCTAAAACACTGCTGTACAGTCTAAAAGGAATGGGTACCTTAGTATTTGCCAGCATAAACATATTTTCCTCTGCTCTTAGTTACATTCCTGGGGTTTGCTCACTTACCTGGAAAGATTTCATAGGGTGCAGGAGGCGACACTGTCCTTCCCTGTGGCGTGGCCATAACCAGGCCAGGCTCAGCAAAGTCCTGCGTCCTCTCTGGCCACCTGACGGCAGAGCCAGCATACCTTTTTTAAAGCCGCAGAAACAGATGGCACAGCCCTGGTGCTGGGTTCGAGCTTAGCAAAACCGAGGAGGGCACACACCAGGCAGTGGTGACTCCCCTTCCCGATATGTATTAGAGGTCTTCAAGGACAATGTCCACCGATCCCCAGGGATGCTCTGTCTCCCCACCCACCCTTTAAAGAACTGCAAAAATATAGTAAATTCTGATTAACATCAGACTTGTTGCTGATTTGATGATCAATCAAAATTTTTTCATATAAAAATTCCAACTAGATGTCAGCCACTTGTAGTCCGTAACCAGACGCTTCTTTCCCTGCCAGTGCAGTCTGTTCCAGGATTGTTTTACGTTCGTCCACTTAAAAATGTTTCATTTCACGAGCCCTGACTCCCCAGGATTGCAAAGCAGGTAACTTGCCGGTGGCATGTATGGGGGACGGTAAGAGGGGAGACGAGCCCTTTCTGTCTGAAAAGCTACCCCGGAACTTTCCGCCTAAGTGTGCTTGGAACACACGCAGCTGACACGTCAAATTCTAAGTACTAGCGTCACGGGCCCAGCTAACGTCCGAGCTGTTCAGGAGCTGTCCCTCCCAGGGCCGGCCTCTCCAGCCCGAGGCTCGGCATTCCCACCCCTGGCAGATCGGAAATCATCACTTATCACCTGTCGGTGGGGCACACGGACTGGAACCAGAAATGTTACTTTGGCCTCAGAGTGGGGAGGAGACCCCAAGAAACCACAAAGCCTGGAAGTTGGGGTCCCACAGCCGCTACCAGATGCCCACAGCAATGGGCAGAGCTGGGGGTGCTCCTTAAGACAGGGTTTCCACCGGACACAAAGGGATGCTCCAGTTCTGTGGGAAGGTCGTTTCTGAAGACTTACTTGATCCCTGACAAAGCAAAGCATCTTTCTGTTGTTTTGAGGTTCGAGTTAACAAGTGTTAGTTACCCCTTCAGTCCGGTCAAGAGGGCAGTGCTTTATCCACATTGGATGCACGTTTCCACTTAACTGCAGGTGTTGGCATCATTTCTTCCCCTCCACCTGGACCACCCACTGTGTAGCCTTCGTCCGCCCTCAGAGCCACTGTGAGATGTACCAGGATCCAGGCCTGGGGATGCTATCAGGCAGGGAACTGTGTGCCCGGGTCACAGGGCGGAAATCAGGCATGCGGGCGGGTCTGCTGCTGGCTTCCTGACACACCTGGCAGAGGACGGCCCAGAGTCCGGATAGGGAGTTCCCATGGTGGGACAGTGACAGTTTAGAGCTCCAATTATGAGTGAGTAACAGCAGGGCCTCTGCCAGGCCTCGGGAGCGGGA
This sequence comes from Rhinolophus sinicus, assembly GCF_036562045.2. Lineage (NCBI taxonomy): Eukaryota > Metazoa > Chordata > Mammalia > Chiroptera > Rhinolophidae > Rhinolophus > Rhinolophus sinicus. The sequence continues at coordinate 207,175,424 of NC_133751.1, read as the reverse complement.
CTGCTCTGCTCAGAGGCTGCCAGACCCTTTATGCAGCCCCACCCTTCCTGCTCTGAGTACCAGAGGTGTGGCCCGTCACCCAGGGGCCCCCCTCAGGCCCAATGGGCAGAGTTACTTATCACAGACCAGAAGCACGGCCTGCATCCCCCTGTGCCAACCTCCAGGACCGGCTGATCTCATAATGGGAGATTACATGATTAAGAAAAGCACAGCAGCTCGGGGAATCCAGAGGCCCGAGGAGCTGGGAGTCTGTGTCCAATCACCGTTCGTCGCGGGCTTCTTCTCGCCAATGGGCGAGCTGCGCGGAGCGCGTCATCGCGTCACTTGTGCAGGGAGTGATTTGCAGGGAGAAGGGGAAGAAGCAACCTCTAGCTTCAATTCTGAGTTCATTACAACTTCTCACAAATCTCAACAGCCGGTACAGCACGGTTTCAACAACGTAAACACGTTAAGGTAAGCAGACAACTCTTTAGAGCCCAGACACATTTCTCGCTGTTTATGCGGAACCCCGGCTACAATGGGCGGTCGTGAGGCTCCTCCCGGGCGGCCGGTGGGCAGAGGGGGCCGGGGCGGGGTGGAGGCGCCCTCTGGCGGGAGCTGCGCACACTTGTGACACACAGTCCGCGTCCTGCGTGTCGCCTGCTATCATCTGGCGTAATGCTTAATGTAGTCTTCAACTTTATTCCGGAAGTCCTCCTGCGGGGGACAAGGACGAGGGGCAGCGAGTCAGTGAGGAGGCGTGACACTAAAGGGACAAGGTGGCCCCGCGGAGCTCGGCGGGAATGAGAGGCCCGTGGAGCTGGCACGAGGCCGGGTGCCCAGTGTGAGACACTGCGTGCCAGGAGGGCGGGGATGGGGACACAGACAGACGCTCGGAGCACAAGGGACCCCAAGACCCTTCGTTTTGCAGATGGGGAGGGTGAGGCCCCCCAGTGTGTGTGGTCACAGTCACGACAGCCACACTGTCCACGGGACTGCACTCGGGCTCCCACAGCCCTCATCCCGTCACAAAAGTGGGCTGCAAAACTCACACGGCCACGGCCACAGCGCAGAGCCGACAGTGCTGCCGGCTCCTGGGGGGCCACAGCCAGAGCTCACTGGTCCTGAAGTGAAGGCCCCACAGGCACCCCCAGCCCGTCCTGCCCTCGGGACCAAAGGTGCCTCTGCTTAGTCTCAATCCCCTCCTCTCATCACCTCACCCAGGATAAAGCCCTGAGTCCTGGCCTCCAGGAAGCCTCCTGCTCAGGCCTCTGCTGCCTCCCCCGCCCCTCCTACACGAGGGCACACAGAGCATGACCCTCGTGAAGACTACGGACTCTGGAGACAGAACACCTGGGTTCAAATCTTGGGCTCTGCCTGTTTCTTGGCAAGTCTCTTACCTTCCTCAGCAGCAAATCAGGGAAAACAAGAGACCCTCCCTCGTGTTGTCAGAACAGGTGCACTCTGGGAAGTAGCTGGGAGTACCTGGCACCTGGGAGGGCCACTCAGTGTTGCTGCCACACAGCCACTGTCCTGCTCCCCTGCCCCAATCCCATGGCCTCTGTACCCTTCCCTGAACACCTGGAGCACATTCCTGCCTCAGGGCCTTTGCACTGGCTGTTGTCACTCTGGAACACATTCCCTGAGATCCACCTGGTTCACATCAGGTATATTCACACCTATCAGAAAGGCCTTCCCCAGCAGCAGCAACAATCCACTCCCCCCAGGCCTCCCTGGCCCCAGGCCCCACCTCTGCGTTGTTAGCTTAGCTATGCTTTGCCTCCTCCCACCAGAAGGTACACTCCACAGGGACAAGGGACTGTCTGTCCACGGCTCTCTCCTGAGCACTGAGCACCTCACTGGCACTTAGGTGGCCACCAGTCACACTTGGGATGAATAATGAATACAAAATAAGCGGAAAGTTCCGTAACCGTGATCAGGACACGGGCGGGGCATGTCTCAGAATTCACGTGGAGGCATCCCTGTCCAGAGGACTTTAGGTCCAGCGTGTGGGGCTAAGTTTATGAGGTGTAGGTCTGTCCCCGTTTCAGACAATGCAAGACAATCTGTACCGTCTCCCTCCTGGGCTCTGGAAGCGCGCTCCCTGTCATTATCACGTGCGTAACATCACAAGGTTTAGTCCACAAGGGCTGCCAACCACCACGACACTGAGTGTCAGCAACCATGACATGTGGAGTCACAGCATGAGTGGGCCCCCAGAAGAGGCGAGGGCCCAGGAGCACACCTGCAAGGGCTTGTCAGTGGTGTGGTCAGCGCAATGGACAAACCAAGGCTTTGCGAAGCCACACAAGCCATCCAGGGCCCCCCAAAGGCGGGGTGGAGGCTGAGAGCTGAGCTGAGTGGGGAGCCCTGAGGACAGGCTGAGGGTGCGGCCCGTGGCCAGAGCCGGCTCACACAGGGGTGCCCGGCCTCCTCAGCAGGACGCTGGCCGGATGGCTGGCCGGCCTCCTGGGCCCAACCAGGCCCACTGCATGGCTCACTGGGCCCTGCTGTGCCCATCACACGGGCTGTGCAGGGCACAGGCTGGGTGGCATGGCTCCCGCCCTGGTGGGGCACGCCTGCCCACCCTTGGGCCTGCTAAGTAAGGCAGGGCTGCTGCTCCTTGGTTCAGGGTGTGGGGACCAGCACACAGCACGTTTAAAATGCCCCTGCACTCTGGCACACAGGTTTTACATAAGCAGAAGCGATGCTCTTAACATTAGGTACCACAGTTAGAGCCAACCTGGTGACTTTTAGACCGTTACCTGTTCAGAGCAGCGTCAGAAGACCGAGCCATGTTAGGGGTGGTGAGAACTAGCAGGGCATCTCGGTCAGGAAACAAAACATGAGGTCGGGAACCAATCAGTGCGATCCACTTAGGTCTAACCCCCAAACCAGGTGGCCCCAGGCGTCAACACTGACAACTGCTGAGAGGCTCGTCCTAGTCTCACAGGGTCTCACAGGCTCCCGACTCCAGCCCAGACCCAGGCCTGTTCATGGGCTTCGTAAGAATGTGTGTACAAAGCATGCTTACTGCATTATTGTTTATAGTTGGGGGGAAAAGCCGTGGAAAAACCTGAGTGCCCACCAATAAGAGAATGGCTGCAGAAGCATGGTAGAACCACTTTATGGAATGTTAAAGTTCCTGAAATGAATGAGTGATAGTTTATGCACTGACTTGGAGGGGAAAAGGTTTAAAATGAGGAATTAAAGATTAAGAGTAGCGACGACGATCCCATTATCGGGCCAAAGGGGTGTGAATGAGCATAAGCTCATGGGGAGGTGTGGAGGGTCGTGGAGCCCACTGGAGGCCAAGCGGGCACGAGGGGGGGGGTGCCCCTCGTTCTCACTTCCGTATTCCTGTCCTGTTAAGGTGATGCAACAGTTGCCTGTTTTAAATCACTCGTACTCAATTCTAGGAAATCAATCACATCTAATAAAAACATGTCTGTGTGACCTTGGGTCAAACATTTTACTGAAACCACTCACATTTCTTTAAACACGTTATTTATAAATTGCTTCAAATTTTGTACTTATCTAATCAAGAGACGATAATCACCTTTTTACCAAACACCCAACCTAGAATATTCCTGTCACTAGCTTACCTTGTCCCTCAAATGATGCTCTGCGGCTTCAATATTCAGTGGGTCATCGAAATTCAGAAGGTCCTTAAAGAGAGAAACTTGATGAAACAACGGAAAGAATCGATCTTTCTCCTGTTTTATGAACAAGGCTACTGAAATCTATTCAGCAAATTGTGTAACGAATGACCTGCAGCACTGAAAAATTCTATTAAGGACTAAAGTTCTTTTATGTAAGAGCCCTGAACTTGACTGAAAGAAGTGGGAGTAATAATTCTACAGAATCGTACAAAGTGGTGAAAATGGATTAACAGCCGTCACATTCATTTCTAATGCTATTTTTGACAATTGGAGAATAAAAAACAATTCTCATTATGAGCATTTCTAAATTAAAGTCCCACTCCCTTTTCCTTAAAACTTTTCTTCATTTTGTTCTCAACAACTTGGCCTTCTGTCTGTGGCTCCTCTTTTGGCCTTAACTGGATTTTTCCTTGATCTTTTAACTGGCTTCACAAGCATCAGACTCAAAGCCCGGTAGCAAAGACATCTGGAACCAGACTGAATGTGAGGCAGTGACATTAGGCAGGTGTCCCCTGGCCTCAGGAGGGAGCACCAGCCCTTTTGTATCTTAGAAGACCCTGGAGTGGCTACTCCCCATTTCCCCCCAGAAACACCAGGATTTCAGATCAGAGGCCACGTCTTACCTCTGTACTGCCTACATCTCCTCTTAAAAATCAGGGTCAGAAGATTTGATCTTTTAATGAGTCACTGCTTCCCAAAGCCACAGATGGGTCATTATAAAGACAACCATATTTCTCCTCAGGAGAAATACTCAATTTAGGGGCTATACTCCTGATTTGGAAATAAGCATGGGTGTGACCAATAGTATTTCACAAACATAACAAAGAAAAATTGTGACTCTCTTTAATCATTTGGAAAATTAGACTCCAAGTCCTAGAAATACGCAAAAAGTACACATCACACAAGAAACCCAGTGTACATAAAGACTACACCAGACATACACAATTGTTCATCTTCTTTAGCCCGTATTTGACCTAAAATGAATATGGGATAACCAATCCAGGTTTAATCAGCAATTCTGATCAGCTCTTTAGAATTTGGAAGGTTTGGAGCACTTGGAAAGATGAAGATTGCACCAAATTTCTTTTTAAAAAAAAGAAAGAAAAGTCCAAGGAGCCAGTGCTCATTTCCTTCTATTAATTCTCCTGTACCGAGTTGTCAGCCAAAACCATTTTGGGTTTAGGGCCGAGGAAGCTGCGGGAAACGGTACGTTTCAGAAGTGTGTCTTTGTAGTGGCTGATGACAGTGACAGTGTGAGTTCCCAGTGCTCTTCAGCCCTCTCAACCAACGCTGAAGACGCAAAGGCTCGTTGTGACCAGGTGTGCCCACGAGGCAGAGTTTAAATCATGCTCGGGCCTCGTAGCCCCACAAGTAACACTTCACTCACTTCAATGAAAAAGCCCCCAATGACCGACATAGGGAGAGAACCACCCAACTGCCCCGTAACCTTGGGCACTGCCTTCCTCTGGGGATTAAGGGGGGTCCTGAAATCAAGAAGCATCGATTACAGCGGTCACCTGGTGACATCAGATGACAATGCAAAGGGAGGTGGGGACTTAAGAGTCTAATTCTGAGGCTCTGCTGGTTTTTATTTTGCTGAGATAAGAACACCATGGCCTCAGACGAAAGGACAGCAACCCCACCCCAGGGGGACTGAGCTGCGCAGGCACGTCCATCGTCCTGTGGGCTGTGAGGACGCGCTCATTTTCATAGAGGGACCTTGGTTTTACCAACAGTAGCAAAGCTTTTAATTTCCCCCAAAGACAGGTCTCTGAAGTTTATTTCTTTTAAAACTCTATTATGATCATAAAGGAAACACTCAAAGGAACAAATAATACATTAAACAATCCACACACCAGCTTTCAGCGGGATCCTTCCCAGATCCTCACCACGCCCCCGCCTGCCCTCCAGCCCCTGCCTGTGACGCGCTGTTTTCTGAGGACAGTGCACTTCATTGGTGGCTCACCACCGACACGAGAACAATTCTTAAGGTCTTGGGTCTGTAGGAGCTGAAAGGTAGGTGACCACATACTACTCCTTCGCCCAAACCAGGACACGTGGCCGTGAAGAGGGTTGTGGGTGGGCTACAGGTGAGAGTGGACAGAGCAGCACTGGGCCAGTTCCTGCCACAGGACCCACCACCCACGTGAAGGAGGCTAATGCAGGGGATGTGGCCTCGTGCCCGCAGGAGGTCAGGCAGCCGCTCCAGCTGGACGAGGGTGAGCATGCTCGGCTCCCACCCTCACCTTCCCCAGTCACCTCCCCACGTGTCACTCCAAAGGCTCTCAGTTCCCATCTCATTCTTCTGACTCATAAAAGTGTAACAGAAAACAGGGGTCAGTATGTACACAGTGTTGCTTTCACCCCATGTTATCCTTAGTGTGAGGTGTAAAACCCGCAGTCAGGGGAGTCAAGAAAAACTTGGATTTGGGTCAATATACTTACAGTAAACAAAGAGTTTAATCCCCAAACAACATCCTGAGGAAGAAAGAAGAAAACAGGTTTCAGGTGTGGAAGGGGGGCAGACAGATGGGTGTGTCAGCAGAACTTGGGGCACTGCCAGGAACGGGTGGCAGGAGAGCTCCTTCCGAGGAGGGGGACTGCCTGGACAGGAGCCAAGTCCCAGGACATGGCCAGGTGGCCATAGCAGTGGAGACCACACCTTGTGGGAGCCACAGTCATAACCGCAGTGTTCCCTGACTCTGGGATAGGCCCAAGCCCCTTCCCTCTGTTCGTCCCCCAAAGTGCCTATGTGGTGACACCCGACACCTGATAGCCCTTTCTGGCCACAGGAGTAGTCTACACACCAGTTTGCCGCTGTGTCCCATGAGGTGGTCACACACAGAACCGGGCCTGGCCCCAGGCCCAGTGAAGTCAACTGCTGGCCACTGTGACCCACACATGTCTCTCTGGCCCCCGTGTTCTCTAAGGGCAGTGATGCTACCATGTGCCCCCATCCTCTCCCAAGAGCTGGGGACGGGAATGGGGATGGTCTCTAATGGACGAGGTCAGGTTTCTGCAGAAGTTCTTTTGGAGGCAGGGCCTAGTCAGCTGGTCTGTGAAGGGCCGTGGGGAAAGCAAGCCTGGCATGCATGCAGGGCAGGGCCCAGGCCTGGCAGGCCTGCTCACGCTCACCCTGGTGACCCTAGGGACAGCGTCCGGCAGCATCTCTGTGACCACCAGCCTCTGTCTGATGTTAGCGCATCTGGCAGACTCAGACTTCTAAGTGGCTTTAGTTAGGACAACCTATGTAACCCACGCAGGACTGACTAGGTTGACATGTGGGGAAAGTATTCCTCTGGAGGAGAGGGAGCGGGAGGGGGAAGAAGGCACGTGCCATGTGCCAGCCAGTCCTCAGAGCTTCACAAACAGGCTGACCTGGGGAGGACGGTCACCAGGGAAGTTGGGCCTGGTCCAGATGACCACACCTTTGTGCAGAGTCGGGCTGAAGCAAACCCAGCCCCAGTGAGTGCTCTTCTGGGTGGTACTGACCCAACACAAGGTAGGGCAAAGGCTACGACTGTTTGAAACGTTTCTTTAGTCCCCAATGACAGCAAAGTCAGTAGCCGTGTACTAAGTGAACACTACCCAGAGTGCTGACTAAGTCTAATAAAAAGATCAAGCCACACGAAGAAACTACGTGTCCTCTGGGCACCAGTGAAGCAAGCCCTGAGGGGAAGCCACAGCTAGTGGCCTCATGTGGGCACCTGGGACTCACCGGAAAGCAGCTCAGGCCTCTGTTGCAGAAGCCCTGGGGCCATTTCCTTAGTGCCGGTAGCTCCCTGTCTACAGCCCCTGCCCAGGAAAGCCCTTGCCTCAGGGCACATGTGTCCTCTGTGCAGTGTAGCACACACCCACCCCTTCTCTCCTCCATCTCCGCATTCCTGGCAACTCTCCTCAGCCTGAGGGGGCGAGACAACTCTCACAGGCCGGGGGCGGGGGGACAGAAAGGAAAGGGCTGTCAATTATCTGAAGCACAGACGGTAAAGGGCTAAGGGGACAGCAAATGACCTGACACTGCTCTCCAGCCAGGAGAACGGGGTCCGCGGACCTGACCGGGCCGAGCGCTTGGCTGAGCAGTCCCTAGCGGTGGGGAAGGAAGGAGCAGGGGGGCCTGGCTGCTGCTGGGGACAATACAGACAGGCCATCGCGGCTCCTACAGGTGTCTGGTTACCAGGGCAGGGCTGTGGTCAATGGCATCGCAACCTACCTTTAACGTCCTTGTGGGAGCCCAGCCAGTGCCGTCAATCGAATGTTCTCTCAGTAAACTGAAACAGACACAGGCGGAGCAGTCAGCAGGGAGCAGCCTGTGGCCACGCAAGGCACAGGTGTGCCATGGCCGCCACGTCTCGTGTCCAGGAACGCCTTTCCTGCCCCCCTGCGTGGCCTCTCCACTTCCGAGGCAGGGCACATGCTTGCGCCTGCGCCCGTACTTTCTACTACAGCACACAAGGCCTTTCATCGCAGCGGGACACGGAGGGTGTACGCTGGGCTAAAGCATGCTTACAACAGTGGATAGTGTCCGTCAATTTAACATTTGGAAAGGGCGGGTGACAGCAACGACAATGGGAGCAAGTGACATTTAGAGCTTCCTGTTTGTGCAGCAGCTCAATGCTCAAGTCCCGTAAAGCCGCAACACCCCGAGGGTGGTGTGTCACCTCTCTGTCCCGCAGGCTGGCACCCATGTGCGCTCCTGCCACACGTTTCCACAGCTGTTCAAAAACTTAAGGGTAAAGGCAGATTAGCAAAAAATCCTGGCTGGTGCCCCGCCCCCTGGGGTGGGAGGACCACGTCCAGGGAAGGTCACACAGGCTTTGGAAGTTCCTTAGGTGGACGGGAGTCGTTTTCATCAGTCTCACTGACTGCAAACACACATTACACACTCATATAGATGACCATTCCATACTTTGAAAAATGGACCGGCTGGTTTCCTCTGGCAAGAACTCAGTCTGGCATTACTGGATGAGGTCCCACTGGTGCCCTGATCAGTACACAGCAGTTCCAAGGACACTGGCCACCCCCGGCCCCCTCCCGCCCACCCGTCTTCTCCCTCTGTGTGCCACCTGTCTGCAACAACACTCGCTGCCCCAGCGGACTGTCTTTTTCATACTAAAGGTAAAGACCGTCACAAAGGATGTAATCCAGCTGATCTTTTGATTTTGTTTTCGTATTTTAAATCATAAGGTGGCTAAATCAATCACTGATTTTCCCCAAAGGTCTCCACCTTTTGTAGCAAACCACCATCTGCTAAATTCCGGTCATGCTTTGCTAATAATTTGATCTCTCGGAAGACAGCAAAAGCGACAAGAGGAATTCCTGCTCGGGTCCTAATTTTGACTGAGGCAGGGGACGTGAGCACAGGAGCAAAGCCCGGGGAGAAGGTGGACCAGACGCCATTTAGGACCTGAAACTGAAGATCACGGGTCTTACAGTTTCCATAGTTACCCAACAGGTACTTAAAAGGGATGACGCCTTTAAAAAGGTACACTCTTCTAAAATGTACTTTCAACTTTCTATAAAAAATAAGGCTGGCATGAAACGGGGAACTACGTACAGAATGAAATGGGAGCATGGGCACTGACTGCACTTGCATGAAAGGAAAAACGCAGCCTGAAATCCTGGCAGCTAAGCCAGGGGCAGTCAGTTTTTACACTCCTGTCTTTCAAAGGTGACGAGTGTTTACTAAGATCAGAGAACTGTTACAAAGCCTTGCCCTCCGATTTCGTCAGGATACCGTTCCCTCTTAGCTACATTCAGCCACGTGGAGGGGACGCAGAGGGAGCACCGGGCAGGCGCAGGCTGCAGTGACTACACGTCCTCCGCCACCAGAGGGCGCCGGAGGCCGCGGGTCTGGAGGCGGCGCCGCGACCACTGAGCTACCTGGAGCGCAGCCCGAAGCGCCAGGGCGTGTTCCCAATCCTCCTTATCCTGGCCCAGCCTCACAATCCTCTGGGAGGTAACAGGGTGGAGAGCCCGGCGCTCACACATGCAGAAGGCAGGAAGGAATAGGGACTCACCTCAGACATATTTCGCCTGTCTCTGTGATGTTGGGGTGCCAGATCTTGGTCAAGCATTTCACTTTGGGGGGCTGCAACGCAGAGAGAGAGAGATCATAGGCTCGCCCCATCACCGCCTGTCCAAGGCCTAACCACACCCGATCTAGTCCCCGGGTCCACTGCTTACTTGGCATTCAGCAGGATCTCCAAGCGTGTTCAACCTCGGACACCGGGTGACGTCACCCGCGCAGAAGTGTGTTGTCACCCTACTAGCCTCACCGGTGAAGCCCACTGCACCCCGAACAAACCCCCTATAAGACCCGGGGCTGACGGATGGTGCTGGGGGCTGGGCTGCACTCCAGGGGGCCCTGTACCCTCCAGGCCCCAAGGCCAACCAGGAGCCCAGGCCCCTTTGGGCTACGTTGCTAAACTGTGGCTGCAAGTTACCGCTCCCCGCAGCAGTGGCCCATTTCTGAAGCCCACTTTATACTTAAAAGAGGGAGAGAGGATGAAAAGGAGTCGGTGGGAATGAGGCCTACCAGCCTCCGCTATGACGAGGCACGTTTACGTAAGTTCTTCTTTTAAGATCACGCTATTACAAACGCAATCCGTATTCACTTAAGATAAAAAGACCACAAAAACAAAAGGAAAGATATATTTATATGTATAAAATAACCCCACCCAGAAATAATCTCTATCACCCGAAAGTACATTTTTTGAGCCTCTTTTCTAGGACACACACACACAGACACCCACACACGGGTGTGTGCACATTCATTTTTCTTATTTTTTCACATTTTTGTCACCATGTCAGATGGCTTCGGGCTCTTTTGCATGTCATGTAGAAACAGTAGCATTTAACAAGCCAGCTCCCTACTACTGGGCATTGGGTTGCTTCCCGTTTCTGCTACCATCTGCTAAGTCAATGTTTGACCTTCGTTCACATCTGTAGGAAACATGTCCCCAGAATGAGGTCAGGGAGAGCAGCTGCTGGCCAGAGCGCTGGCTGTGGACACAGCACCAAGGGCCCTCTCCTCCAGGAAGGCCGCCAGCCTGCCCCTACCTGCAGGGAGGCCGTTCCCCAGTCCAAGTTCCACGGCAGGTCTCCTTGGTGTGAGCAGCTTAAGTGTCATCTCACAGCTATTGAAGTCACAACCCTTTGTCACAGAGACAACATTTTCCCAGTTTATCATTGGCACTAATTTGTATTTGTGATGTTATTCTGAGGTGTAGAGGCTTTAGATAAAAACCTCTATAATCAAATTTTTATCTTTGATCCCTACCTAGAAAATATTTCACCATCCAAATATTCTCCTGTACTTTCTCCAGTATTCTAATAGCCATCTTTTATTTGTATAAAACGAAAACTTTTCAGCACTCTCACAAATTTTCTTCCTGATTTCAAAACACCAAAACATCGAGACTCCCGGTAAAATGACTCGTCCAATTATGCAAATATAGGTGTCCGAGGATTCCAGCTGGGTTCAGAGTGAGTTTAAGTCAATTTAACGTGCTTTCGTTTGCTTTTCTACCAGTACCTGGGAATGCACTTGACAGAGAGCGCTCGAGGCCTTCCCCAAGAGGGGAGGTCAGGCCGCATAAATCTCTGGGTAACCGAATACAGTACCCACGCGACGGTGGGCAGCTGGAAGCACCGACTCGGCCTCAGGGGGCCCTGGGACCAATCTCCCTCCTTTCTACGAAGTCCCCGACACAGGTCACCTGCCCGCAGTCACCGCATCTCCCAGTGCCCGACTGCACTTGCGCCCTCTGCTCCTGGCCCTTCACCTTCCGTAGTCCAAGGTTGACACAGACGCCTTCCTGTCAATGGCCCCCTTACTGCAGTCCCCAGGACAGAAAAGCTCTGAATGAGAACCGTGGACCCGGGTTCTGACACACTTTCCAAACTGAAATGTTCTTGTAGACCCCCCGGACCCCACCTCCAGCGTAAGACAAACAGGAAATACCCAGTTCCACCTCCACCTTGGGGGCTGGCACTGCCATCTGCCTTGTCACATGGTAAAGACTGCGGTAAATGACAAACACTATGCTGCCAATCGAAGGGGAAAACTGGTTCTTCAGGGGACAATTGCTGACCATTTGAAAAATATGGTGAGATGCTTTTTAGAGCACTAAACATAAACGGTGCAGAACCATGGGCCTGGGAGGAAATGGAGGTGAGCTACTGGGATCGAAGGCCTGTTTTAACCATTTCACAACATAAACTCATGAAGAAAAAATAGATTTGACTGCAGTGGTGAAGCACAAACAAACTCTTACAGAACAACAGCAACAAAAGACAAACGAAAACGAACATATTTATAGCACCGCTGAGAAAACTAAAAGAAAAGTTTCATGTAATTTTTATGTAGGAATTGTTGTAACAAGAAAAACAAAAACCCCAACGGAAAAAAGGGCTAAGCACACAACATCTCATAAAAGACACAGCTATTAAGTAGGAAAAATATTTAACATCCTACTTAAGAATAAAAGTTCAAATGACAATTAGATGCCATTTATTTCCACCCAAAATGCCAAAGAAAAAACAATGCAAACACCCCATTTTGGTGAGGATTTAGGAAACGAAATTTCCACACCCTGATGGTGAGCCCATCAATTGGCATGAGGTCCCCGGAGGTAACTCAACAGCACGGAGGAGAGCCTTACCCTGAGCCCAGTGACTCCATCCATCCCTGTGATCCCACTGCCAAGCACTTGCCCACAAGAGAGGCCGGCACAGGCGCTGCTGCCCAGGACGCGGCTCACAGCGGCGGTTAGTTATCATAGGCTCAGCAATGGCAGCCCCCGCTGGCCCGCCTGTGTTTGCACGGTCTGTGAGCTAAGTATGGTTTTTACATTTTTAAAACTTTTTTTTTTTAAAGAAAGGACGTGACAGAGAGCACACAGGGTCCACAAAGCCTGAAGTATTTACTATTTGGCCCTTTACAGAAAGTTTTGTTCATAACATCAAAAAGCTGGTCAACCTGTGACCAACGATGAGCGATCGGTAGAAAACCACGATACACCATACAATGGACTGCTCTGTTAATAACATGTGATTACATGTAACTGACGTGACAGCATGTTCCTCACATAATGTGGAAGCCCCGTTACCAAGCTGTGTGTGGCATGACCCTACTTGCATGTATGATTATGTGTCGTGTTAATGGTGACCATCGCTGGGTAGAGAGACGACAGGTGAGCAACACTCTGTTTTTGCACAGCCACATGTTCTCCATTTCCTACCAAGTATAGTAAATGCACAAAGAGAAGAGGGGCGAGAGGCAGGTCAGGCTCTCCTCCTGCAAACATGGCGGACGGCCCTTCCTTATCGCTGTGGGGCTGGTCATGGCCGTGTTACTTGGTTCGGCTCCATTACCAATAACGCGAGAGGATGTGACATGGTCACTTCCAGGAGGAAGCTGGTGCCAGAGAGCAAAAAGCCAGGTTCCTTTCTCCTGCTTCAGCGCAGTTTCCTCCAACCACCTAAGATGGACATGCCATGAAGCAGCCGAGACCTGGGGACTGTGTGACCCCACAGCTGGGCCGCCGGCGGCACCACGGCCCTACTCCTCCTCGGGTGTCCCGTCACCCTGGGGGTTCCCCACTGCCCATCACCAGGCTGGCTCATCACTGGGTCTGTGTCTGTCTCCTGGGAGACTGAGATTCTCAAAAGGCCACCCGACTTCTCATGTCTAGCCTGCAGTAGCTGACACAGAACCTGGCACATTTTAGGAGCTCACTGAATGTCACTAAATCATTTCAGTCGATTTCTAGGACTGAGACAGAGCACGAGGCAGGCTTGAGGCTATCAGGTCAAGTTCAGAGACAAAAAGCCAAAGAGCCAAAGCGCATTTTGAATTGTAGCTGCTTGGGTACGGTGTGTGTGCGTGGGGGTCGGGGTGGAGGTGGGTGGGGGGTGGGGGGTGGGGTGGGGGGCGGGGGGAGGGATACCAAATAGGTGTTTTCTTTCTTTTAAAAGTTTTATTCTAAAATCATCATCTACTTCACTGATTAAAAGTTTTTCGAATTCACAATCTAAATAACAGACTTTAATTGCAGGAACTATAATGTAAGTGTTTCGGGGTAAAAACAGGTCCTTATGAAGCATAGAAATCATACAAGTTAGGTTATGGCATAACAGCAAATGAAATGAACCCCGAGGAGACGCACGCAGGCCTGTTGGGCTGATCTGCTAAGAACTGGCCGAGTCTCCTCACCCAAAGGAAACAAGGGTCCTTAGAGCTGCCTCGCAGACTCACACAGCCCCACATGCCGTAACCTGTGTATTTCCATACGCTGGCATACGCTGGTTCAATGTCCTATAGCACAGGTGTGCAGGGGCAGAGAGCGCGCCAACCCCTGACAGGTGTGTGCTGCGTGCACGGTGTGGCAGGCCCTCCAGCGCTGGAAGCACTGTAACTAGGACATTCCCAGACGCCTCCTGTGGGGAGCTGACAGTCTAGTGGAAAGACACGCTAAGGAGAACTGTACAAGTAAAGATCAACTACAATAAAGTTGTATCAGTTAAGCACTACACCTCATAGTTTCCTGGGGACAGTGTCACCCTCGACTTCTTGCCGTGAGGTCATGCTACTCACTGGCCTGTCAGTGAGGCAGCGGCGCCCCCTTAGCCTAGATGAGGCAGAGAACAAGGAGAGGCCGGGGAGTGACAGGCCGGGTCCACCCCAGGGGACTGGCCTCTCAGAGTTTCCCAGCTGGAGAAGGGGCTTTACTCCTGATGAAATGGGACCAGCCCATCAGTTAGAAATTTTCCAAAGGAGACAGAAACTGAAATATAAAAATGTAAAATCATTACAAGTCACCAATTAATACAGGACACATGTCTTTGAGGCCCAGTGGTTTCTAGCCGGTTTACCCACTTCCTGCCTGGCAGTTTCTTGAAGAAGTCACACAGGGAAGGAACACTATGACAAACATTTCGTCACCACCAAGTGGCCACTGGGTGCGGCAGGAAGCTGGGCAGCTCTGGACAAGACTCAGCGAACCGTCTGGACCAGCCCAGCTCACTCGGCAAGCCGTCCACTGTCCCGTTGGGAGCCCTCAACGGCTGACGTGTAAGGATATGAACAGGAAGCTCACCACGGAACGGGTGCAGAATGATGCGAGGTAAAGTGAGTGGAAGCACCGAGAAGCTCTCCACAAGTCTGTTCCTTCCTGGTTTTCTCATGTTCTGCTTTCTTCCTACACTGGGAACGAGACTGCTCCTAAATGATGCCTCACATGCCGGCAACAGCAGAACAACAGCTCTCAGATCCCTTGAGGCTGTGTCCCAAGTTCACCAGCTTATGCTAAACTCCTCCCCAGGCCTCCGCCTCCTCAGGAACCCACCGCTTTTCCGGAAAGACTGTCATAAACTCACCACCCTTTCATTTTAACATTCCTCTGGTGAGTAATCCAGAGAGATAGCTTGTCCAGATAACTTGAAAGTCTGGCATTGTAAGTCCTGTATGTCTGGTTGTTTCTAGAAACCATGAAAACAGCCCCCAAATTCTAAATATCTGTACTTAATCCAAACCTCTCAAGCTGCCTCTCACCTGAGGGAGTACGACGTTTTCAAGCCGGGATTTTCAGTTTGTGATTAGGATACTGTGGAAAGTCTCAGCAGGTAGCTGGACGGATGGACAAAGACCTGAAACGCATATTTTCCTGCCTGCTTACAAATTACATCTGTTTTTTGTTTTTCGGATTGCTAACTCATCCTCATAAACTGCATGTCAAAAAAATTTTTAATGTAGTAGCCAATAAAGATCAGTTTCCATTGATAAAGGTTTGGCTTTGAACAAAAGTGTTACAGCCCGAGTTATACTCTGGTGGAGGGGGCGGGCAGGAAAGATTCCATTTGTCATATAGTGGGGAGCAGTCACTGCAGGTAAAGTAACGGGGCACATGGTGTCTCCAATACCCACAGCCTCAGGTTAACGAGGGACTGAATTTTACCATCAGGTTTTCCCTTCCTCTTTAGAGAAGGCTGGGAAACTTGGGGGGAATGTATACATATTCATGTAGTCATACAGTAAGTAAGAGAACTGGGCACGAGCCAACCCCAATGGTCCAGCGGGACTGCACGTGCCCCCAGGCACAGCTCGCCCTTTCCACTCTCCCCTCTCAGGGTGTGAGGACTGGTTCAGAATCTTCAACGGCTTCTCACTGCCCAAGTGAAAATGCTCAGCAAGCCCCCCAATCTGAGTCTTCTCACTGCGCCCCCCGCCCTCAACCCAGCTCCTCACTGAAGTCGCTCGGCCAGTCCACCACACAGGCTGCCCGCTCTCATTTCCATGCCTGTCAGCACGGTTCCCGAGACGTCCACGTTGCCTAGGTCACCCCGTGGTGACGGGCCAACCCACAGGAGGACGACGCCAGCTGACTCTCTAGGGCTGAACGGCCCCGGCCACTTGCCAGAATTGACTCTTTTTCTACTCTGAGTCCCCGTCAACTAGTTTCCATCACTGATCGCGGTCTACTATCTGCCACCTACCACTTTTATCATTTTATGAGAATTTTCTACATTTTCTCTCACCTTCCTAATGGTAGGTAAGGTCCTTAAGAGCTAAGAGAATGTCACAGTGCCTGGTATCATTACTCCCTAGAAGGGTCTATGAGGGATTACCATGTAGCTATGGGTATAGATTACTTACAATTGAAAACTACAGGTCATTTTTTCCCTAAAATACATATTTTACACATTTCTGGAATTCTGGTGTTATACCATAAACAAAACTACAGTTGTAAATAAAATGCTGTTTTCTTCAGTGCCAGAATTTAACAAGGAAGAGTGACATGGAATCCACGGGCAGCTCACAGTACAGGTCCTGCCGCGGCCCGGCCACTGCGACCGTGGCAGAGCTGAGGCCCAGTGCGGACTGCCTAGCACGTCCTCACAGACGTTTACCAACCAAGTGACTCTCAACTAAAACCCTAAATCCCGCTGCTGAGTGACATCTCCCACAGCAGTATCGGCAATTTCACGCTCAGTCCCAGGCCCCGGGGACACAGGGGACAGAACACGGGAAGGGGGGAAAGTGTGGGCCTCACGACGGCCACCCAGCCACACGAAGGGAACAAGGGCTCAAAGGCAGGCTACTCACCACCATGTTGTAGGCATCAGGAACTTCAGTTTCAAACTGAAATTTTCCACCCTGGTAGTAACCCTCATCTATCAGAAAACACAAAACAAAACAAAAGATCCTTTAAATTTTTTAAAAAAGGAAACAAAAGCAAACACTATGTTAGGACATGGCAAATACAGAGAATTAAGAGCTAACAACAGGGTGTGGTGCTTTTGTCAGGTCACCAAACCCTGCCCTGGCCTGGCGAGCCGGGGCTCCACACTGGCCGCCTGCTGTCCGTGAGACCTGGGGAAGGCGCAGGCATCCTTCTGGAAGGCCAAGACCGGCTCCTTCTCTCCCTCAGTCCCCCAGAACACACCCTCAGCAGCCCTGCTCCCCCTGGGCCCCACTCAGTCTGCACTGTAACACCCAGTGTGTCCCCTCAAATACACACCATGACTGGGAACCCCTTGTTCCCACTGCTTGGTCACCTGTTTGCTGCTGGTCTCCCCATGAGAACGTCAGTTCCACGGGGTGGTAGACTAGCGGCGACTGCTGTACCCCTAGTGCCTGGCACGTGGCTTCCGGTCCTTTAACAAAGGTTTACCGAAGACAGACCCTCTGGCAGGCACTGCTCGGGCCGGGGACACAGCCGTGCACCGCCTGCAGCTTGGTGCAGCCTGCAGAACAGAGCGGGCTCTCTGGCACGGGGCTGGCGGGCATGCAGGAGGAGGTCCAGGGTCAGAGCGGTACCGCCATGCCACTGCCCAGGTCTGCAGACCCCACAGCGCGGTCCCAACCCCCTTGGCTGTGCCACCGGCCTGTCTGCCTCTTCCGGTCCCTCCCCCCGCCCGCAGGTGAGCCTGGCTGCCTCGGTGGGAAACGCTGCTGGTGCTGCTGCCAGCAGAGGGCGCCCCAGCACAAACCTGCGGAGCCCGGCAACGTCCCCCAGGAGCTATATTACTCAAGACGTCACAATGCGACAAAATGAGCACTGTCTTTTAAAAGAAAGTTCAACTTCCCCAACAATATTTATCAGCACAAGCAAATAAGCAATACCACATCTTACCGCTTCCCTCAGCCTTTTATATAAAATGAACATTTAATAAATAGCCTGTTTGCCTTTTTCGTTCAACTAGCTTTCATTTTTAAGCCAGTCTGCCCGTGGTTTCCGTCTTTGGTATTATGTTTAAAAAGAAAAGGTCTTTCCCAACCAAGATTATACAAATGTTTTATTTCTATATTTTCTCCTAGTGATCTTACGATTTCACGTGTGTGCTCAGCTCATTCCTTCATCTAGAATTCATTATAGAGGAAGGCGCTGGATTTTTTCCAACTGCTTCATCAGCCTGTCCTTTCCGCATTTACAAGTCTATTTCTAGTGCTCAAGAACACACTTGGATTAGTGACTGGCTGTATCAAGTCTTTGGAAAAGAAATTTTGGGGGGAAAAATTTTAACTCCAGACAAAAGAACGTTTTAGATAAGGGGCACCTTCGGTACAGAACACTGCCACGCCTTGTTCCCCAGGGCTGTGCCGGCTCGGCTCATGCCGCCACCCACGCAGCCTAACGCCAGGCTCCCGCAGCCACGCGCACTGGGAAGTGTTGTCACAGTTCTGGCTTCGTCTGGACCCTCCATCCTGCCACACTGCAGCCTTTCTCCAGCTGTCTGTGCCTCTAACTCATCACAGCCTCACCTCCACTGCCTACCAGTTCCAAACAAACTGTCATTTGGCCTAATGTGCTTTAGAATTTATCACGTTCCTCTGGCCTAGTCTAGTTCTCAGATGATAATTATTAGAATTGTATCATCTCTGAACTCATTGAAAACAGCAGACTGCTCTAATTTTTCTCTATCTCATGGAACAAGTGTCTTTTGGGAAGAGATCTGCTTCTGAGCCAGTGTTTCTTTTTCCCTCTCCTAAGCCACACAGCTTTGGACCTGCTCCAGCGCGTTTATTACTGAATTTGCCTAGAAACTCCACAGTCCAACTGAAAAAGCAGTTGGGGGAGCCGATGAGCGAGAGGAGCCCGAGACCACCTCTGGCTGTTTCTCAGGGAAGACCCCGGTGGAGTTCTTGCTGGGCCACCCTCGGGTCTGGCTCGCAGGCCTGCACTTTGCGGGGCGGGCGTGCAGAAAGGCCTGCCAGCTCTGGAGCTGGCGGGCAGGGGGCTCATTAGAGCGTCTGTAACCCAGTGCGCACGCACTGTGGCCCAGGGCACCAAATCCAGCCTGTGACAGGCTGTCACTCTCCATGGCTGCTGTGGCCGAAAACACCCTGCTTCTAAGACAACTGGGTGTTCCCGCAACACAATGAAACGCAGTGGGGAAGCCCCTGGCACCCAGGCCTCAGTGGACCAGCCTGTCCCCACCCCCACGGTGACAGGGAGAGGAACCGCACACCAGTGTCTCCAGCCAGGTTATGGGTGTCGTGGGCACCAAGAGCTTTAGAGAACCCACTGCTAGAGGGCCAGTGTCCACGTGTGCTCTACCCTAAAATGCACCTGCCCTCCAGAGCTCTTGAGGTCAAGGAGTCACACCAGCTGTCCTCTGCCACCTCCTCTTGTAAAGGGCCTCCTTCTCATCCGGCTTCTTACTGTGATGCTGCCTGAGTTGTAAACAAATCCTAGAGGCCCAAAGGACCGGGTGATGCACTGGTCCCAGGGAAGCCCCATGAATGAGGCATTTCGGTAGGGCTGTGCTCTCCCCCACCTCACATCCACTTTTCTGTTCAGGGCAAAGCATGGATTCTATTATAACCACAGTATCCAGGGTCAGGTCGGCCGACCTCGCATTCAGATACACTATGGAGTCTCAGGGCAGCGTGCGCAACATCTCACATAGTAACTGCCATCCCTACACGACCATAAAAGAACACGTCACCCACCCCCGTGAGAAGCAGAGGCGCCAACAAGCAACAGGAACGGCGCCTTCTTCCACCCAGGTGACCAGCTCCAGGCCTCACTTATGCACTGGGAACTGAACTTGGAAGTGAGATGGATCTCACGGGGAGACCAGAAATGAAAAGGGAAGACTTGGTGAGGGTGAGAGGGAGGGAGACAAGAAAGGAGAGGGGAGGGAGGAGGGAAGGGAGGGGTGGAGGGGTGGAGAGGAGAGAGGAAGAGAGGAAATGGAAGAGGAATGGAGGGGAGGGGAGGGGAGAGGAAAAGAGGAACGGGGAAAGGAAAGGAGGGGAGAGGGCAGAGAGGAAGAGACTGACTGCTGACTGGTTTGGCAGTTAGAACTGTTCTGCCTATTAGTGTATACGGCAGATATTTCTGACAGACTCAATGAGCTAAATTCTGCAGCTTCAAGCTTTTGAGGAAAAATAAAGCATGTGATAAGTTTTGAACATATTATATTTGTAAGGCTATGATGAAATTAATAATTTCACAGTTTTCTCAGCTCTGAGTATTTCAGGTAAAATGCAGTATTTCCAAGTGAAGAGTGACATGTGCGATCAATCAGGTCTTGGGAAAGTGATTTTGTGCACGCCTCAGAAACTGCCGCGAAGGGACGCTAATGCCTGGCGACAGAGCCCTTTCCAAGTTAGGAGCCTTCCCATTCTCTGCTCTCAGCACAGTGGAAGAAGGGCCTCATCTCACAGTCAGCCGAAAGATCTCAAAGATCGTGAAAATACTGTTATTTTGCAGTGTATAATGCGCACCCACGTTTCTGGCCCAAACTTTCAGGGAAAAAAATCTTTCGTTTTAATTCAAATATTTTTGTTCACATCTAGGTACTTGTTTTTTGTATTATAAAAAATTTTAGCATTTATTTTTTAACATATTATGGTACAAGAAATGTTATGTAACAAATAATTACAAAACACAAGAAGAGACACAAGACATGAAAACTTTTATGCATCGGTAACAAATATTTATACGTCAAAGAAGGCCAAGAACTCTTCGTCGCTGCAAGTTCGTTGTAAGCTCAACAAACCCAATGATCGTATTCCAGGGTATTATTCTGCATGCGGATATCGCCATTGATTTCTAGAGTTACTCTTTTAACTCACAAGCACAAATAAAAGAATTACAAACACTTATTTAGACACGGAATTCGTACTACCCACATGCAATGTGCATCCTTATTTTTCCCTCACAAATTTAGGCAAAAAAGTGCACATTATACATGGAAAATATGGTCCTTTGTATCACTTTTGGCCCCTCTGACCTTGGAAGTCCCAGGACAGATGACACAGCTACAACAAAACGCCCTCCATGGCCGTCTGCTCATTTATATGGAGAAGCTGTTCTCAGTGTCTACATCTACGGACAAAATGAAAGCAGAAAAGTGACACTGAGTCCTTCCTTCTAGCATAAAACAATATTCTTTCACAAATGTATTAACTAAATCAGAGAAACACGCTGATACATTTGAGATGAAATGCTCTTATGGTTAATAACCATCGAAGCTTGCGACACATGGTATAGTTATTATTCACCCAACCAATACTTGGTGAGCGCCCACCACGTGCCAGGCATTGCTCCCAGCACTGGTGACACAGCAGCAAGGCACCTTCCTGCCCCTATGAAGCCTCCTCTCCAGTGGAAGGAGACAGAATAAATAAATATATAATAGAAGGGAGCAGGAGCGGGGAGAGGCTTGAAAAAGGAGGATACCAGAGCAATGAACACTCTGGAGAGGGGAAGCTGGGTGAGGCCACCGAGGGGGCGGGTATGTCCAGGGAACACTGCAGAGGCCAGAAAGCCAGACAGGGAATCGGAGCTGAGGCCCAAGGGGTAACCGGCTCGGCCTTGCGGCCACTGAATGAGTAGAAAGCCAGGAGAGGGGTGAGCACAGATAAACAGGTCACAGGCTGGAAGCCCTGGGGAGCCAGGTGAGAGACCATGCCGGTCAGTATCAGGGTGGGAGCAGCCGAAGGGGAAATACTTTGGTGGGAGCAACACGCCCTGTGCTGGCAGGTTCAGCGTGGGTTGGGGAAGAAAGGGACCAAAGGATCTTTGACCCTTTGGTTGAAAGGGCAGTGTTGCCACCAGAAGGCACAACTGAGGGCACATGAAGTTCAACATCAGACACGTGACTCTGAGATTTCACATCAACATGCAAGTGGAGGCAGTGACGGCAGCTGACAGATCATTCTGGAATGTGGGGAGAGGTTGGGCTGGATGAGAGGCGTTTGGGAGCTGCTCTGTGTACAGATGTGTTTAGATTTCATGAGCGGGTGAGGTCCCTGGGGACCTGACCATGGCGATCCAAGGACAGAGCCTTGAGGTCCCCTTAGAGGGCTGGGGAGATGGGACAGGACGGTAGCTGGCTCGGAGGGAAACCAGGGGCCCAGAGCTGGTACAAACAGTAACTAATAACCATGGAAAAGAAAGTGCTTGATACCTACGTGTCTTATAGTTGAGGAACTTTTAAAATAATTATTCTATACATAGTTACAAAAAAGTAGGACAGGGTGAGAAACCCTCCTAAGTAGGAAGACGCTCACATTCGGATAAAACTCTATGGGACGAGTGGAATGAAAACCTTGGGCAGGGAGAGGAAGAAGCAGTGGGCATTTCCCAACCACTGAAGCAGCATTTGTTTATGTTTTTAAAAAAAGCAGGATGGTGGGTGTATCCACCAGAAACATTTAAAAGTAATATGATACTTTTATCTTTAAATGTCAGTCTTTACAGCACACTGGAAATGACACTCCACGTAAATTTTAAACTTCAGTCAGAAAAGCAGCTTCCGGCCAGTGTGTTCAGCGGCCCGGTCGGCGTACTTTCTCTGTAAGGGGCCAGACAGTAAGTCTCCGGGCCGCAGGTCTCTGTTCCGTACTGTTTTGTTTGTTAACAGCCCTTTGAAAATGTACAACCCTTTCTCGGTTGAAGGCTGCACAGGCCTGGCTCACGGGTCGAGTTTGCCTAGTCCAACACCCGGGGCGACACTGTGACACCCATCACTCATCAAGTTGCTTCACAGGAGGGAAAGCGGGTGTGGGTTGACTTATTCAGGGATAGCTTGGGGGGGGGGTAGCATTAGGTAAGATCTGAGAATAAGGACGCGTGGTCACCTGAGGCCACGCACACAGTCACCCAGTCCAACAGTGCTCGGTGGGACAGCAAGACATCATGCTCTAACGGAGAAACTGAGGCCGGGGATCACGTACTGACTGCAGCCCCACAGCTAGCAGGTGGCAGAGCTGGATGGCCAGGGCAGGAGCAGACAAGGGAGGGGGGCGACAGTGCTGACAGCAGACGCTGACACGCAGCAGAGCAGGGGCCAGCTCAGGCAGGTGTGGGACTGGGGCCACGCCCCCTCGCGGGCGGGGTGGCGAGGAGCCTGCAGGCCGGTGTGTCGGCTGTGACATGGGGTCAGGAAGCCACCGTGGGGCTGCAGACAAACAGCAGGTTGGCTGCTATGAAGCAGCGCTGAGATGCAGAGAAAACCATGGGCATAATGTGGAAAGAAATGGAAAAGATAAAAAAGGAAGCAAACAACAACAGCTAAAAAAACATAGTATCTAAAATGAAAACATCACTGAATGAGCTGCTCAGTGAATCAGACACCGAATAATAGAGATTATCCACAATGAAGCATCAAACGAAACGTGAACAAAACCTTGGACCTAGTGGAAGTATAATTTATATGTAGAGGTAACATATAAGAGATATTAATATATGTAATCGGAGTCCCAGAAAGGGGTTACAGAAAAAATATTTAAAAGAAATGTTGGCCAAGTTATTTATAAATTCGATAAAAATTATAACTCACAGATCCAAAAAGCTCAATAAACCCCAAGTGAAATAGACAGAAAACCACATCAAAGCACATCATAAACTCCTGAAAACTGTGATAGAGGCACAATCTTACAAGCACCCAGAGAATAAAATGCACATTGTATAAAAGTGGAACAAAGAATTACCATAAATTCTTAGAAGAAAAAAATGCAGAAGAAAAAAAGTCAGAAGGCAAAAGAATATCCTTAAAATGCTGAAATTATCAACTTAAGAATTCAATATTCAGCAAAGCTGATAGAATTCATCGTCAGCAAATCTGCGATACCAAAAATAACAAAACAAAATAAAAATCCAAAGATCTTCAAGCTGAAGGAAAATAACAGATGGAAACTCAGATTTACAAAAGGGAATAAAGGTCATAAACAGTACATTGAAAAATGTATAAAGAAAATAGATTGTTTAAAGGAAAGACAGGGGTGGCTGGATGGCTCAGTTGGTTAGAGCGTGAGCTCTGAACAGCAGGGTGGCCGGTTCGATTCCCACATGGGCCAGTGAGCTGCGCCCTCCACAACTAGATTGAAGGACAACGACTTGGAGCTGATAGGCCCTGGAGAAACACACTGTTCTCCCCGCCCCCCAAAAAAGCAAAGATAACACTCTGGGTTATAGTATATGTAAAGTAAATGAGAACTATACAATAAAGTCTGGGGCGGGGAAAACAAATATACTATTATCTGTCTAACCTTCCACCTTAAGAACTAGAAAAAGAGCAAATTAAACTGAAAACAAGCAGTAGGAAGGAAATAAAGATATGAGCGGTAAACGAAAAATATTATAGAATAGAAGGTGAAAAGACCTAAGGGAATAGGAGGTGGGAGGGGTTGCAATTTTAAGCGGGGGGTGGGACAAGCGAGAAGGCAGATCAATAAAATTGATAATCCTCTAGCAAAACTGATCAAGAAAAAAAGCAAACCTAACTTTTCAGTAACAGGAGTTAGAGTGGATATCAACTACAGAACTTAAAAGGATAAGTTATTAAGAGCAAACTTTCACCAATAAATTTGAAAGTATGGATGACATGAACAAATTCCTTGAAAGACAGAAATTACTAAAGCTCACTCAAGAATAAATAACCAAAATAGCCCTTTATCTATTTAACGAAATTGGATTCATACTTAAAAATCTTACCACAAAAACGAAACAAAACAACAATATTCCAGACCTAGGTAGCTTCACTGGTGAAGTCTAGCCTTTAATAAAGAATACTAATTCTACACAAACTCTTCCAGGAAACAGAAGGGAACACCACTTCCCCATTCCCGCTGGGGGTGGAGGGGCGGACCAGACCCTTATCTTGCACCACATGCAAAAATTAACTCAAAATGGATCACAGACCTAACTGTAAAATCTAAAGCTATAAAACTTTTTTAAAAAATAAGAGGAAATCTTTGTATTTCTTAGACAAAGATTTCTTAAGACACAAAAAGCACATCTATTGGGATTAGTTACATACTATTGCTGTAATAAATTACCACAAGCTAAGTGGCTTAAACAATATAAATTACTATCTGCCCATAGTGGGTCTCACTGGGCTAAAATCAGAGTTGGTAGGGCTGCATTCCTTTCTGGAGGCTCCAGGGAAAACTTCATTTTCCATTTCCTTCATTTTTCAGCTTCAATAAGCTCCCCCCACTTGTATACCTTGGCTCATGGCCCCTCCCCCACCCCGAAAGTCAGCAATGACCAATGGAACAACCCTGTTTCCCCAAAAATAAGACCTAGCTGGACAATCTGCTCCAATGTGTGTTTTGGAGCAAAAATTAATATAAGACCGGTATTATACTGTTATATTATTACATTATATTATATTACATAAGACCCGGTCTTATAGTAAAATAAGACCGGATCTTACATTAATTTTTGTTCCAAAAGACGCATTAGAGCTGATTGTCCAGCTAGGTCTTATTTTCGGGGAAACACGGTAGTAACACGTGCAACAACATAGATGGATCTCAAAAGTACTGTGCTAAGTGAAAGAAGCCAGACGATGTGCTCCAGTTTGGGCCCATTCATATGACACTCTGGAAGAGGTGGACAACAGGGACAGAAATCAGATCAATGACTGCCAGGGGCGGGGAGGGGGGCCTGACCACCAAGGGGACGAGGGATGACACATTCTGTATCTCACTGTGCTGGTGGTCACATAGACAGTCACAATGCAGAGTACTGACACCTATGAACAGCACTGAAGTTCCTGTCTATAAATTATTTCTCAATAAACAGGATTTCTGGAAGGACAAAGAAAAGCCTAAGCCACATATACACTAGTAGGCGTTACGGGAAACCCAAGGAGTGCTGGCAACTTTTACGACACCCAACAGCTTCGCCTTTAAACCGCACACTATTTTTGGATCTCTTATATACATTATGTACATGTGTGTATGGAGGTGACCATCAGAATATATTTTTAACCATGGCAATGAATGGCTTTTAAAACAAGAAGTCAGACGTTTAATTTCATACGCACTCCAGGAAGCCTGATCGTGCCATGAAAAACTGCCTCGGAGTTATGTGCGAGGCAGCGGGTAGACGTCAACGTAAGAACAGTGTGAATCAGACGACGAGTCACCTCCTCGGTAGGATGGCAAGCAAGGCATCACATCAACAGAGTTCTCGGAAGGAGCAGGGGACATTTTCCCACAAAAGTGAGCCGAGGCTAAGGTATGTGCCGGTCTTACTGCTCACGTCTCATTTCTATTAGTAAAAAGAAAAGAACTGCTAGTTGTATTTCTACGGCTATTTGAAAGAGAAGACTCCATCAGGAAAAAGTCTGTTCTTCAAATTTATCCCCTCATAATGGTTAGCTCCATATTAAAGTTAAAAGTCAACCTAGAAAGAACTAGGGATGAGAGTATACATTCTGTGTGTGAAACCCTGACATATTAACATAAACTACAAAGGCTTACTGACCATATTTCTTTGCTCAGAAATTGGGATCTGACCTTATTACACATTTAGAAACTTTTCCTTCTGTAAGACCAATGCTCTAAAACAAACCTAACCAACATAACGGGGATAACAGATAGATCTATTAAAATTTTGTAATTCAATGCAAGCTGCACTTTTATTACCATGCACCAGTTAAGCAATTTTTATAAATTAAAAGCTCAAATTAAGAAAACAGTAATCTAATAATCAATACATTAAAAAGCAAATTTAGGTGAATATACACATAAATATACAAGATTTACAATGGTAGCTATAGAATTCCCCAGTCAAAAATCTTCATGTATGTAACATTAATAAGAAGGATGTTATTAACCACTAAAAAGACCCACACATCTAATAAAGGACTTACATCCAGGCATATGAACTTTACAACTCAAGTAACAACAGGACAAGCGACAGTTCTTAAATGGACAAAATACTTGGATAGTCGAACAAAGAAGATACACAGATAGAAAACAAGCACAGGAAAAGATGCTCAACATCATAGTCATCAGGGAAATGTAAATTAAAGCCATAATGAGATATATACCCACTAGAAAGGCTAAAATAAAAAAGACTGACAATAGCAGTTGTTAGCAAGAATGTGGGGTAACTGGAATTCTCATTCATTGCTAGCAGGAATGCAAAATAGTACCGCTGGAAAACAGTATGGTATGTTTTATAAAGTTAAATTTACTCACAGGACCCCGTAATTCCACTGGCAGGAGAAATAAACACACAGTGGCAGACAAAGACCTACACTCAAAGGTTTACAGCACTTTATGCAAAATGGCCCCAAAGTGCACAACACAAAGGTTCGCCGCCAACTGGTGAATGTATAAATAAACTATTATATACCTGTATAATAGAATACAACTCATCAATAAAAAGATACAAAATAGTAATATAACAACATGGGTGAAAAAGCATTATGCTAAATTATAGAAAGCAACTTACACCTCAATAGACACTGCTTAAAATTTTTTTTAATTATCTAAGTTTCCGCTTTAAGGAAGAAAAAGAAAAGCAAGTTTTTTGCAAAGATGAACTGGATAAACCTTAAAGCTAACATCATCGAGATGAAAAAAGAAGACCCTGGCCGGCCGGTGGCTCGGGCGGTTAGAGCTCCATGCTCCTAACTCTGAAGGCTGCTGGTTCGATTCCCACATGGGCCAGTGGGCTCTCAACCACAAGGTTGCCAGTTCAATTCCTCGACTCCCGCAAGGGATGGTGGGCTGCTCCCCCTGCAACTAGAAACGGCAACTGGACCTGGAGCTGAGCTGCGTCCTCCACAACTAAGATTGAAAGGACAACAACTTGACTTGGAAAAAAGTCCTGGAAGTACACACTGTTCCCCAATAAAGTCCTGTTGCCCTTCCCCAATAAAAAAAGAAAAGAAAAAAAAAAAAAACCTTTAAAAAAAAAAAAGGAGAAGACCCAATTAATGATATCAGGAATGAAAAGGGGGACATCAGTACAGATCCTACAGACATTAGAAGAGTAAAAGAATATTCTGAACAACTTTTACATCAATAAATTCTACAACTTAGATGGAATAGACCAACTGCTTTAAAGTAAAACATTACACCAAAGCTGAATAACACTGTATCTATTAAATAAATTCATAAATAGAAACTTTCCCAGAAAAACTTCAGGTCCAGATTGCTTAACTGGTGAATTTTATCAAACACTTAAGAAGAAATAATACCAATCCTACATAAACGTTTTCAGAAAACACTTCATTTATTCTACCAGGATAGCACTACCCTGATGCCAAACCAAAGAAATGACAAGAAAAGAAAAAAGAAAAAAATACGAACATTCTTTACGAATACTGACACAAAAGTCTATAACAAAATATTAGCAAATTAAACCCTGAAATATAAAAAAATGGATAATAGATCACAAACAAATGGGGTTTATTGCAGAAATACAATGTTGGTTTAATATTCACAAATCAATGTGTCATTCACCATATTTACAAAAATAAAGGAGAAAAATCATGATCATCTCAATTGGTGCCAAAAAAACCCCAAAAAAACAAAACAAAACAAAACCACTTGAAAAAAATTCAGCATACATTCATGATAAAAACTAAGCAACCAAGAAAAGAAAGAAACTCTTCAACCTGATAAAGGTTAAAAACCTTTAAAAAACAAACCTGCAGCTGACACCTTATTCAATGAATAATGAACACTTTCCCCCAGGATCAGAAACATGCTCTCACTACATCTATAAACACTGTACAGTAAGAAAAAGAAATTAAAGGCATATGAACCGGTGAGAAAGAAGTAAAGATGTCTTTATTTACAGATGTGATCACCACAGAATCCTAAGAATATATTAAAATGCTACTAGAAGTTAATAAGTAGATTTAGCAAGGTTGACAGGACACATGATCAATATGTATTTTTATAAAAATCAATTGTATTTTTATACACTAGTAACAAGATGGAAATTTTAAAAATAACATTTACAACAGCTTAAAAAAACACGAAATACTTATCAATACATTTAACAAAGTATTTGCAAGACCTATATGTATACTAAAAATTACAAAATACTGCCAAGAGAAACTAAAGAACATCTAAATAAATAGAGACATTTACCATCCTTATGCATTGGAAGACTCAATATTGTTATCATTTCTTGCCAAACTGATACATTGTGTCAACGGTCTCAATCAAAATCCCAGCACTGGGGAAATGCAAATTGAAACAACAATGAGATACTATTTCATACCCAAATACAAGTTAGTATGTAGAGCAATTGGAAGTTCTCATACATTGCTAGCTGGTGTGTGGTACAACCACTTTAGAAACCTTCTTAAAAAGTTAAACATGAATCTTTCCCATAACTCAGAAATTTCATTAAAGAGAAATGAAAAATTAGCAGTACACAAAGGATGGTATGAGAATGCTAACAGAGATCTTATTCGTGAAGCTGCAAAGAATTCAAATGTGTCAATATGAAAAGCACCAATTATGGCCTATTCACACAACAAATAAAAAGGAACTACTGACACACACAACACATATGAATTTAAAAACATGTTGTGTGAAAGAAGCCAAAGAGTGCAGAAGATTCTCTTACATAAGATAAAAGAGTATGTAAGATTCCATTTATATGAAATTTAAGAACTGACAAACTGATTTATGGAACTAGAAATCAGAAAGGACTCGGGTGCGTCACAGGGAGCGAAGAACTGACTGCTGAGAAGCAAAGGGAACTCTGGGGGTGCTGGGAATATTTCACAGGGCTTGTGGTTACACAGGTGCCTACATTTCTGAAAACTCATTAAGCTGTACAGTTCAAATGAGTAAATCGTGTTGTCTATAATTTTAGACCTCAGTAAAATGTACTTATAAAGGAAAATTTAAAAAAATAATAATAGTTACGTGAGTCCATGGTCTCCTTTGCCTAAAAGCCACCAGGTCACACTGGTCAGGCTGACGGGATGGGACCTCCACCAACCACTGGGCAGCTATGACCTGGCTCCGTTTTTCAGATAGTCCCGCTGGCCGCACAGAAGGTTCCAGGGGACATTTCAGCCAGTCTCTAATTTTTGCTTTGTTTTGTTTCATTTCACTTACTAGTATTTTTTTCCTGTTTGGTGAGTTGATGTGAAGACTTTTTTCCCTCCTAAATTCACTTCTTTTTGCCCCCCCCCATCACCAAATTGCAGTTCCATCTTTTCTCTGAAGAGTACACTTATCCTTAAGCATGAGGGACATTCCAAACACAAACAAAACTATGAAAATGTTACCAAGTGTGAACAGGACCAGTGCTGCCAGAAGCCAGATAAAGGCCTCTGAGCCTCAGAGGCAGAGGCGACTCACCTGGCCGCCCACTATCTAGGCCTCATTTCCCTGTGTTTTCAGACTCAGCTGCAGGACACTGGCTGCAGCAAATGAGCCGGCTTCAAAATCACCGGCTTCACACCTTGTTAAAACTCTACTTCCAGGTATAGCTCTAATTTTTTTTTCAATACTAAGAGGAGCATGACTCCAGAAAGTTTTTCAAAAACCGTGATATTAGGCAAGTTCCAGGGTTGGCAGGTGGCTGCCATGCTTCTCTGAACAGCAAAGGGCAGGGGCCGCAGCAGGTCCGTGAGTCACTGATATCCAGGACGGGGCAGGCACAGTATGTGAGCGCATGCTAGGTACACAGCCCTGAGTCACCGAGACCCAGGACCCGGCAGACACAGTGTGTGAGCGCATGCTCGGTACACAGCCCATGTGATTGGTAGGTCCCATTGGAACAAATACCAACGCCGAGGCACTCGGCAGTTACAGGCGCCAACACATAAGTTCCTTTGCTCTGATCCAACAGTGAACACCCAAACCATAACAAACGACTGTGCTCCGACTTCAAGAACAATAAAAAGAACATCAAAGATGATGTCATATCCAACATCCTTGTAACTTGGTAAAAGGAACAAAAACAAAAAACGCAGTTAAAAAAAAGGGAAACACTCATCCAGAGGCTGGACCCCACGCGAGCTCGCTCATGGAAGATACTAACAAGCCTGGCAAAGTCAAGCAAGTGCGAGAGGCCCACGGAGCCCGAGCTGGGCAAGCGCAGAGCCACTGGAAGGCCCTAGAAAAAGGCAGGGGCAGAGGAGATGTTTACTATAAACACACAAGTCCAGGACGGTTTGGTGACAAACACAGTAATTTCTGAAAATACCCTGCACTGCTTAGTAGTAAATGACGGCCACCACAGTGACCTTGAGTCACCTAGAAATAAAGTGTCCTCAATACCCCTGGCTAAAAACAGCAGAACCAGCAGTGGGTTTTCTGAAGGCACCAAAGAATGGTCACCACTTTCGTCATTTCGGTTCAAAGTCCTAGCTCTGGTTATCTCTGGGTGTCAGGCGAGTGGAACGCCCATTTCTAACTATCCCAGTGCTCAGTCATCTTAGCAGAAATGCTACCAGACTGAATGTACGCACACGTTCCAGAGCTGTTGGTACCGTTTTTCCCCGAATACAAGACCTAGCCGGACAATCAGCTCTAATGCGTCTTTTGGAGCAAAAATTAATGTAAGACCCGGTATTACACATTTTATCATATCATATCGCATTCTATTATACCTGGTCTTATAGTAAGATGCATTAGAGCTGATTGCCCAGCAAGGTCTTATTTTCGGGGAAACACAGCAGAACCTCCACCCAGATTCAGTGGATTTGTAAAACGTTTCAAGCATGGTTTGACACAGGATTTCTCCTGTTATTAGCAAACGTCTTCCACAGGAGAACACCTATCTACAGGAGACAACCCAGGGCTATTTGTGAGCTTGTTCTCACCTATGAAACTCTGCCTTCTTTCACGTTTTTGCTGTTGTTGGTAATGAGGGCACAGCTCACAGTGGTCCATGCAGAGATGGAACTGGCAACCTTGGTGTTCCCAGCACCATGCTCTAACCAACTGAGCTAACCGGCCGCCTCCTGCGTTCTTTCACTTTTAAGTCAGCTAGTGACTCCTGAGTCTGTTCCTCACCCCCTCCGCATTCCCCAAATAAAACAGGACCCCCACTTCCTCCACACACTCCCGTCCCTTCTAGTTAAGTCTCTGTCCCCCTTTCTTCCTGCCCGACCGCACCGGCTGCCCATGGCACCACACCCACGCCCAGCGTCAACACTGCTGGACTGCGCGCGGCCGGGAGCTGCACTGTGAACAGAAAACCCCAAGTCCCCCCTCTGGCTGGGACACTTATCAGTCCTAACGAGGGCAGCTGGCAACCGGCTGGTGCGCGTGGGCCAGGCCCTGGGCTGAAGCGTTTCCTCACACTATCTGTGCAACCTCCTAACTGTCCTGTGACATAGGTCCCACTCCATCTCCTCTGCAGCCAGGTGGCTGCGGCGGAGAGGTTGTGAAGCAATGTAACCACAGTCCCAGCTCCATGCCACGCGGAGCAGGGGCGGAACCGAGTTGAGACCTAAGAGCTTACACGCTCCCCATACACCCACAGCTCTGCCCTCATTCGCTGCAGCGGCCAGCCTGTCTCATCACCGGAGTGAACACTCCTGCGTCAGATTCACGTCACCGGCTTTATTCGACTGCAAAGCACCTATCTTGTCTTCATATGGAAGGGTCATCACTTCCACAAACTCAAAGGACACACCAGGTCACAGACTACAGGTTTGGGCAGCCTTTAAAATTTGCCGTTTGAAAATCACTTTAACACCAAAGTATGTAAGAATATTACCTGGGGTTACAGTTAGCTGAAAGCAATGGAGCTTGTTTGGATCAGGAAAATGCACTTTACATGTACCTGCAAAAGAAACAGCACGTCAGGAAGGTGTGAGAGCTGGGGCAGAGCTCACGGTGAGGCCAACCTCACAACACACACACAGTGTCATGGTGCTGAGTCCCCTTCACCAGATGCCTGATAATAATTGTGCCAAAGTGCTCAAATTGCAAACCAATGGGCTTTCCCATGTGATTTCCCCCTGGTAGTCTTTTACTCGTTAATTCCAAATTGAGATGGTTTCTTCCAATCCTTAAATGGTCACTAACGATAGAGATCGTTTCATTAATTTCAAGAATTATGCTACTTTATTTTAAAAAGAAAAAACCACACACTTCAGGGGAATTAACCGATGTGGATGAGGCTGGCTAAACATGGAAAAACCAGAACAAGAACCCAGGCCAAACCTCTGGTCTGTTCACCTAGCACCACAGTTACTTGCATAGCAAATAGAAGTTAAAAAAGAAATGTATCTGCTAAGTTAGCTCACACCCAGTGTTTTCTGTGGCATCTTTAAATGTCTTCACAACCCAACTGGTAACTCAGCCTGCTTCGTTGGTGAAAGGGTGCTCTGCTGACTCAATGGCCACGCTCTATGCCCACCTGCACTAGACCAGGGGGTGTGGACCTGGGCAGGAGCTCCCACGGGAGAAGAGCTAGTGGTACAGACACGGCAGGGTGGCCACAGCCAACATCTGCCTCCTTCAAACAAATAGCACAGACTGGCAAATCCCCAAGGAATCTGGGGAGAACATATACAGAAATTGTCACTTACTGACGTTATTTCAATCCCACTGAAAATATTTGCCTAGCTTTACAATAGTATGAATTTTAATAAAAAATAGGATTAAAAATTAGACTTGGAAACGGCCTTAGAGACCATCTAGGTCCAAAGTCCCCAGTCATGAGAGATGACACGAAGGTCCACAGAGGTTCAGGGACCAGCCCGAGATCATACAGGTTATTAACAGAAGGAAGTTTAGCTCCCACATTAAAACTGGTCCATGCCTCTTTTCCCTGTACCACGCCTCATGCCATTGTCTCACGGGCATGCCAAGTGTGCCACCCAAACACAAAGCAGACCTGTTGGTGGGGTTTCTTTTTTTAAGCAGATCCTTCAGAAAATCACTGCAGAGTGAAAGATAACTTAGTCTAGAAGAGCAAGAAGAGTCTGAGAGATTACATTGTCACATTCCTTGTTTTAGGAATAAAGAAACCGGGAGTCAAAGCATTCAAGACCTTCACCCAAATCCCACATCTGAACTGCGCGTGGAACAATTTCAATGGGCTTCGTTTTTCCTATCTTCAAAGTTGAAAAGATAAATGCCATGTTTCTTGAAACACATGTAATGAAAACATGACAAGGGCTGGGAACGTTTCACTGATTGCTTGAAGTTAGATTATCCATTTGTTCTTCATCTCTAGCATTCACCTTTGTCTTAATAAAGGTACTGATGTAGAACTCAATCCCTCAAACATAGACTGGCCCACCAAGAAAAAAGAAATTATCAAGGTAGATTAAAAAATAATAAAACTACTGAAAAGAACCAAAAATTTTAAAGGTCAAAAAAACTCGAAGTTCTAACAACAACAACAAAAGGTTCAAAGTCAGGTTTTTGTTTTAGTTCAATGCACGGGCTTTATTAAAACTGCAGTTAGGCGTTTCCTCTATCAGTAAGCATGGGCTAAGACTCACATAATATTTCCATCTATCTGAAAGATAGATTTTTTTTTCCAATTTTTTTGCAAACAGAGAAATCTCTATAAACCCACAGTATGGAGCCCCGAACTAGCTCTGACTGACTAAATGGCACTGCTATGTGGCAAGTTATATCACTTGCCTAAGTTTTTTAGAAAGATGATTAAACAGATAATAATTTATTCTTTGGAGGTTTCTTGTTTCCTTTTGGATAATGAGCTGCATACTTGTGGAAAGCCTGGCTTACTTGTATAAACGGCGTCAGATCCCCCCCACTGTGACTGGGGGAGAGGGAAGGCAGAAAAAGAGAAGAGGCATGTAACACGTGGTCTCTTTAATCTGACATCTTAGCGGTAAGGCTAGGGAGACGGGTCATGCCTTCTTCACATCTAAGGTATTTAGTTAAAATCCTGGTTTGAGAGCCAATTATAAAGTTGTATTGTTTTTAAACCAAATTTTTAGACAAAGCCAAAGCTACACTTTATGGATTGAAAACCAACGACCTGTGTAAGATTCACAATCGAGGACAAAATGAACCACATCTAAGTGGAAGTTTTTTGTGGTCTTCGATTAAATGTGGTGGGAGTAGAAAATAGAAAGACCACTTTACTTTCTACTTAGAAAAATATCCTAACACACATAGTATTAAAAGAATAGTATAATGTATTCATTACCCAGCTTCGCTATTTTGCCAACCTTGCTTTGTCTAGCCTGTTCAAACACATGGTTATTTGTTCGTTTCCCTGGAACATTTTAAGCCAAATAATTTGTAAATACTTCACCAGGTAGAAAGATAACCTTTTACTAGAATCCCAAGATCCTTCTAGTACTGACTAGAAGGGAACTTTGAAGTCAAGTAGTGCAGTGGCTTTTAAACTGTTTTGACAGAGCCCCACAATAAGACACATTTTATATCACAACCCAGTATACCACAAACACTATGTTAAAAATAATTTTTTGAGAAGCAATGTGTACTTACCTTTAGAAGCTCATTTCACAACTACTTAAGGGTCGTGCCCCACAAGTATCTTTCCAGCGTTAGGCAGAGGTTGGAATGGGCCCCCACATCGGGCTCTCTGCAGCCTTCACCCAGACGAGGAGACCCACATACAACATACAGCACCCACGTCAACAAACACCCTCAGCCTCAGAACAATCTTTTATCCAAGTATCAGGAGAAAAAGTTCTAATTCCAAAAAATACGAAAATGGCCAACGGTTTCAGACTCTCATGGCCTTTCAGACTGAGGGAAGGGGTTAATGATAGGACAAAAGAAAGGAAACTGTGCCATATATCACAATGTAACAGCCTGCACAGGGTCTGTGTGTGTCTGAGCCAGGAGGCCCGAACACAGTGAGAAGACCTGGCGACACAGGGCAGAACGGTCGTCCCACCTCATGCCCCAAGATAAATGGCATGAGCACTTTCCGGACCAAAAAGGTGCGTGACTAGCAAAAATAGGGCTGGCCACCACTGACTTATGTACCTTTTCACTGGGCGAGGACGTGGGGCTGAATGCTGCGGGAGAGAGAAGATAAGAAACTAACCAAATGCACCTCTGCTCCGAGGATGGGAAGCAGGGACGCCCGGTGGGGCTACGTCCCAAAAGACAGTAACTACCTCATTCTCATCAGAGCCTTGAAGACTTGCTAGCTGTCTGCACAAAATTAAAACTTCCTCACATACATGAAGTTCCAGGCTTTTTGCTACGCGAGGTTATTACCACAGCACACAAGCTTCTCCATGCAGTTATTTCACAGCACTTAATGCGAGACTGGGAACGCTATACTTACAGGGTAAGTTAGCTTCAAGTTCTGCAACCTCTGTAGAGACAAAGAGATTGTTGTTAGTGTCAGCTCATTACTCCACAGAAAACCACCAGCTTGAAATTGGCAATTTCCTCCACAACACTGAGGGGGGAAAAATAAGCTGAACTAACCAAAACATACACTTGGTCTGAACTTTAGATGTTAAGCCACGGAATTGCTTTCAAATATTAAGTCACTCGCAGGATGCCACCAACTACAGTCAAGGGCCCTTGAAAATTTACACGAATAAAAACCATAAAATCAACACAGAAATTACGGATAGGTACGTAGTCACTGACTGTTTTCTAAAATCTTGTTCCCCAGTAGCAGAGCCTCCAAACCTGGTATCGATCGATCGATCGATCGATAAATATGTATCTGCGTGTCTCCCAGTTGCCCAGCTCTACCTTCCCGCGAGGGCTCGCCCAGTTTGTGCTCAAACTTGCCCAGGGAGGACCCTCTCTCCTTCCTGCTGGGCCGTGCCCGTGCCTGTGCCTGTGCCCTGGGAGCTACATTCCTTGACCCCGTCGCTCTCCTCTGGGGGCTCTTCTATCAGTCACTCATCAGCATTTAAGCTCAGCACCCCTCTGCCAGGACAACGCTGCAAACCCCCGCCTCATCCTGCTGGTACAGAGCTGAGGTCTGGGGGGACCCAGAAATAACTGGGCACACGTGACATAATGTGTTCTGGGATCCCGAGACAATGGGAAGGAGGAGGTTATTGAGTGGGCTCTGGAGAACAAATGGAATTCAGTCTGTAGAGGTGGGACAGGGACTCCAGGGCAGTGAGCGATGTGCAGAAGCACAGGCTCAGGCAGGACAGAGGCCGGAAGGCACACAGTGCAGCCACAGGAAAGAGGGTCGAGGAACAGGGCCGGGACCACGGAGGCCGGAGAGCACGCTCCAGAGTTCTCAACTGTCTGCTGCAGCAAAGGAGCCGAGGGAGATTTCTGAACAAAAGTTTCTGAGCTTTGCCTCACGAGGACAACTTCAGAAGGGCAAGCGGAGGCCACGGGACCTGTGAGGCGGGCACTCTAATGGGCAGCAAAGGCCCAGCAAAGGCAGGGAGTCAGGGTGTCCGAGAGCAAAGAGGATGGAAGGAGCCGCCCGCTGTGTGGGGCACCAAGGGCTGCCGTGCCGGGAAGCCTGGGGGAGGAAGCTGAGGCGTGGGTGCACGACCAAGGCCACGGCCCAGGAGCCTCCGCAGGGCAATGCCACCTGGTGTCATAAGACCGACAAAGGGGAGAGACTGGTGAGAAGAAAGAATCTGGGCAGAAAGCAGAGGACAAAGAGCCTGGAAAGTTACTGATCAAAATCAGGTGGAAAAGTAGGAGACGCGGGGAATGTGGTGATTCAGTGAAGTCAGCACAGATTAGTCCAGGGGGAATGAGGCCCCCAGCAAGGCCATCGGATGTGCTCAGACCCTGCCGAGGGCATTCGGAACAGCAGGAGGCCCGTGGAGAGGTGGGAAGCAGATTCATAAAACTAAGAGGCAAATGCGTGGTCCAAACACAGGCACAGCAGACGTGATGCCTCCTTCGAGTGAAGTGGGAGGGATGGCAGGGCCACGTGGCACAGCGCAGAGGGCATGGCGGGAAGACTGGCAGGGGCTGCACCGTGAGGCTGAGGGTGTAGGAAACGCACAAGTCTGACACCAGCTGCCTAACCATCTGTACAGACACAGGGGGCCCATGAAACTATCAGTTCTGGGGTCCAGGTACCTGGAATGGCATCCAGACAGTGGAGTGGGCAGAGGTGGCAGGAGCCGGGAGTGACAGGCCCTCGTGGTGCCAGGGGCACAGCGGAAGCTCCAGCCAGAGAGAGCCTTCTCACGGGAGAAAGAGAGGCAGTCTCTTGAGAGGAGTATCAGTTAACCACCCTCTGGCTGTGAGCGGAAAGGACCAGGTTTTGTGATGGGATGCAAGCCTGGGAGCCGGTCTGCTTGGCAGTCTTGTGTCGTGGTGCATTCAAATATAGTCACTTAACAAAACAAAATGATGGTGATGGTTCTTATGAACACGGTGACCTTGAGTCTTGGCTTATCGACTGGCCCACTCTTGCCCTTCCCTAGAGCGGGGTGCTCCCTAAGAGAGTGGGGAACCATCAAGTTGAGCTGAGGAAGACTGCCGTGCTCCCCGGCAGCCATACCAGGTCCTCCGATCGAGGAAGGGGCAGGGCCCCGCTCTGCACACAAGGCATTCATTCGATCAAAAACACACATTTCAGCAAATGACTCATTCATATTAATCACTTTAAAGTAAATGTTATCCATATAGTTAAACTCCATGTTTTTAAGGCAAATACTATTTCCATATTGTGTCATACTATCATTTAACTTTCTGTTGAGAAGAATTTTCCAGAACGGTCCGTGAGGGCCCTTTGGAGAGACTCATGCTGGCTTTCTCTGGTGGGCCTGTCCCATCTGCAGTCCCAAGAACTCTGGTAGCCCAGCTTTACATAAGCCCAGTGAAATAAAAACTGTGCCCAGAAACCAAACAAACAAACACACCCAGAGGACCTGAAGTGGCCCCAGAATGGAAGTGCTTGAGAGAACAGTCCAATGCCAAGGACAGCGAAGAGGTGAAGTCTGGACACAGGAGGGAGTGGTGGCACTGACCAGGGCATCACAGAAGCGGCCCCCACACTGCGGGGACGGGGTGTGGGGCCAGAGGCCGCTCGTGAGGGCAGGGATCTCCGGCCGGCTGCACGGCGGTCACCCGGGAGGCTCCTGCTGGTCTGTTCAACAGCTTCACTAGACAATGGACCTACTGAAGTGCACGACTCAATGATTTTTAGTAAAACTTGGAGTTGAGTGTCCATCACCACCATCTAGAACCCGCTGAGCCCACCCTGCCACCCAGCCCATCACCCCAGAAGTTGTAGGTGCAGCTGAGGCTCTGAAGTTTTCCCTCTCCCCAGGGACAGGGAAACGGCTACAGGCGATTTCGCCAAGCTAAAATGTTTACACACTCATTCACACAGATGCACGTGTAACTGCACACTGCCGTCTCCAACTAGCCTCCACAGGTGAGCGTCAGGCTTGCATCTGCATGTTCAGCGTAACCCACTGAGGGAAGGCGGGCGAGGGCCGGGGAGGGCTGGCTCTCAGACCCTGTCCAGCAACGGCCCCCCGCTGCCAGGGCCTCGGCAGGCGTTTGGTCCAAGACCAGTGCAGGGAAGCAGTACAATCCTGGGGGACAAGAATTTCAATAAAGATGCCAGGCATTTTAATTCAGCCCAGCACACATGGCAAAATAAGCCACGGGTGCTCGCGCGGTGTTCCTGTCAGGGAGCTGTCCCAATGACACGCCAAATGATGGCAAACGCTGGTGCACGAACACCAAGCCATCAACTCAGAAGCCATGAGCAGGACAAGCTAACTGCCTGACACGCCCGAGGCCTCCCGGCAGAGCGGCGGCCCTGCGCTGCATAACCTCAGGGCCCGCCGGACCCTGCACCCACCAGCAAGGGAACGGGCAGCCGGGTATTTGTGCACCAGCCCACGCTGCCCACACCTCCACCACGCAGGGCCGGCCCAGCCCCGCTGCGAGACGCCGGCACCCTGTACAACCCCACAGCCGCACGGCTTCCTTCTGAGAAATGAGGCTCTTCCTTTGTAACTAAAGAGCAAACCGCACAGCCCCCGTGCAGCACGACTGCACTGAAGCTTCCGATGACCACAGCGGCCCACACAGCGCGTGCTGCCCCCTTCTGCCACGGGCCTGTCACCGCAGCGCTCAGCCACCTGCACGGCACCTGCCACTCTCCACGGCGCGGCTGCCAGTACCTGGCCCTGAGCCTGGCGCATATGGGGTGCCCAGGAAACGCTTGACAAACAAGCACACTTGCCAGCAAGCGAGCAGTGCTGTCAGTGTAACGTCATGAGGAGCCTTTCTCCTTGTGCGGGGGGCCCGAGGCATTCCAAAGGTGCTGCGCACTCACCTGTGCCCCAAGGGGATGGTATCAGAGGGGCATCTGGGAGCGAATGAGGTCAGGTGAGGTCCTGCGGGTGGTGCTCACAGGATGGGGTTAGTACCCTTGTGAGCAGACACCAGGTGCTCGCAGGACAGGAGAGGGCCCTTGCCAGGAATTGAATCTGCCAGAGCCGTGATCTTGGACGTCCAGCCTCCAGAACGGTGAGGAATGAGAGTCTATTGTCTCAGCCCGTTGGTGGGATTTTGTGATGGCCTGGCTGACCAAGACACAAGGCCAGTCTCAGATGCACATGGCTCTTAGCGAGAGTCAGCTCCAAACCCCATCAGGCAACACCAGGCGAGGCAGCCGCGCCCTCTAACCCAGGGAGAGATGGCAGCTCCTCCACCAGAACCACTGCCTCTGGTTCAAGAAAGAACTAGAGCTTTCTGTGTGAGCTTCCTGTCTGTGCACTGAGCCCCTCTTCTGAGCTCTCCCCCTCCACGCAGTGCCCTGACCTGGGAGGCTCCCGACCCCTCCCCAGCGCCCCAGCCAGCCCTCCACGCAGTCCAAGGGACTTCCAGCAGCACACTGCAATGCGGGCCCCTCCACACTCGGGGGAGCAAGGCTGTAACCCTGGAAACCCACACAGCCCTGCAGCAGAGACTGGTGTCTACGGGCATGGAGCCCCAAGGCCTTCGACCATCCACTTCAACAAGAGCAGACAGGGCTGACTTGAGACCCCCCCAAAAACACCCCCCCTTTTCCCACAGACCTCCTTCTGCCCCTCCCACAGGCCCCTCTCCCCGCACCCCACCCACCAGTCCCACTGGCTATTCAGTACACCTGAGGGGCCACCAAGTTTCCTGGGCAGCTTCACTGCTTCTCAGCCCCCAGCACAGCAAGTCAGGCCATGAGGGCCAGCTGCCTCGGCAGGGCTCCTCCTCTCCGGGGCACTGCCAGCTCCACAGGCTGCCAAGCGCCCCGAGGCATTCCACAGGTGCTGTGCATTGAACCATGCCCTCCAAACCTCCTGGGTTGAAGCCATGCCCCCACCCCCCACCACGCGATGGTACTAGCTGGGGCATTTGGGACTGTCCTGCCAACATGCGAGCCAAACCCTGAGCCCAAGTTCTGGGCAGGGCCGAGTGGGGAGAGCAGCTCGAGAACAGTGAATGGTTGTCCTCTCCCCCTCTTCCAGGAAGCACACTGGAAGGGGGTCCCTCCTGCACCAGCACATGACCGGACTGCCAGTGCCGGGTGCTCACCAAGGGAGGCCCACACGGCACCCCACAGAACACGGGCAGGCAGCTGGGCAGTCAGGCCTCTCTGCTCTGCGCAGGCCTGGAGCAGGGTGAGCAGACACCACAGCCCAGCCCCGGGCCCAGCCCCTGAAGCAGGAGGACGCCAGGAAGCACCTGGGTGCAGGGCTGACAGGACGACGGCTGCTCGCAGGTCACTCCCTCTCGTTGCCTCATGCAGCCTGACCTGAACTCGGTGCAATTCCAAGTCCCCGCATTTCACAAAGACTAAAACAGGGAACAGCTGCCTCCCAGCTGCCTGGAGCCCGAGCTCCTCAGGGCTCACTCCCAGCAGCCTGGCACACAGCAGGCGCCGCAACGTTTGTGGCGTGAACAAGTGGGAGAACAGGCAGACAGACAGGCTCCGATCACATGAACAGTGTCAGCCTCTCAGAGACAAGAAAGTAAGTAATTCTGCTCGAGGGCTTTTTGGGAGGTGAGGACATCGCCAGACTCAATGGCTCCCAAAGGTCCACCAGGAACACAGCGCCATCTGCCCTGTGGCGGAAAACACTGGTGATGGCCCAGGCCTGTGTGGGGCCAACAGGAAATGCATGAATCTGACACTCTCTCCCCAGTGTCCCCAGCTCCCCAAATTCAGGGCAGACAGTAGCCCGCAGTCCTAGCCCAGAAATGATTGTTTTCCACCCCCAGGGACTGCTGCCACAAGCACCTCTCCAGTTCTAGCCCGGAGAACGTCCTTGAAACCACCTGGGGGGGGTACAAATGAAGAGCTGCAGTGGTCACCGGGCCAGCATGGTAGAAGCACCCCCTGGCCAGCGGCTGCAAGGCCAGCTACAGCGTGTCCAGGACGGACTCCAGCCTTGTTGCCCTTCAGACCCGGCCCACTAGCCAAGGAAAAACCAGGAGCTCCCGTGGTGCAGCCTCAACAGGCCCTCACTGCTGGGGACCACTGTCCCTGCCAAGCTCCAGTCTCTCCATCCATCAGCGCCCCCCCACAGCCATCTGCACCAGGACAGACCCCACGCCACGGAAGGTCAAGCACAGCAACACACTTCGTTGCTTTATGTTTCTGTGGCCTTCACTACCCAGACCCTCCGCCAAAGAGGGCGGGTGGCCAGCAGATGGCCTCAGCTCAGTCCTTCCAGAGCCTGTGTGGGCAGCACAGACGACCCCTCACCCCACACCCCTCACAGGGCAGCCCCCATCTGACCCTGTCTGCTGGATGCGGGCAGGACACCTGGCCAGCGCCTGACGGGGCACAGTGCTGAAGGGCCCTGCTTGCTCTGCCGCACCGGCTGTCACGGGGCTTCCCTGAGGCCTGACCCCCAGCCCGCTCCTGCTTCCTCCACCCCCTCCACAGGTCTCGCCCCCAGCGTACTCCTTGACTCTGCTGCCCCGCACGCCCTGCTCCCGGGAGCCCACCTGCGGCACTGAGTCCCTGAGACACAGTGACGCACTTTCTACCAACTGCTGATCGTCAGGATGAAACTCACACAGAGCCCACATCAGCCCAGGGTGACAGTCCTGGCTGTGGCAACCTTGCTGAACTCGGACGCCCTACTTTTCTCCAAGTCCCCAAAGGGGGGTTTCGCGTAAAAGGGACTCTCATCCAGTGCCTCAGCGGCCACGGCTCCACTACTCAAAGGAGGACAACATGCCTCACACCCCTTCCCGGGCTTGCCTGGCCCCTGGCTTCCTCTGCAGATGGAGCCCCGAGCCAGCACCCAGGAAAGAGACTCAGGTCCTCAAGGGCCCAGCCAAGTGGGGTGCTGAGCCATGCTGCATCCTGAGCCCAGGGGAAGCCTCCTGTGCTGTAACAAGCTCTGCATACAGCCTGTGCTGTCCTGGACAAAGCAGCTAACACCCACAAGTGAACACTGGTCCTTCCTCTACCACCCACCAGGCTGGTAAGCCCAAGTCGAGCCAAGGCCCAAGGGCAGCCTCCCCCGAGCCCGCTGCCTTCCTGTCCCCACGCCTTCCGAGGCCCAGCACTGTGGGCGCATTCACGCGCACCGCTCTCCGGCCAGTTTCGGGACATCAGATGCCCGTCAGCCCACGGCGTCCAGCTAACAGACCACGAAAGCAGGCAGTTCTAACAAAGCACCTGACCTTCGCTTCCTAGCTCCTCACACTTGAGAAACGCAAACACGTCATGCAGTAAAGTACCCCGGGTTATAAGCTCCTTCACAGCAGGAACTGTTTCTTCCTCGTCTCCAGTCCACCCTAGGAAACTGCCTCTGCACCTACGAGGGGTAAATCTGTTCCACGAATGAATGCAAAGTGCCACACAAATGCGGGCGTATTCACACACTCACGTTCTAGAAACCCTCCTCCAAACACTAGGGCACGGTTGTTAATCCTGTGAAGAGAAGGAATTTCGCACAGGGCCCTCTGCAGTCTTTGGGATCAAATGGGGAAGGACCAGAAAGATCACCTAGTCCCACCCCCCCCTTTCCACCCGGACACTGACGCTGAGGAGACCAGAAGAAGTGAAGCACCGCCCTGCCACTCCAGGCCTGCTGGCTCGGCTGACCACCCCTACCGAGGACATCCCCACGACAGAAGACACGCCAGTTCCCAACACCATCTTCTCACCATCAGCATTCCCACAGCCCGTGCTCGGGACAAAGTCCTTCGCTGTAAGCAGTAAGTATTTCTATCTTAAAATGTTTTCAAACAGGTGTCTCTATTCAACAGGCTGCTGCCCACGTCCTGAAGGAGCCCAGTCACACTTCCTCTTGTCACAGGCTCTACGAGGGCCGTGGGTGCCATTACCTTTAACGAGAAGCCTGTCTCTCACAGACACCCTCCGCGTGGAGTCGGAGGCTGTGGCTGGCGTCCGGGACCCTTTGAGACCGTCGTCCCGCTTCAGTTTGCTTGCCAGCGTCAGCATTACTGCCACCTACCCTGCAAGACAGACCGGACGCAGTTAGGACAGTCTGTGGACAAAAACCGGACACTGACAACAACGACAGAAGGTGGTTTTCATTTATTTTTAATTTGTAGAAAAACTTAGTATTATAAGGTACATTAACAAGACTGGATTCCTCCATAATGAATTGGGGCAATCTCTACACCACCCTCATAAGTCTAATTTCTTAAAGTATAAATTGAAACTTTATAAAGGGAGAGCCATGGATTTAACACTGACTGGTCGTCAGCCCTGGGTACAGAGGTGATAAAGGCCCCGCAGAGCCTCAGCCAACAGGTTCCACATGGGCCCTGCCAGCTGCAGGGACCACAGGCCCGTGGGTGGCCCACAGGCCTGGCCCATCACAGACTGAGGGGAGTGTCCTCGTCTGCTGAGAACAGTGCTTTCCTTCTTCCTTTAATAAAGGTGTAGCTAGAACCTTAACACGCATCTTTCCATTTGTTTGTTTTTTATTTACAGCTTTAGGCAATATTGACATCCAGTTACATTAACGGCCCAAACTAGACTGTCTACATTGGCTGCTGCCAACCCACCTGTGTCTCAGGGTCCCCCACTGACACTTTACTGGGATGGACAATTAGGACCAAACGCAGGTGACGCCCTGACTGCCTGGGAGAAAGGGCTAAAGACA
Organism: Rhinolophus sinicus; assembly: GCF_036562045.2. Taxonomy (NCBI): domain Eukaryota; kingdom Metazoa; phylum Chordata; class Mammalia; order Chiroptera; family Rhinolophidae; genus Rhinolophus; species Rhinolophus sinicus. Next base: position 207,130,533 of record NC_133751.1, on the reverse strand, counting down.
AGTGACCAATTTCACAGATATAATCGCCCTCTAGAATCCGCCTTCTGTTTCTCACGAGCTGCCATTCACCTGACACTTCCCCCAGCTCTTGCTGGCTTTAGCACGGTTGGCGAGGGCCTCGGGAGCTTTTGATTGAGGAAAAAAGTTGGTCACCTGCCCAACAGTTCCATAATTTCCTTTGTTGTTTTAATATCATTTCCTTTCAATACCATTCTCATCATTTTCAAAAGAAAATGATCTAAAACTTCCAGAGGGAAACTTGGTCAAACCATAGAACTTTGAGGCCAAGATCTTGAAAGCCAACATATAAGGGTACCGCTCCCCCATGGATGTCAACCATTTTTATCCAGATCCCTTATACAGCCTCTCCCACGATCTTCTGTATCTCCCCAAAGACTGTGTGATTTTATTTTTTATTACTTGTATCATGAAAATGACACATTAACACGACCTTCTGAACTGTACACAACTTCTGCACACACACACACACACACACACACACACACACACTCCCCAAGCCCTTTAAGAATCGCTGGTCTAAATTAGCTTCAAGACAGGTCAGCTGCACATTAACATTCACCAGCTACGAGGATTTCAAGCCTGGTAAGGACTCGTACCCCCTACTCCCCACTCGTTTACAGATGTGGACCTGTGACAATGGGCCTAGGAACTGGCCTGTCTGAGGCCACTCAGCTGCCAGAGGCAGTCACCACAGAAACACCAGTTTCCCTCGTGGAGATGCCGTGAGAGTGGTGCCAGTTTCAGGGGTATGCACGTCCGTCAAGACGCCTCATCATACCCTTAAAACGTGCAGTTGGTGTACTTCAATTATACCTCAAGAAAGTTGACAGAATGTGAAAACCCAACCAACACTGGTTTTTTTCATTCCCCTCTACCATGCCATCTCCTCAGGTGGACCTACACAGAAGCAGGGACCACACTCAAGCAACACCCACCTTCTCAGCTCTACCCAGGGCTGGGAGCTCGGGGCTGTTTATGAAGTAACTCACAAAGGGGCGGGGCTGGCCTGGAATGAGCACACCTGTGGGGGCTCCACCCAGCGCTGCCAGAGACAGAGCTCTAGCTGAGCCCACCCCAAATGAGGTTGTCAGGAACTGGATCACAAAGGAGTGTCTGGCCCGGCCAAGTCCACTGTCGCCAACCCAGACTTGAACACCTCATCAGGGTCACCGGATGACCGCCCAGATACGCGTCCATTCCTTGGGGGTTGGCTGCAAGCACGGATGCACCACACAAAGGCCACTTGGTTTTTATCCTCTAGCTGACCTTGGCAATGAAATATGGCAAAAAATAAAAGCACGGCATGTCTAAAGAGTTCAGCAGGCAGTACCCTAGGAAGGTCACAATGAAGAGACCCATGGAACACTGAGGGCCCGGGCACATGCCTGGTCCACACCCAGCTCTGAGGACCGGCACAGAAGGAGCCGCTCAGAGGGTCCTGGCAAGACTCACTCTCACGGTGAAAGGCTCACACCCAGACACCTGTGTCACTGAAGTCGGAGGACTCCGCTTTCTTTTATAGTCCCCACTAGCCCACAGTGAATTCTTCTGTGGGCAGAGTGTGTCCCGTACTCAGTTCCACCAGTCAGGGTCCTGGCTTACACTCTTCAACAAGGCTGTGGCCTTTGATACAACATGCTGGTCACTGATGTGCCAGGTGTGAAAGAAAATAGCACTGGTGTTTTGTTTTCCATAGAAGGTAATACAAAACGTACCCTCCCAGCATCCTGAGAAGTATAGGGATATAATGACCATCTATTTCTCCATCATCTGTATCAGTATCATATCCTTTATCCCACTTTAGGGATAAAAGGCCTAATTTGGGGATGTAGCCAGAGCTGTTAAATTAACTCTATATAAAGAGATTTGAATAATTACTCAAACTGCCAAGAGGTTTGCTGAACAGATGCAGTTGCTTCAGAATCCCTCCTTCAGTAAGCTTCACCCCTTGAAGACCTTCCCCTATTGCAAAGACACTCTGACTAAGGCAGTATTTTCGGTAAGAGATCAGTTATGTGAACAGCGGTCTCTCAATTCCACAAGCCCTAATTGGCCCATTTAAGTCCCTCCTCTGGGTGGGGCTTCCTTTCAGACAGTTCAAAGATGAGTCTTAGGTACTATTTACTAGTTTCATCATCAAGTAATATTTACTCAGCACACCTGCCCGCAGTGGCAAAATCAGGCCATGTCACCTGTACAGGGACACGGGAGCCAGTCAGCTCACGGGGTGGGGATGCCCGGGAAATCCTTGTTTACAATTCTTCCTGCTGTGAAAAAGTCCCAAACTGAGTGTAAAAGATGGAACTGCAGGTCACTAGTGGACAACCCAGTTCTCCTGCCAGAGGCCCAGATCGGAACACAAAAGAAGTCCACACCTCACCCTCCTTCCGCAGAACAGCCAGGCCAGGGCCCAGAGCCTCCCGTCTGGCGCAGGAGTCACCGCGGTCGGCTGACCGACCTTTGGAGCCCAAGCCTTTCATTTTCAGCCCTAAACCTGCCGCCTCCTGCACAGCCTACCACCTGAATGGCAGGTCTGTCTAAGCGGCGGTCCTCAAGCCCCACACCACGTAGCCTGGTGGTACTTTGTCTGTGAATACGCCTCCTATGTGCGCCCTCCCCCATCGTCATCCCCTTCCCCCGCCAGAAATCCTCCGCACAAGGCAGGCAGCCTCTTCCCTGTTACTCAACAACACTCTGCTCACTTCTGGAAGCTTCCATTCAACGTGATCTCCAGGTCTGGAACGCCCTCCTTCCCTTCCCACCGAATGCTATTCCTTCCGTAGAGAGCACGGATTCCCACCTAGATTCTACTCCTCCAAGACGCCTTCTTCAGTCCACCCGGACCCACTCCAGAGCGAGGGATGCAGAGAGGGGAGGCCCCAGCCCCTCCGGGAACCGACGAGGAAACTGAGCCCCGCTGGAGGGAGGGCCACGCCCAGGATCCCACGGCGGCGGAACCGCGTCTGGAATCCCAGTCCCGCGGTGCCGATCCTTCCAAGATGTCCTCCCCTCTCCCCTGCCCCGGGGAATAGCTCCCAACCGGCCGCGGCCGCCCCCATTGCGAGGCAGCTGCAGGCAAGCCGGCAAGGAAGGGGCCTGGCCCCTCCCGACCCTCGCCACTCCCGGGGCTCGCCCGACTTCCACGGCCGGCAGGAGTCGGGCTGCCGGCGTCCGAGTCCCGCTTCCTCCGGCCGCGCAGGGCTGGTGACCTTGGGCCAGCGCTCGGCCCTCGCTTCCTCCTGGACAACGCGGCCAGCGGCATCTCCGCGACGGCGAGCGCGGGCGAGGCCGTGCGCGCCCCTCACAAGTCGGTGCTCGGTGCGGGCGGCCCCTCGAGCCCAGCCAGCGCCCCGGCCCCGGCCCCGGCCCTTTCCATTCACGCCGCCCGGCCCCGCACCCCGCGGTCCGCGTCCTGCGCGCCCGCCCGGCGCCCGGCCGTGAGGGGCGGCGCGGCCTGAAGCAGCCCCGGCGCCGCCCGCCCTTCGGCCCACCCGGTGCACCCGCGCCGCGGGAGCCGAGCCGCCTGGAGGCCCGCGGCCACCCCTCGCCAGCCGCGGGGCCGCGCGCTCCTCACCTGGGCACCCCGAGACAGGCGAGGCGGGCCCGGCGCCCAACACCACGCCCGGCCGGCCGGCGGCGGAGAGACGCGGGCCCACACAGCCGCACCGGCTCCGGGCGGCGGGACCGGAAGTGGAGGGGCGGGGACTCGGCCGCGGCCGCGAAGGCAGCGGGCACTTTAAAAAAAAAATTCAAAACCCTGAAGAACTTTATTTGGAGCATGATGTGAGAACAGCAGTGCGCGCTGAGTGGGGCTGGGCCTCGCTCATTGGCAGAAGTCTCGGTCGGGGGCGGGGGCGAGTCTGGCGGCCCCGGCTGATTGGCGAGCGGCTGCCAGAGGCGGGGCCTCCCAGGCTGTTCCCGAGCCTGCGCACTCCAGCGCCTCCCTGCTCTACGCCGCGTTCCTGCCTCCATTCATTTGGTTGTGTGCTGGATCGGGGCCTGCGGCGCAGAGGAGCCCGGCGCAGCGCCGGAACTGGCCGCCTGGCTGGATGTCCCCGCTGTGTGCCCAGCACAGCGCCCAGGACGCAGAGGACGCGGCGACCCCACAACCTGCAGTGTCGGGGGTAAGGGGGGCGGGACAGTCAGAAGTGCAAACAGCCAACAACCCTCGGTGTGAAGCTGAGGCTGCAAAGGAGTGGGTGGGCCCTTTCCTGTTCTTGTCTTAATGGTTTATGTTACGTCTTTCATCTTACAGTTTTGTAAAGTACTTTAAAAATTTGTTTCAAATTGTTCTGTTTATGGCTTGTTGAGTACAAACTCTTCTCACGTCCATTTGTGCCCCTGTGTGATTGGTAATAGGCACGGTCGCGGGTGTCAGGCAGGGATCCTTGAGGAGCGGGCCATCTGGACCCGCAAGAAAGAGCCGAGGAGTTAGAATTTTATTTCCAGAAGCCCCATCGAAAGGTTTTAAACAGTAGAGGGACAATGTCAAGTTTTCTTTCTAAAAGAGGCTTCTGGTTCTGAGTGAGCTGATGGGAGGGGAGCCAGGCAGAGTGGAGACCAGAGTCAGGAAGACCAATGACTAACATATGTCAGGTGTTCCTTCTGTTAGGGGACAGTTTCCTTCTTCACCCCGCTAACTCCTGTTTCCCTAAGCGTGGACATGTGGCACAGTCAGCTCCCTGTGCCTCACTGCCTTTTCCTGCCGCTTCCCAGCTGTGATTCTACCCCTTTCAGATCAGGCACCCAGAGTTTGCAAAGCCCTGGATGAATATCACACGGAAGAGAAGCAGCCATAGTAAGTCAATGCCCCATATATACAGGAAGCATTCCCTGGGCATGGTTGTTGGTGGCTGCAGGGGCAGCCTGGGATCTGGGCATTCAGGAGGCCTCACTCAGGGGCGTCGTGAGTGCTGTCAGCCCAGGGCTCCTCGTGGCACATTCACAAGGATTCAGGATGCTAAACTCACTCTTGTGGTGAGGCACTGCTGCCTGTGTTTTATATTTTCTGTATGACCGATAGTTTTGATTGCTCTAGGTATCTAACGTTGTCCACTTTGGTGAGTGCTGTGGGCAAAATGCCACAAAACACTGTTTTCCATTTTTAAAAAGCCAGGGTTGAAAATGTCTATCCATTAGCGTGTATGTGAACATTGGGTGAACAAGACGGGAATGTGAACAGAAGCGGCAAACAGCTCATGTTCTGAGCAGCTGGAACAGTCCAGGATGGAGGTTGTGCTCTGCATCTGGGACTGCAACCCTGGGACCACACTGGGTTCACCCAAAGCAGTCACTTGGCATGTCAAGGCAGTGCCACCTCCGGGTAGAACCTCTCCCCCTGCAGCCACAGCTCTCCCTGGAGACTGGAGTGAAGAACCATCGTTCTGGTGACTCCTTGCCAAACCCTCATGATTAAAGTCCCATGCCGGGACTCTGGGGACAGCAGTGCTATTTGTGAAGAGGCGCCACCATGCAGAGAGGACCTGGACCACTGCTTGCTCCACTGGCATTAGGTGACCCCACACAACCCCCTGGGAGGGGAGTAAAAGTCCTAAAGGCCTTTGGGTCTTTGACCCCGTAATTTCATTCACGGGTTGGCCTGAGGAAGTAATCTAAAAGTGGAAAAGGCCGTGGCACAAAAATACCCATCGTGTTACAGAACTTGGAAACAATCTTGTGCTCAGTATTCGGGGAATGGTGAACTAAATTACCACCGCTCATTTACTTACAGGAAGATTACCCAGCCAATAAGCTTGATCATTATGCAGATTATGTAAAACCACAAACATACTATTTAGGTTAAGTGAAACAAGCAACATTTAAATTGTATAAATTCAATGACTACAATTCTGAAAAAGACCAATATATGGGCAGAGACTAGAGGAAAATGAACAAAAATTAATAATTTTTGTGTCTGGTAGGATTATGAGTGAATTCCTCTTTTTAAAAAAACTTTCATTTTATTTTCTTTATATTATCTTCATAACAATACAATACAAAGGTCTTTTTTAAACATGATTGATCCTTAACTTGGAACACAGGTCTGTGTCAAATAAGTGATTTTAATGCTGTTACTCACTAGAGAAATAAATATAGAGAAGCTTAAGGCTTCCCTGGACAGATCATTTAAAAAACTGGTAATCCAAATCATGCTTAGAAAGCCTTTCTAAATTCCAAGAAGACAAAATTGTTTTGAAATAAATGGTGACTATTATATTTTAGGTCACATCCACATGGCAGTAGAGCTGCCCCCCCCCCCCCCCATTCAGATACATTTGCTGAAGTTCTGAACATACATTTTCTATAGGAAAACACAATCTGCCTCATGGCAGTCCCCGAACACATACATCAGGGAAAAGCAGACACGACGCGTATCTGAGGCCTGGAGAATGGCTGTCAGGAGCACTGGCACTAGTTATGATGGAGAGGTCATGTGTGGTCGGGCGAAGAAAGATTCAAAGATACCTACACTCACCATTATTACTCAATATTCTGGAAGTTCTGGCTAACACAGTAAGGCACACACCAGAAATAGAAGATGATTATTAGAAAGGACAAGGCAATGACTATTACATAATGAAACAATGTGACCCACTCCCTAGAATATCCAAGAGACAACTAAAAATGTAAAAGGGAATCAGAAAGATGAACAAAGTGACTTAACTAAAAAAAAATAAAATCAATAGGTATATTTTCTATACCAACAGCAACAGATTAGCAGTGATCAGGAAACCTATTTTACAATAGGGGGTGGGAAAGAATGATAAGTGAAATAGTTAAATAACCTTACTGGCAAATAGGCGTGATCCGGATTGTGAGAATTAATAAAGGAAACCAACTAAAATTGGAGTTGGAGAGGTCTGTAGAGGCAGCTGTCACACCTTACCACCTCATCCATTACCCCAAACATGAAAAGACCAGACCTTGGCATCTCCAACAGGAAGGTGTATTATCTACTTTACTACCCCTGGAGGAAGAAGGAAGATTTTCTTCTGGACCAGCAACAAGCCCAGCCAATGGAAAAATCACAGCTCAGCCAATGAGAACCCTGCATCACCCTGAACTCTTTCCTCCAATGAACTTTGATGCTTCTTTTGCTAATGACTTCCTTGCCCTAGGCTCCTTTATGTAGAAGTCTTCCATTTTGTATAATTCCTTGGACTATCTCTCTGTTTGCTAGATGAGATGCTGCCCGATTTGTAAGTCACTTAATAAAGCCTATTAGACCTTTAAATTTACTGAGTTGAATTTTTTTTTTTTTAGCAGGATAAAGAAAATTACAAACTTTATGTCTGTCAAAATGTACATGGCAGGGCGACCGGATGACTCAGTTAGTTAGAGCGCAAGCTCTTAACAACAAGGTTGCCAGTTTGATTCCCACATGGGCCAGTGTCATGCAAGGGACCCTGCTCGCTGCACCATTTGTCCTGCAGGGTCTCAGCTCCCGCTCCCCACATAAGAACGCAGGATATGGCTAGGCCAAAAAGGAACACCCACGGAGCCATAGATAGGGGAGTCATACCATATAGTCTCACTGGAGCAGGATCCACACTACCCGCAACCTGCTGTCTACTTCTCTGCCTGCCAACCAACCGACCAACCAACACAGCCACGGCAGTTATATCAGTGGCTAATTGGTTAACTGGTTACAACTGACGGCTGTCTACTACCCGAGCCAGCACCTTTCCTCATGAGGCCGAGAGCCTGGAAACTGCTCTCTGGGGCTCTGTCCCCACAGCCAGTGAGCCTCTCCCTCCACAACTAGATTGAAGACAATGAGCTGCCACTGAGCTGCGGAGGGGCGGCCGGATGGCTCAGTTGGTTAGAGGGCGAGCTCTCAACAACAAGGTTGCCAGTTCAATTCCCACATGGGATGCTGGGCTGCGCCCCCTGCAACCAAAGACTGAAAACGGCGACTGGACTCAGCACCCTCCACAACTAGATTGAAGGACAACGACTTGGAGCTGATGGGCCCTGGAGAAACACACTGTTCCCAATATTCCCCAATAAAATGTATAAGAAAAAAGAAAAGAAAAAAGAATGTGAAAGTGTTAAAAATGAGTGTAATTATTTTTTAAAAAAAAAAAAGTACTTAGCAGATGTGCTTGAAGCCCACATCACATGAAAGAACCTAGAGCTAGCAGGGGAAAGTGGGGCCTGAGACCCAGGACGTCCCCGGGCTAGCCTCTGGTGGATGGCTCAGAGGCCATGGGCTGTCAGGTGGGGAACAGGCAAACATATCACCATATCACTGCTCTGTTTTTTTCAGGAGCAACAGCCTGGAAGCCACTTAAGTCTCCGCCCTGTCACCCACAGGGCCCCGGGGGAGGGGGAGAAATAAAGGATGGGGCTCAGGTAGTGAGTCTGGGCAGCTGCGCCCAAGAATGAGCAAACGTACACCTCTTGGCGTGAAAAAGTGCTCTTGACCTTAAAAATAAAAGTAAGTTATTTTACCAGCAAAAATGGTTTACTCAGGAACAGCAAAGAATTACAATTCAGGACAAGGAAGCTATAGCAAAAGCTGTAAGTCCAACAAACCAAAGAGAGGAACATTATTTTATGGAGAAAAAGGAGGAAGTTGGGAGGGGTTGTTTTGAACGAAAGTCCATCGTAGAAAAACCATAGTTCAGGAAGATGACAGTTTCTCCTTGGCTGAGTTGCTGGGGTAACTTGTAGGAGTTGCAACAACCATCTTTTTCTGTCAGGGCCTGTAATTGATGATTCTTTCCTGTTGACAACTCTGTTGGGGTCTGTAATTGACATTCTTACTGTAGCTGACACCGAGTGGTAGGTCCTGTGTGAGAGCTCCCCCTTCTGGCCACCTGGCTCCATTTTAGGGAGGTTTCCCTTTCCGAACTAACTTTCACAGTGCCCACCATACATCATAAAATAGAAAAATGAGTGGCAATGGTATGAATAGTATAATGTCCCTTGTGTAAAAACAGTCTGTTCAGATATTCATACATTTTCAAACTAGTAGGAAATACTTACAAGCATGTTTACAAATACCTGCATTTACCCATCCTTTTCATTTTAGCCGTTCTGACAGGTGGACAGAGCGGTCACATCGTGGTTTCTACTTGCCTTTCCCTGATGACTATGGTTGTCCTGAAAATGAGCCATGGCTCCAGGGGCCAAGTGCCTTAGAGAGCGTCAAGTTCTTTTCCATTTCTGAGTCCTCTGCAGGAAGCCTCCCTTTTTCCTCAAAAATGGGACAGCAATCAAATGGACGGAGGCCCAGGAGTGGGCCTGTGGACCAAAGGCTGAGCACAGGGCCAAGGTCACTGGAAGGAAATCTGCTGGGCGAGGCGCATGGTGAGGGTGGGTGCTGTCGGCTGGCAGCCATCTCTGCTTCCAGGTCAAAGGTGACCACGCAGGAGCTAGGTAAGGACAGGATCCCATCTGAGCCAAGTTAAAATGGAAATTTTCCTTGGGGCAACGGGGGGCCAGGTTCTGTGTGCTTTCTTACCAAGCCTGTTTACATTTGGCATCACGTGTGTCAAAGAAAAAGTTCAGGGTGGCAGAACGCACATCAGGCTCTCTTAACCCGTGAAAACCGAAGGTGGTCCCCATTTGTTCTCCTCACTGACAAATGGCTGCTGTAGGAACAGGTTCCCGTGGCCACCTTTACAGGGGTAGGAGATGTGTGTCAGAGTGAACACAGGCACTGCAAAACCGGAGGGGCTGCACACGGGCCCACACGCGTGAATTGCACTCATAACTGGGTGTCAGTGGCCCATAGGTGAGAGTGAGGCTCCGTGTAGGGAGGAGCTTGCCGTCCCGCCTCAGCCTTCCCTTGACGAGGGTCTAAGCTTCTCCAAGCCACAGGTCTTCATCTTTGTGTCTGTAAGTTGGGGATTTTCATAGTACCTGCTTAGAGGACCGTTGGGAGCAGCAAATGGGGTGAAATATGTGAGATATGGTAAGTGCTCAATAAATACACGGCATTGTCATTATAAATTATGAGAAATCACCATGACACTAGATTCTGAAGTTCTGCACCTTCTGTGTTTATTATTAACTGGAAAACAGCCTTGGGCTGTGCCAAAGATGGCTGGGAATTAATTTAACACTTTGAGGTTTTTGCATAAATGTAATGGTGACATTGCAACTGAGATGTATTGTGGGGGGTGGGCTGCCCCCACCCTTGTGACAACTGTGATAATCATTGCTCTGGAAGGATCAGGGTTCTCATTTGAGACTCCAACTGACTTTGATGCTTTGTTTCCAGAGACCCACCCAGCAACGTGAGAAAATAAACAAACTCCAGAAGCTGTGAGTCTTGAACTGCCTTAGGTGAAAACAGTCAAAAGTTCCAGAGAAAATATTTCCAGCTTTCTGGATGTGTTTGAGGACTAGAAAAGTTGGGCAATGGCTGGGAGAGAGGGTGTAGTGTAAACTCAGCTGCAGAGACATATGGTCCGTTGGTGGAACTGGCATCAGACCAGATATTAACTCTCAGTGAGGTATCGCTCCGAAGAAGCCTGTCATCCACAGGTGTGATTTGGGGTTGCCTCAGACCAGTGTGCAAGTGTGCACTGCACAACTCAGGGCCACCACTGACATCACACATCACGGCAAAAGCTTTGGCCAGGGTGCAGCCTTTGGGCAGCCCTGGGAATCGGAGAGACTGCCAGGGCACAACCCTGAAGGCTTTCCTGATCCTGGCAGTGTGGCACCCCACAATTCTTCCCCAAGGGCCCTGCCAGAGGCAGGTCCAAAATCTGTAGCAGACAGAACCTAGGGTGGCCCCCATGTTCACATCTTGTAATACAGTCCCCTCCCCTTGCACATGGGTGGGACCTGTAACTTCGCCACAGACTGTGGCGAAGTGATGGCTGTCACTCCCGACCACCACTGATACACGGCGCCCTCATCACTTAGCGGAAATATGAATTCCACCAACGACCCCAGTGAGCTGGGAAGCTGTCCTCCGCTGGGCCTCCAGGTGAGACAGCAGCCTGGCCAACGCCTGGATTACAGCCTTGTGAGGCCCCGCGGTCTCAGAGGACCCAGTGAGGCCCGGCCTGGACTTCTGACCAGATAAGAAATGTGTGTTGTTTTAAACGGCTGACTTTGTTATACAGCAACAGATGACTAATGCAGAGGGAGCATTGGTCAGTTGGAAGGGGAAACGGGCCTGTCTTCCGGTGATGAACAGGCCATTTTGTGTTCAGTTACGTGTTTCTTTGGGGTGATGTGGGGGTGCTTATGGAATTATGGCAAAGTCCCAATGGGCCACCCTGGGACTCTGACTAGAAGCTGGCTGTGGAAAGGCTGTTTGCGTGGAACATTCTGGTACAACTGTTGTGGAAAGGGTTGTTGTTATCATTTTAACTTTTGGACCCAGTTTGGTTAGTTTACATATTAAAAACTGTTTCCCCGAAAATAAGCCCTAGCATGATTTTTCAGGATGACATCCCCTGAACATAAGCTCTAATGTGTCTTTTTTTCCACACACCCCCACCCTCCTACGGAGAGCCCAGGGTGGCTTCAGGTGATGGAGGCTGCCTAGCTGTCACAGCCTGAGCTCTAGGCGCCTCTCCAGGGACCACTGTCCTGGCGCTGTGTCACTGCCTGTGCTTAGAACAAAGAATCCCACAAGCACTGCCTGGCTCTCGGCAGCCCTGAGGCACCTGCCCAGCATACTGCCTAGCCCAGGGGAGAGGATCCTGTGTGATCAGCTACTTCATCAGCTCTGACAGCGTCTCTCTGAAACCTTGCATATTTAAACCACCCTCGTTAGAACCGCTTCCACAGTCATTTTTGCATCGTATATGAATTGCAGTCAGATGTTTTCATTTGACAATCTACGGGGGACACTGACACAGACTGGTGGCAGAGGGGCGGCCACTGTTCTTCTCTGTGTTTAAATAAATGCTTTTCCGCAGAGAGAGTGTGGAGAGCGCCCGTGTGGCCCACCTTAACCCTAGCATTAAGATCTTACGTTGGTGTGGCACTTGCTACAATCAAATATGGACGTATTTGATTTGCGCCAATATGGAGACACATCATCCCTAATCAACGTCTGCACTTCATTCACATGTCCTTCGTTTTCCCCTAATGTCCTTTTTAGATGCAGAACCCCATCCAGGACGCCACGTGCCATTTAGTTGTCACGTTTCCTTAGGCTCCTCTTGGCTGGGACAGCTGTTCAGACTTTGCTTGTTTTTGATGACCTGGCAGTTTTCAGGACTCGGTCATGCGTTTTATGTAGCCTGTCCCTCAGGTTCTCAAGTTGAATTTGTTTGATGTTTTTCTCGTGATTAGAAAGAGGTTGCAGTTTCTGGGGAGGAAGACCCCAGAGGGGAAGCGCCGCTCATTCTCACCACGTCCTCTGAAGGATACATGTTATCAGCCTGAGTATCTGGCTGAGCTGGGGTCCGCCAGGTTCCTCTATTGTAAAGTTATCTTTATTTTACTACTGGTTGTCTTTTTTTTCCAATTAAAAAAATTGAGATATAATTCATTTAACTAAAATTTGCCATTTTAAAGTATCCAGTCCCATTGTTTTTAGTCTATTCCCCATTTTGTGCAGCCATCGCAACTAATTCTAGAGCACTTCCATTACCACCCCAAAAAGAAACCACACCTGTTGGCAGCGGCTCCCCGTACTCCTTCCGCCAGTTTGGAGACAATCTGCCAAAAGGTATGTTCAAAGTTCCCTGAACGGGGAGAATTAAGGCTTCTTATTTGTTTATTTTCTGTTGTTTACCTGTATTTTCTACAATGCAGTTACTTTTACAATAAAGTTCTTTCTAAATGGCACTTGGCATGACAATAAGAAATAGAGGGAAACACTGGCGGCTGAAGGTGTAGTTCTCCGAGGGATGAATTACTATGTCCTAACGTAGCGACTGCTTCTGAGTACCTCCCACGTGCCCGGCACTCTTGTAAGCACTAGAAAGTTCTGCGCTGTGCACGTGAATATGCCTTTAATGAAAAAGAAAGGGAGTGGAGTAAGTGAGAGACGTAAAGACACTGGGCAGGTGACAGACCCTGTAACACGAGCTGACGTCAGGGTGGCTCCCGGTGGCCTGACTCGCGTGCGCCCCTAGCGGATGGCAGAGCGCCCGGTGCAGGGTTTCTTCCCTCGTCCGCCAGCCTGGCAGCTCCCTTGCGACTGGCTCAGCTGCACCGAACTCTTCTTTCTAGACCCGCCTGCCCTCCAGCAGGCCAAGTTGGGACCCAGCTGGTGGCAGCCAGGTGTCCTCCAGGACCACGAGGGGGCAGAAGCAGCCCAGGCACTGGGAGCAGCCTGGGTGGGTGCCTACCCCACTCGTCTCCTCATCCATAAAATCATTTCCAGTTGTGAGTGACCTTGGACTGGGGGCAGGACTGGACATCTTGGAAGCAGTTATATTTTAAAAACCACAAGGAAGGGAACTATAAACTATGGAAGTCCTCCTTCCAAACCCATCAGCAGGAATTCACTGTGCTATTGGTACCAGTTTTGAAATTTTGTTTTATTTTTGCAAATTGGGGGGTTGGGAAGAAAGAAGGCGGTGGAAGGGCAGTTCCCGTTAGCAGCCTTGGGTTGGTTGGGATGAGGGGCTGCGGGTCTATTAGGTTTCGGGAGCTGAGCGTGACAGCAAGGGACAATGGGGGGCTGTGTGAGGGCCCGGGGGTCTGGGGTGACCGACGGCCTGTTACACCTGGGCGTTGCACAGGGTACTGAGTCTTACTCCTGGTACACATGCAAATTCCTACCTCAGGAGTGTCACCTCTTTTCCCACAGTTTAAGCACAGCTTGTCCTGGTTGGGGGGCCGGGCTCTCAGCTTCCTGGCCGCACAGGAGGCCAAGAGGTAGGAGTGAGGCTTACAAAAGCGGCGTGAGCCGTTCAAACACCACTCACCTCTCAGTCAGCTCTGGGCAAGGTGCAGTGGACAAATCAAGAGACCCCCCCACTTCCTTCTCCCAGGCAGACTAGAGCTTTCTTTGAACCTGACCAGCTAAGAAGAACCAGAGTACCTTATGCAGTGCCCTGAACGGGGCTCCCCAGGTCAGGTTCCATCCCGTGTTTTCCCGAAGGGATCAGTCATGAGGCTGCTGCGTTGGGGTACCACCTGGCGGGAGAGGTGGCCCAGGAGGGCTTGGGCTGGAAGGGGCAGGAGTCCTGCAGAGGGACGCCCTCTTGGCTGCAAACACCCCATTGTGCCTCGCCACACACAGTGAGAGGTGACCGCCTCCCCTGCTGCAAACGCAGTTCCTGACTCGTCTCCACTTTCTTGGACCAAGCGAGGCAGCTCAGGTGAGTGAGAGAACTGGGGATCTGGAGGTAGGAGGGGTGCCAGCACCCACCTCAGGGACACCTGAGCATGTGTTGTTGCTTCTCTGTGTCTCAGTCTTATCTGCAAGATGGACATAACCTCCCAGCTGACGAAGGCTAGGAGAACAGGGGTGAGGCCTCAGTAGGGCTCCCCTCAGTAGGGCTCCGTAACTTTTGCTCCTTCCTTGGTTCCTCCTAGGCTGGCCCGCTGCAGGTGGCTGGTCCACCCGACCGGGTGTGCCCTCAGAAGCAGACCCAGGCCACCCTCCCTCACCGCCCTTTCCCTGCGCATGGCGGGCCGATTCTGCAGGCATCTCTGTAAGATTCCCTAACGTTCTTCCTTTGCCCCTGCCCTCCGGATGGTTGACTCAAGTAACTCAAGAAAAATATGTTTCTCATCCTCTTTCCTCAGCCCTTCATTTCTTTGTTCCATTTCTGGACCAAAAAAAAAAAGAAGGAAAAGAAAATCGCTGTGAGAGGAACACCAGCATCAAGGGAGAGGCGAGCCGTCCGTTTTCGAAACAGAAGCCAGATGAGAAGCCCGTGCGGCCCACACCAGCGCCCACGCGCGCTCCCACTCCCGGGCCCTCCGAGGAACTGATGTGTGGAGCTCTTCCCCCACTTCCCTAGCCCGGCTTCTGCCAACAGGAACGTGCAATGCATCTCAAAGCAGGTTTTCATTCAATCTGTGATCTTTCTCTGGCAATTGCTACTGCACTGTTCCTGTTCACTTTCATGGTGAATTACAACTCTTTAGTTCCATTATAACCTAAATTGGCTGCTGGAAAAGCCAAGTGCCACCTGAGTGGCAGTTGGAGGGTTGGGGGAGGTGGGCTCTTGTTGGGACTGAGACGCGCCCAGCCCCCACCCCATTCATCTCCTGAAGCCCTAATCCCTAGCTCCTCAGAGTGTGACTGCATTTGGAGACAGCGTCTTTAAAGAGGTGATTCTCATTAAGGCTAAGGAGAGAGGCCTCAGAAGGAACCAGTCCTACCACAACTTGATCTTGTATTGTCAGCCTCCAGAACTGTGAGAAAATGTATTTCTTTGTTTAAGCCGCCCAGTCTGTGGTCCTTTGTTACGGCAGCCGGAGCCGACTGATACAGCTGTGAGCCCCAGGGAGTGGGAGAGAATCCCCAAATGGCGGCACATGACCATGTCCTATTATTATTATCATCATGGTTCTTGTCTCTTCGTCTTGCCTCCCACCCTCTGTGCAACGCAGCTGGGGACCACACTGAGAGCCAGAAATAGACACCCAGGCGCATGCATTCCCTGCTTTCACGCACACTAGCCATCAGCATCCTGATCCTTCATGAAAATGCATCATTGTGGCCACATTGAAGAGTGTTTGTGTGTCAGGCACGGTGCCAAGGGCTTTCTTCTCGAGTCCCTGAATTATCTACAGTCAGGTGAGGAAACAGGCCCAGAGGGGCTGGGTAACTTGCCTCACCACGTTTAATGGGCAGAGCTAGGATTCACTTTGATCCCTGGCAGTTTGGTGCCATAGCTTCTATGGTACAACTTGGTTTTCTTTTTTAAACATGGAACTGTTTCTTGTAAGGAGAGGGCGAGAGTCTGAGTGACCTCCTCCTGTGACCTTGGGCAGCCTGGGCAGACACTGGGATGCAGCTGCCATCGTGATGGGCTGTCCTGAGGATGCAAAGCAGTTGCCACATACCATTGGCACGGTGGCAGGGGAGAGCACCGTGATGGCTGTCCCCAGCCCTGGGACTGTGGTTGGGGTGCGGTTAGCGAGGAGGAATGATTTTGAGGGACGGATTGCAAACTGTTTTTCAAGGTGCCCTCCGCGTGGTGTTCTGTGTCTCGTGGCACATGTATGGGACCCGAGTAAAGATGGGCAACCTCATGGCCCATGTCAGCACGGTCTGATGAAGAAGACACCAACGTCAGATCCAGGTTCACCTCCAAAAATAGCCTTGAGAAGTACTGTAGGTCTTTCCTGAATTTGTCCGACGAAGAACCAAAGGGCAGTGACGTTCATAAAAGGGAGACGTGCCTGAAGACGTCCTTCCTCTCGCGGTCTCAAAGCCCCCAGCTGCCTGCACATTTTTCTCCCTCATCCCACCTCCACCCCCACCCCACACGTGGATCCCCTAGCAGGTCGCCTGCTCATTGGTGCACAGACACCACACCGCCCCTGGGACGGGGCAGGCGACACTAGGCCATCTCTTCCAAGCACATCAAATTATCAGAGGAACAAGCTGCTGACAGTTGCACAGCTGGAAAGGGGTCCAGTCAGATCCCAGCAAGCTTGTGTCTGAAGCTGGGACTCCTCACCATGGCATTGAACGGCCTTCCATTAGCGTGAAGTGACATCCCAGCCATTGGGATATGGCAGCTAGATCCAAACTGTAGTGTGTTGTTACTGTTTCTATGAGTCACGTTATATGCTCTTCCCCCAGTTTGGCATGGCCTGGGGAATGTGTTCACACACACACACACACACACACTCACATACACTCATACACACTCACTCACACATACCCCAAAACTGAGATCACCTCACTTTCCTATTTTGTAATCTGCCTTTTCCAAGTAACTCTATACTGTGAGAAAAATTTCCCATTTACTTATTAGGAAATGTTTTCCCGTCACATGGATTTAATCTACGAAGTGTCCTCCAATGTGGGCATGAGGACATTCCCTCTTGTTCGCTTGTGTAAATAGTCAAGCTGAGCAGCATTCCTACAGGGAAACGGCTGGGCATAAACATTTGCAGGCTTTGGGGATACTTTTCTAATTCGTCCTCCATGAAGGCCATGCTGATTTTCAGCTTTGATGAACAAGAGGACATTTCACCTCCAGGGAACTCGGGTTTTTCTCCGGAAGGAACGCCACGTTCCCAGTCTCAGCCCGTCTACACGCCGCTGGACTCCTGCCCCTCGGTTCCCGGAGCTGAACCCTCCCCAGTGTGTCCCCACCAGCGATGTCCTTTCCATGAAGAGGAGCTCAGTTCAGAGCTGCTTCCAGGCTCGAAGGAAGCCCCATCTCCAGAGCGGTTTTATCCCAGGTTCTCATTAACAGGAGTAGCTCTGCGAACAATCATACTTGGCCAATTCCACTTCCTAAGTCCTCCATTGTCTTCATTTTGGGTTCTTTGACTTGCAACGCATTTTTTCTACGGATTTCCATGACAAAGCTCTGGGGAAGGGGCCATTTTTTCTAGGTTGGGGCACAGAGAAAGCTGCTTAATGGCATTTTTCAAAGTAGAACTGTCGGCAGTGTCCCCAGCCAGCCTAGCGGAATGCCAGGCTCTTCCTGTGGGGCTCTGTCCCTGGCTGTCTGTCCCTGGACTGTCAGAGAAGGCCACAGAAGGTCAGCTGCTTCCCCCAGCCCCCAGGTGCCTCCTCCTCAGCGGGCAGTCTTGAGGAGTTGCAAGTCCTGCTATAGAGAGCTGTGGGAACAGGGAGGTGACCATGTTTTATGGGTCTGCGATCCACCACTGCCCCTCTTTTACCTCGCAGGAGCCCCTGGGACAGATTCACAGGGCGGCAGAGGGAGAGTGGGTGCCCGGCCTCCCCGGCTCACCCTGGGCCTGAGCAGTGCCCCCTCAGTGACGGCCGCCTGCAGCCCCCGCCATCTCCCCCACCCCACCCCACCACGGATCCCTGGAGACCCCGTGGGCCCAAGGAGCTCCACTGCTGCTTGCTGACCTTGGCCTCCACTCTCTGAAGCAGCCCAGGGGATCTGGCGTCATTCCCTGTGACCTTGGCAGCTGCTCAGTCTGTGATGGCGCCTGGTCAGAGGTCTGTGGCCCTCTTGCTCCCTGCCCGCACCCTGCAGAGGACAGGCCACTCTGGATAGCAATTCCAGGAACAGTTCTCAAAGCATCTTAGAAACTCATTTTCCTTTAAAGTCAACTGCCTACTCTACTCCCTTGGGGAGGTAACATGGGAAAGGTCCCCTGAGGCCAGGGCTCAGAGCCACTGACTCCTGGGGTGAGAACCAGTCCTGGGGTCTGGGACAGCGTCCAGAGGCCTCCACTTACAACATGCATGTACGTGAGCACCCACGCAGACACACTCAGTCCCCACATGCGGACCCTGTCCCTGGCTTTGAAAGGAGAACCTAAAGCCACTATTAGAGGCGTCTGTCTGTGGGAATGATGCCCCCACCCCCCGCACTGGGGACAAGGCGTTTATCTCAGGAGCTCCTGGACGCCTGGCCTCGTTCTGTCATTTGATTGGCTGGGCTTTGGAAACAGCTTCTGGGGCAGCTTATCAGCAGTTCCCAACGCGTCCCTCTCACGTGCAAAGGGGAGAACCAGGGTATTACCAGCTCGAGTTTGCTGAGTGTACTGGATTGAATAGTGTCCCCCAAATCCATGTTCAATGGGACCCTCAGAATGAGACCTTATTTGGAAATAGGGTCTTTGCAGAGGTAAGTAGTTAATTAAAATGAGGTCACACTGTAGTAGGGTGAGCCCCTAATTCAAAATGACTGGGGTTGTTATGAGAAGAGGAGATGTAACAGCACACAGGGAAACCAGCCGAGACTGGTGCAATGCAGCTCCAAGCCCGGGGGCACCACCGAACCCCACACAGGCCCGAGGCCAGGCCGGCAGGAAGGGTCCTCCCCAGAGCCTCAGAGCGCCTGGTCCCACCAGAGCCTGGATCTCAGGACTCTGGAAACTGTGAGAGTAAATTCTGGTGATTAGAGACACCTAGTTTGTGATGATTTGTTAATGGCAGCCCTAGGAAACTAATACTTAGTTATCTTAGAAAGTCATTTGTTTTTATTTATATGTTTATTTATAGCAAAGTCTCAATCCCCCTAACACCACACTTCTGCTTTGGTTTATTAGTCCTCACTAAGCACCTTATTTACTGGCCTTCGGTTCCTTTCTCTTAGCCCTGTGACCTGCCAGTACCTGTCCCCAGACTGGACAGAAAGCACCCTGGGTAGGGCACAGGGTTGACCTCCACCCTGTGCAAGTCTGGCCTCGTCTACTGATCACTGTTACCTGAGGAAGAAGAGGGAAACCTGAACTATTTTACTTGAAAGAAACTTCCAGATCAGGTGCACATATACTCAGATGTACCTACCCACACACATTCCAACGTCAAGTCTAAGTAGTTAAAAATTATCCACAATGTCAAGATGTGCAAACAATCTAAAAGTTCATCGACAGACGAATGGATAATACAATGTGGTCCATCCATACTGTGGAATATTACTCAGCCTTAAAAAGAAAGAAATTCCACAATACGTGACAACATGTGTGAACCTGAGGACATGATGCTGAGTGAAATCAGTCAGTCACAGAAGGACAAACACCGGGGGGGGGGCCACTCATTTGAGATACCTGTCACAGTCAAATTCACACTGCATGGGACAGTGGTTGCCAGACGCTGGGGGAGGGGGAGATGGGGCGTTGCTGAGCAACAGGCATGTTTTCAGTGAAGCGAGATGAATCATCTCTAGAGACCTGCTGTACAACGTTGTATCTAGTCAACAAGGCTGCACTGGACTCTTAAAAATGTGTTAAGAGGGTAGACTTCACGTTCAGTGTTCTTACGACAATACGATTTTTTTAAAAAGAAACTCCACCTAGCAAAAAAGAATTTTGTCTCCAAAATCAAAACCCAACTTTTGTGCACTTTAATACCCATTTCATAAACTCCCCAAATACTTAAAAGCTATCAATCACTGTTCTCTTCCATCAGCTTGGATCATTTTTAATTAATGACACTATAATGTTTGTCCTGTGTGCACAGTGTTTTCATAATAACAACTACTGTTGAGCACACAGCCCGTGCTGCGCTCTGTGCTTTGGCGGGACGGTTCCTAAGGATGGTTCCATGAGGACACCCCTCGCTCACCTTCCACCACAGGCAGCGGAGTGGCCCAGGACCCCGGCGGCTGGCTCTGAAATCCATCATGGCTTTATCTCAAGGCCACACTTCACAGGGCCTGCTCCCCCCTTCCCGCAGACTCCTGTCAACAGGCTTTGGCGCAGGGCTTTGCCGAACCTTCTCAGAGTGCATGGCAGCCTAGGACCTTCCCCACCAGGCTTCCCTCCTCCACGCCTCAGCTCACTGGTGGGTCCCCTAACAGCCGCCCTGCACCTGGCAGCCGTCTGGGCATCTTGGCAAACCTGACTAAAACCTCTTCCTTAATGAACACAGTGCCCTTTCAGGTAGACACAATGACCCTAAATTATGGACGGAGTTAGGGGCACAGAGCAGGGGCGTGTGGGGGAGAACAGGAAGAGGTCGCTTTCAGCTCCTGAGGCGGAGCGTGGCCTTTTCCGTCAGGTTTTCTCAAGGTCATTTCTTCTTAGGAAACACACTTTTTAAAGGGTTTTGAAATAGGCACACAGTTATATTTTTTCAGAATACCTGACATTCTGAAATTTGCTGAAATTTCTCAGATGAGTCCTTTTGGATGATAATGTGCTCTGAAAACACATCCTTCCACATAAAACCGCTCCCTGACTTTTAGTGACCAATTCAGCTTAGTCTGTTTCATTTTAATGCGCCAGCGGTCATCAGGGACACACGCTGAGGTGGACGAGGTAACTCCCCTCCATCAAAACTGGAGCATCTTGTCTTGTTGCCGAGCGGCCAGCGGTGCAGCGGAATCAGTGTCCACCCAGAGAAGACGTGAGGCGGCAGGCGCGTCCCTGTCCACCGCCCCACCCACCGACACTGAAAAGCCTTTAACTAACAAAACCACGGCTGACTATTCAGCAAACCTGGAGGGATGACCCTTCTGCCCCTGACTGTTTGTGCAGGTGTGTAACCCCTCCCCTCCCGCACCCCACGCACAACCTCAGGCCAGCAAAGCACATGGGAGGACAAGGGGCCTTGTCCTTGAAGGTGCCACAGCCCGAAAACCGATTCCAGGATTCCTCGCTTAGTCCTGGGTGAGGTTCTGGGGCCCTGCAGACCCACGTGGGGCCCTGACCACCTGTGGGAGTCAGCGGCCCAGGGCGCTGCCACCAGCGCTCTGATCCTGAGCCAGCGGGACGGGCTCACGCGGGATACGATGGCGAAGCACCACAGCATAGGACCCGCGGGTCCCGGAAGCCGCCTTCCGCAGACACACGCGCAGCTACTTACAGGAGGAATGACCCGCGCGGCAGGCTGGGGCGGGCCTCACCTCTGGGCACCGCTGTCCTCAGGTGCTGTCCTCAGGTGCCAACGTGTATCAGACGTCCTCTGGCCCCCAACAGCCACATCCCGCTCCTGAAACCTCTCGCGTCCCGAGACTCGGGGCCCCAGGGCCTCAGCCAGAAGCTTCCTCCGCCTGGTTCCTTTCCTGCCTGAATCGTGACCCACCTGGTCATCAGCGTCCTCGGGGAGAAGGGATGACTGCAGACAAACAACTGCCCCACTTCCTTCCAGCTCTAGTGGCCTGAGTTGCGGCCAGGTGAGGACAGAGGAAGCTGGGACCTGGCTCGCAGCCAGACCAGCCCCTCCCCAGCCCTGTGGTGTGGACGCTGGAATCCCTCTCCGCCCCCAGCATTCCGGAACCTGAGGCAATCAACCTCCACTTAGCACACCTGAGCGCCTTTCCTGACTGGCGTGGGGCAGGGGGGTGACCCCTGGCGGCTGTGGTGTGCTGATGCACAAGAGTCCAGAAGGTAATGGCACTGGCCGGCCTTCTGGGTGAGAAAGGCAGGTCCTGGTCTGCAAGGTGCTGGAGGGTGGGGCTGGCTGGGGGCTGCAGGGACTTTAGAGGACATCTGGAGGGACAGTGTAGGAGCGCCCTTTGGGGATATAGAACTTTCTGGAAGCCCTGCTCTAAGTGGGGGCTTGGGAAGGTGGTGAATGGGGAAGCAGCAGCAGCTGGGAGGGGAGAATGCACTGACATGCAGAGGAAGCAGTTGATGCAGAGGAAACCCTGGGGGACAGTGTGGAGGTGGGGCTGGACCTCAGGGCCCTGAGGCATCCTGGTGGTGGGGGGTGGGGGCTCAGGAAAACTGAGCAAACCTGGCCTCGTCATGTCTGTGAATCGCAGCCCTCTGAGCCAGTGGTTCTAGACACTGTGGAAGGGTGGGGGTGTCAGAATCTGTGGAAGTACCCTCAGTGCCCACGCAGGCCCCAGCACCTCACAGGGCCTCACAGCCTTCGTCCCCCAGCAAAGATCCCTGCAGGGACACCGCCTGGCAGAGAAAGGTGGACTCTGAAGGGGCCAGTGTTTCTCCTCCACATCTACTCCCAGTGAGCCATCCCCAGAAACAATGACGCTTCCCAAATTCAAGGACATTCTTTTAATCACAAACCACTCACCCACAGTCTGGCCAGAGGTGGGAACAGAGCTGAGCGTGGTTTATAAGCACATCAGGACATGGAACGTGGAATACTCCCCAGAAATAATGACACTTCCGTCCCGCTCCCTCCTGGCACCCGGCCCCCTTCCTAGGGTGGCCAACATCTCCAGCTGGGGGCTCCCAAGTGAATGCCCACACCACCACCACTCCGAAATCCTGTTAGCTGTTCTCAGGAAGAAGAGGGGACTGGGGCCTCTCTGCTGTCGGGGTCCAGGAAGCCATCGCCAGGCCAGGCCCACAGCTCCCCGGCGTCCCAGCCTGGCCTGCCGCTGCAGGGTGGTGGGCAGCTCCCAGGCTGCGGCCTACACGATGCCCTCTGTGCGTTTGCTTCTCCAGACCACCAGCGCCGTCACGAGCAGCGTCACCAGGACGGGCACCACAATGAAGGGGCAGAGGATGCTGCTGGGCGGGTCCCGCACGGCCCTGCCGGACACTGGGCAGCTTCTGAAGTAGCGCTGGTGGACAGTGACGAAGAAGCTGTCCACTGCCGCGTTTGGCCAGAAGCAGCCCAGCTTCTCCATCACCTGCCTGGTGCAGTCTGTGAGCTCTCCGTAGCTCCTGCAGACGGAAAAGCAGCTTGTCAGTCTCTGGTGGGCAGGGGACGAGGGCAGGACCTGAGCTCTCCACCCACTCCCACTGCCTCGAGCGCCTCCGGAAGCCCAGATCCAATGGCAGTAGCCCTGGGTCTAGGACGGCTCCTGTAGGGGTTCCTCAGATGTCCTGCACACTCCCACACCACAGAAGGCAAGCTGGGGCTAAGCGACGTCCCTCCCTGCTCCTGAGAGCCACCGGGGGGGAGGGGCAAGTCCACAGTCCATTCTGAGGAATGAATTAGTAAACCTGAAGATAGGTCAGTAGAAATGACCCAAACTGGAACACAAAGAGAAAAAGCGCAGAGCACCCAAGAGCTGTGCTAAATCAACAACACTCTGAGTAATGCCAACTCCAACTGGTAAACTGAGTCCCAGACGGAGGAGAGGGAATAAGGGAAAAGAGATGTTTGAAAAGACAGTGGCTGAGAATTTTCCAAAACTAATGAGACATCAATTCACAAACCCAAGGTCAGAGAACCCCAACAGGACAAGAACCAAACCAACAGCAACAACAAACAGCCATGTAGATGTGTCAAACTCTGAAAACCAAAGATAAAGAAAAAATAATAATCCAAGAAAAAAACCTTGGCTCCAGAGAAAAGCCACCTACAGGGAACACTGATACGAGTTACAGCCGACTTCTCACCAGAGACTGCACACTCCCGAAGACGATGGGTGGCATCTTTAAAGTACGGGTGGTGGTGATAAGGGGACAAACCCGGCTACCTGAGATCCTATACCCAGCAAAAATATCTTTCAAATTAAGTTTGAAGTAAAGACCGTTTACAGAGAAAAAGAAGCTGGGAGAATTCATTATGCTACAAGAAATACTAGTTCTTCAGTCAAAAGAATATAACAGAAAGAATTTGGGACCCACACAGTAAAAGTGAAGATATTTGAAAGATACTTTTCCTTATTTTTAATCTCGAAAGTGAGTCAATGGAGCAGAAGCCATAAATCAATATGGAGCAGACACTCAGGGAGGCGTTCGAAGGCTGGATGGAAAAGGCTGGGGCTCCCCAGCACCCGCCACCCCTGCCCCTAGCCTATGGCCTCTACATCACCAGGTCACTGTTTTGTCTGCCCCGGCTGCTCTCTGGGTGCAGAGGCTGCCCCAGTTCATGCGCGTGGGCCACACGGGTGAGGCGGAGAGGGAGACACAGGCAGGGGCAGGCGAGGGCTGCAGGACCTGTGCCTGCGGGTATGCACCGTTTCCCCAAGTGAACACGGATTCATGTTTCATGTAGAAAACAAAAGAGGGAAAAGCCACAGGAAGTCCTAATAGGCTGGGTCTCATTGTGGGAAAAATGAATTAGTACGTGTCAAGTACCTGACACACGGTGCTGTGTCAGCTATTGTTAAAATCCACGGCCCAGCCTTTGGAGTTGGTTGTTGATCGAATTCACGGCTACGTGTTACAAACTGGTTTGAATGACTGTCTTCTCCCCACTTCAGACCCACCAAACCTGCGGGTAGTTTTTGGTGTTCTGCAGACTCCGTGACAGACAGTTGATCCTAAACATTGTCCCCACATCCTCCCTCCGTGCTGGGGAGTGGAGCTGGGATGTCCCTAGAAGGAGGTGTTGCCATCTCCGGGCTGGCCAGCCAGGATGGGAAGGAGCCCCTGACCCAGGGAACTGTGACAGCACAGACCCCGTCCTGAGGCCACACTGAGGCCGAGCGTGTCCTGTGGCGGCTATTTAAGGACCAGGCACTCTCTCCTTGAAACGCTATCCTTCCAGTCTGCAAAGCCACCCCCGCCTAAAAATAGCTCTAATGTGCAGTCAGCAGCGACGGCATCCTGTTTATTTATACAGAAGTGACAGCTGAAACTTTGAATAAATATTGTGAGCGCTGTCAGCAAGGATGTGATAAAAGAAGTCCCCTTACAACACAGACATTCTTCTGTTCAAAAGGACACAGTACCCACTGAGGGGCCCAAAATAATCGTGGAAAAACATTCTTGGTTAACCCTCTATTTTCAGGCCTCATGTAACCGAACAGTCATCCTTTTTTGGCCAGAACTTTCTGTTCTAGGTCTCTAAGCGAACGTGGCTGAGGAATGTTCCTCACCACGCTGGTGGGCATTACCAGTGGACCAGGTCCCAAGTCATGTCTCAGGTTGTCCACTTGTTGACAGAAGGCTGATGCCCACCAGCTCTGGACACACTCGTGGTTGCTGTTGTCCCCCAACCAGCTCCGAATGGCCCTGGTGTGGAGAGTCTGGGCCTGGGCCCTGGCCCGGTATGGACCTGGGTTCGAATCCCGGCTCCACCTCTTATTCCGAGCGATGCTAGAGCCTCATCTCACCTGTTCGAGCCTTGGTCTCCTTATATTCAGATGAAGACACGGACACCCATCTGCCAGGGTTACTGGGCAGATCAAGTTAATGGGGTTAAGGGTCCGACAGATAGCAGGTGCTCAAAGTGGACACGTTCTCATTTTTCTCACACTGGTATGTGGCTCAAAATGATACAGTTCTTGTTCTAGAAACTCAAGCCAAAGTTGACTAGGCAATGTGTGTCTAAGCCCTCAGAAGTTTGAGGGGCAAGCACTTTGGGTTTGGGTTCACTTTACCCGTACCAGTATTAGTCTCCATCTACCTGGGACAATTCACAACCTGGTGGCTTCCAGCAGCTTTAAATACCTGTGGGGTGGGGGCATTCCCTGGTGTCCTGGCCATCAGAGCAGGTGACGGTGGAAGGGACCCACCGTGCGGCTGGCCTGAGGAGCCTGTCAAATGCCAGACTGACACTGGGGTGGGGCGTTCAGAGACAGAGCTGTGTGGGCATGCAAGACAGGGACAGAGGTGCCCATGATGCTTTTGGCCAATAGTTCTTCTGGAAATACAAATGACTAATACACATCTGAAAAAAAGTTTAAGCTCACTACTAAGGATAAAAGAGGCAAACGTCCAGATAGAATCCTTTTTAAAAGTAAGAATACTCACAGCTGGTGAAGGTGTAGTGAAGTGAGACAGGCACTCGATAAAGTGGGAGCATTTTTCTAAAAAGTAACTTGGCAACATGTATCCATAACCTTAAAATCATGGGCACCCTTTGAACCAATAATTCTATTTCTGGGAATTACCCTAAGTTAATAACATGAAATGTAGCTAAGAGTAATGTAAGAAGACACTGCAAATTTACAATTATGAAAAACAGTAAATAATAGGACAGTGATGAAAGAAATTGCTCATAAGAGCCTCTGCTTGTAACGATTAAGATGATATGTAGGAAGAAATTTTTAAGATGTGGGGAAATATTTATGTTATAATGTTGAACAAAAGAGAAGTAGATGAGACCAAACTGTGTAAACGACGTGGTGTCAGCATAAAATGGTCCAGGAGAAGGAGGGGAACACGCCAGAAGGGTCAGGGGGGTTATTGCCCCGCAAGGCTGTGATATGAGAGACCCTTGTTCTCTTTTCTCTATTTTGGGGGGGGATTTCCCAAGCTTTCTACAGTGAACATACAGTATCTTTATAATTATACATAAAAAGCTTATTCGGGAGAAGACCTGCAGCAAATACCTTCATACCTGTGACAGCAGGAGGCCTTCCCCCAGGGGACCTGACCTGCTGTTCTGAGCCATCCTGCAGGTGGGGCACTGGCAGACCTCCCCTTGCGGGCAGACACCTGCCCATGGCCCCTGCCCTGCGTGGCCCACCCCTGATCCCGGAGCCTGCAGGCCCTGCGCCTCCCCGAGAGTGCAGCCAGCACCGGCATCTCTCCCTTCACTCATCTTGTCTCTGCCTGGGGCTGGGAGAGGTAAATCCTGCCACGGGGACACCCCTTCCTGCACCATGCTTCCAATCATAGCAGGTTCTCTCCCAGGGTGGGAGTCTGGGACATACTCCCAGGACCTGGGGGGCACTTGGCTGGCAGCCCTGCTCCAGGCCAGCAATGCTGGGGGCTGGGTCCCTCCAAATGACATAGAACATGAGTGGGGTGGCATACCTGGGGCCCTGCAGCCGCACACCTGGAAGGTGGGCAGGGCCAGGACATGCAGCCCACCCCATTCCTGCTTTGCCGCTGTCCCCAGGGCCTGGGCAGGCGTGTGGCTTCCATCTACCACCCTCGTTCCCCGGGGGGCTGGGGACAAGGAGACCCGCCTCTCGGGTCCCCCCGGTGGCCCGTGTAGGATGGACACCCCCGTGGTCCGACTTGGATGCTAGACCCCCAGTCCTCTAGGGACAGGGAGGGGTTCTGAGGGCAGGACCCCTCTCTGTTCCGTCTGCTGCCAGCTCCAGCAGATCCCCCGGCTCCCACGGATGGCTGCGGCCTCCTATATGGTACCCCCTCCTCAGGGACTTCCTGTCATTGGTCCCTCCATCCACAGGGACCCCTTCTTCCCTCCGCCCCACCTCGCCCAGCGCCCTGGGCCCCCAGGACCTCTGTCTGCACTCCTGAGCCTTCTCCCGCCATCAGCAGCCTGCTATCTGCCCCCGCGGCTCCCCTGCCCTTCCTTCCTCTTGAGGAGTATCCACACTCTACACTGCTCCTTCCCTCCTCGCCAGACATTGCGACACCTGACACGCGTGACACTCGCACTCCCACCTGAAGCTTGGTCCTGTCCATATCTGGCCCCCACCCCATCCCCAACTCCCATCTTCTGGGAAGCCTTGCCCAACCCGAGTTATCATGGACTCCTCTGTCCCTTCCGGGGGCCCCACTCCTCCTGTGGCCCTGTCATGGGGCCCGGGAGTAGGCAGAAGTGACTCATCTTGGTGGGTTATTACAACCCACATTTCTAACACCACTTTCACTTTTGTGTCCTGAGCACGGCCCGGGGCCTTGGCATCTCTGTACGGCTCCTCCTTTTCCATCCCAGCTTAGTCGGGCAGCCATCCACCCCACCCTGCTGCACCTGGGCTCACTCCATCACTGGCTCTCCCCGCCACAGCCCTCACCCCTACTGTCCCCCACCCCGCCCACTGTCCGTATCTTGTCATCCTTGCTTCATACTTTCAATGCTTCCCTGTGCTGGATTCCAAAGCCCTCATGTGGCCTCCAGCCTCAACCACATCCCCTCCCTCTCCCTGGCCACATTCCATCCACAATGGCCAATGTTTCTGCCTCAGGACCTTTACACATGCTGCACTTTCTACTTGGAAGGCTCTTAACCCCGTCTTCACGAGGCCAACCTCTGCTCTTGCCTCCAATGTCTCTTCCTTAAAAAGGCCTTTTTTGATGCTTGAGCCTCATTTGGCTCCCCATAAAGCAGGGCTTTCCTTCACAGACATGTCTTGCTTTGTACCTGTGCTTTACTCCCCGTGACTATTCACTCACTGTTGGTCTCAGCAGCTGGCCTGCAAACACCGTGACGGCAGGGACAGTGTAGAAAGAAAACAAAATCCCACCTACGTGTTCACAGCAGTCGCCTCGAAGGCAGCGTGAAGCACACCGTGGGAAGAGAGCCAGCCAGATGCCGGGCAGACGCAAACAGGAGGAGAGTGGGTGGGCAGTCTCAGCAGGCCCAGCGCCATCCAGTGCAAGGCACAATACGTGGGACAGAGGGACACACCACACAGAGAAGAGTGTCGTCACAGCCACAGGACAGGCAGCCTCAGCTGTCACACGTGACGAGCCACATCTTCACACAGGAGATCGACATATTTCTCAAGGTTCAGCACATAAAATCTAGTACAACAGGGATGTGAAAAGTGAAGTTCACAGTGCGATTCAGAGACACAACGTGCAGTTTCTTGTCTACAGAGAATCAACCATATCTTCAGAAGTCCACGGACCCTGTTATTTCAGCAGCAAAGAAACACTTGACCAATTCCCAGAGTGAAAACTGTAAATCGATATTCTTTGACTATGATATTCAAGACCAGAAATTAGTAAGGAAACAGTGCATTTAAAGAAAATCTAATTTCTAGAAATGAAAGATCACTCATAATTTTGGGGTCAAACAGGAATTTAAAAATTCAATCACAGGCTATTAGGAAAATAGTCATGGTGAAACTACATGTAAAAATTAATGGACTAGAGCTGGACAGCAAAAGAAAAATATCTTATTACTAAACAAACAAACGAAAAGAGAAAATAATTATCCAAATCAAGACATTTTCAAAAAGAACAAAATAAATCACTCCCAAGGCAACTAATTTAAATGTACTAATAATTATTAAAAACCAATATTTATTGATATTTTTAAAAACAGGAAAATGAATAAGTAAATTCAATAGCTGATTCTTTAGAAAAATAGCTGCAATGAAATAGATACATTTCTGAATAGTCTAACCTAGAAAAACAAGGCCAAGAAAACATCAATATACAAAACCACAGATAGATTAGAAAAAGTATGAGATGAACAAGCAAAAATGTGTGTTAAAAATTGGAAAATTCTTGAGTTGGGATACTTTTGGGGAAGCTATAAATTATCAAATATTGACTCAAAAAGTACAAAATCTGAGAAGAAAAACAGAAAATGTTATTAAGGAATTACATTCACAGAAGGTGTTAGACCCAGGCTGTTCTTTCAAATTCTTAAGATTAGAGAAAAAAAAGTCGAGCTTCCCAGTTCTTGCCCCAAGTTAACCAAACCCAGATTCAAACCCTTTCACCACGGCATGCCCACGTGCCTCGGAGCAACAGATGTCCTCCACTCGTACTTATAAATAGACACCAAAGTCCTAGGAAACACGTTAGCAAGTTGTAGCTAGCTGCACAGAACACGGCAAAGTACGTTTATTCCAGGAATGCTTTAAACGGCTACTGTCAAATCATACATCAATATGTTAAAGCAAAATAACACACCATCATTTCAATACAAGTTCAGGAGGGATTTGATAAAATTCAACATTCATTACCGATTAAAAACAAATGACTCGTAAAGCACGGTGAAGTTCCCTTCTTAATGTGACAAAATCCCTCTCAAACCGATTGCAAACCTCACATTTATTATTGGAGCCCTAGAGGTGTTTTCATTGCAGTCAGGAATCCACTTGTTGAATTTTCTCTGTCTTCTGCCTCATGGTTTCCGCCTTTGGTGTCAGGTCCCCCACCCAGGACTTCAAAAATATTCACAGTGGAAACCTTCCAAAGCAGGGCAGGGCTGGCCGCTCACAGACCATTTCCTCTGGTGACCGCAAAGCCACACAGTGGCCTGTGTCAAGCTCAAGCTGAGCGTGCCAAGTCAGCCCATCTCCACAAAGGGCCTCTAAGCACACAGGAGAGGCCAAGGGGCCCTCATGGCAGACACCCAAGCCCATGTAGTTGCTTTCCCACAGAGCCAGGCAAGTGTGACCTGGGGAGGCCTCCCAGGACAGGGCACTTTTGTTGTTTCTGACGCCTCGGGGAACGTAGAAGGAAGCCTTGTTAACTGTTTGATTAAAAACCCTTCAGTTCAGGGCACTGCCCTGGGCCCGTGCATGTGTGCTGGGCTGGCAGGACACGCTCTGCTCCCCTGGGACTTGCAGTGGGAGTGGGGGAGATGGATATTGTGCAATCAAGCCCTCCCTACACCAGGCGGGTCAGAGACTTCCAAGCAAACCGGGAAAGTCCGATGAGACAAGGGGTGGAAGGTGATGCATCTCTGCTGGCCCAGGGCTGACAAGTGAGCTCGTAGACAGGAATGCTTTGAAATGCCCGTGACCACTGCAAACACATACTTTAAGATGAGGTTTTCCAAGTTCTTACTACAGTTTATCTCCTTCAGTTATAGAATAGGGACTTCTGACATCTTGGCAAAAACAAAAAACAAAAAAAAAAGAACAACAAAAAAAGCAAGCACAGGGGAGTTGCCAGCTCCCTCCCTGTGCGAGGAATTACAGCATTTGTGTGCACTGAAAAGTGACCTACAACACGACAGGCTCCACGTCAGCCCGTTGGATGGGCACTTGCTGAGCGAAGCTGACAAATGCCTCTCTCTTGGAAAAGGAGATGCTAAAGCAGAGGAAACGGGACCATGGGCGGGTTCACGGTGAGAGGAGGAAGACGAACGCAAAGGGGCCGGGATGTCACTGCTGGGTCGGAGGTGACAGTTCCCCACAGAACACTCACACACAGCCCAGCTAGCAGATGTCAGCTGACAAACAGCAGGAGCGAGGTGGCCGGGACAGAGGGGGGACATACCACCCCTCTAGGACTACGGGGCACAGATGCAGGACAAACTCTCTGTGGCCTCACTCTCGCCGTTCCTACCCCCACCCCCTGGGCTTCTGGCTTCCACGCCTGGCACCCTGTGCTCTTGCAGTCTCTCTTCTGGCTGGAAGTCAGCCTCTCCCAGCCCCAAGACATTCCACAGAGAGAAAATGCAAGAGAGGCATCTGGGGTTAGGCAAGCTTGGGGAGGCTGGGGACAGCGGGGCACTCCCCATCCGCACAGCACAGACAAGGCCCCAGGGACCTCAGGGTCCCAGCGCCCCCAAAAGGCACTGCACCCAGGCTCTCATGTCCCCTGGAACCAATGCACAGCGTCCTGTAGGCACGAGCATGGTGAAACTCTCGGCCTGGGGGGTCTGGGCCTGTCTCCTCTCACACATTCTGCTCTTATTTCCATCTGCCTCTCAAGACCCACTGAGGACCGACCTGCGCCATGAGCCCTCAGGCTGGAATGGTTCCCGTTCCCTCTTCTGGAGAGGCTGGCTTCCTCCGGCCCTCCTATACCCTTCTGTAGCAGGGCCTCTACAGGGGGAGAGGGCCATCGCGCTCCTCTTGAAACCCAGTCTGCTGCCCCCGCCCCCTGCCTCAGACATCTGCTTCTTCTCACGCAGCCTCGGGCCCTGCCTCTGGCCTGGCACTGGGCGTGCATCCCCTGGCTGTGTCCTCTGGGCCTCTTGGGCCCCCCACCCCATACCTGCCCCACTCCATCCCTTGGACCCTGCGGCAGCAGCCCATTTGCTGTCCCACTTTCTCCCTGGACTGTGCTCTCCCTCAGGGCGGGCAGGGCACACCTGCTCTCTCTCTTCCCTGCTGAACCTCAGCCCTCATGAAATGCACACAAGTAGGGGTCAGTCACCGTGGTGCATGAGTGACCAGGCTGATGTGCCCACAGCTCCAGAGCCCACCAGAGGGCGCTACTGAGCTCTTGCCCCCAAGCCTGGTGCCGGAAGGGAGGGTGTTGGAGGTCACTGTCTCTTCTAGCCTGGGCTGCCCTGCGGCCCCAATGTGGACAGAATAGTCCTGGGGATATCTGAGGTTCCTGCCTGCATATGGGGTCTGCACAGGAAGTCCCAAGGCCCCGACATACCACTCAGAAGCACGGGCCCAGAGTCTGCACATTCAGAGCTATAAATGTCCCCACGCCAGTGCCTGTAATCTGCCCCTGGGATCTGGTAACTGGGAAGCACACTTTGGGGGAGCAGTGGGGGATGCCCTGAGCAGATTCTTCAGCTCTGCTTCCAGACACTCCGTGAGCTGGCCAGGTGTGGACAGGAGAAGGGCGCCCCTTCCTCCAGGCAGGCTTGCAGCTTGGTCAGTGGGGCACAAGCTGGATCTCAGCTTCGACCTTTGTCAGCTGCCCCAGGAAGGACGCAGGCTGCCAAGCTGCTGCGTGTCCTTGCACAAGAGACTCGGCATCTTTGAGTGCTGCATCGCCATCAGGGAAGGGCGCCCAGGGTTGAGATGGAGACTGGATGAGCCAACACACGAGAGGGGATGGCCCCCACCCCTGTAGGGAGAGGGGCCCCACTGAGGCAGCTGCTATCCACTGAGGGTACACCCATGTTTTCCAGTATTTTGGGGAGATTTGAACAGAGTTTGGTGGACTACACAGAGCCTTGCCACCACACCGGGCAGCCCTTGACCCAGCTCTGGGTTTCCTGAGCTTGTCACTGGTCAGGCCACAGCATGGCTCAAACGTCTGCTCTCTCCTGGGGGCTGCAGACCGAGCACCAGCTCCCCGCCGTCCCCCAGCACCCCGGCCCAGCCCAGCCTGCAGAGAACTCTCACAGGCTGAGGAGCAGGAGGGCCTCGAGGGGGACAGGGGCCATCAGGCCCTAGGGACACAAAGCCACAGAGGCGAGGATTGAGGCGGGCGGAGCTCACCACGGCCACCTCTCTGGCCACCTTGCCCAAGTTGGGGCTGGTCAGTCTGTCCACCGGGGTTCCGGGCTCCTGCTGGAGCATGTGGTGCTGGATCCTGGGACAGGCCAGGCCCCGTCTGCCCGGCTGGACGATGGACACTGGATAACAAAGGGACCACATGGGAGCCACCAAGAGCTCGCTCAGGCTGGGGGAGGCGCTCACATGCCCCAGTCGCTGCGTCCTCCGAGGGCCACACACCACAACGCACGATGACGAAAGGCCTGGTCCTGCTGTCTGAAGGACAGGACACACTGCGACCTGTTCACAGGGCACGGCCACTCCTCACACAGCTCTACCAGCAGGAGTTCCTGTCCCTCCTTAGAGACGCCAGAGCCGGGAGGTGACCAGTGAGCCGAGGTGGCAGTGTGGTGGGTGGGTGGCCCAGGGGCTGACTCAGGGTATACAGGGTGCCCCCACACAGGCCGCTGCTTCCTCTGGCCCCAAGGAGCACCTCTTGGGTAGGGGCCGGGTAGGGAATGTCCTGGCCACCGGCCCCCCCTCCTTTGCCTGCCTCCTCCACTCCTGTGTGCTTGGCTCCGTCCCAGGAGGGTGGAATCTGGGCACCTCTGCCGCTGGAAGGAAGGAAGGGTTCTCAGTCCATTCCGGCCTCCACGAGGAGCGTGTTCTGGCACCGGACAGCCTGCCCAGGGGCTGCCAAGCCAGGCTTCTCACGGCAAGGGCCCACTGAGCAGACATGTGGGGGCATCGTGCCTCCTCTGAGAACAGGGCGGGCAGGAAGCAGCCTCCTGGGGTCTGTACTCACAGACATGAAGCCAGTTTTTAAATTTGGGGTGTCCCCCAAGAGCCCCACAGGTAGGGGTGTCTGAGAGAGCAGGGAACCATGGCGGGTCCTCCAGCTGTGCCCACTGTGGGCCAGGCACACCTATGATGCCTTCTGGCCCCACTGCAATGCCCTGGAGGAACTCCTGGGATCCCCATGTGGACACCCAGGTCTAGGGCTCCCCCTGGGCCCAGGGCGCCCACCCCCACCAGGACACGGTGCACACATGTGTCTGAGTTCCAGGATTAGGCATGACAGCCAGGCACTATATTTGGACACTAACAGCCTGGGGACATTGTGAAGCCACGCTGGTGGTGGAAGGAGAGCCTTTCCCTGCAGGCACCCTTGGTGCCACCATCAGGCTCGCCCAGAACACCGCTCTCTGCCTGCCCTGCCCAAGAAACCCTTTGTCTCCCTGAGGCCACCACACGGATCTCACACTGGGCCCCTTGCACTGGGCTCACCCCCACCCAAACGTGCCACCAACTCCCTGTCTCTGTCCAGGCTCCCCTTTCCATCTGTGCCCCTCCTATCTGTCCTATCTCGCTTGGAGTTCAGGGCAACACTGAGCGCGGGTGGAAGGGCAGGGCCCTGGAACATTCTACACCATGGAACTATGACTGGCATTGGGACTTCATTTGAGCACTGAGCCTCGGTGCTTTCACCTGTGAAATGGGTACAGTGGTCCCTGGCTCGGAGCAAGTGAGTGTGAGTGCCCGTGCCCAGTGGAGGCAGTCACAGCGAGGCTGAGGAGCCCCCTCACGGCACCTCTGGCCGCACAGCTGCTGGTGAGCCTCCGCCTCTGACAGGGAGCCCTGTGGGGACAGGCGCCATTTCTCAGTCTCCCCGAGACATGGTCCAGTGTGGCTGTGCGTGAGGGAAGGAAGGAAGGAAAGCAGGAAGGCAGGCTCGGCCTCCTAACCTGCTGGGCCCGCTGAGGTGCCAGCAGCTGAGACATTCACCTGTGGACTGAGTCTGAGCCTGGTTCCAAACAGGCTGCTAGGACATGACAGAAATGGCCCCGCTGGTCTTGTCGGATGTGCAGGCCACCAGGCCAGAGGGAGAGGGACACCAAGAAATGATCCCCCACGTCCAAGGAATGAACGCAGCAGGAGGCAGAGCTCACCATCCCCAGGACCGGACTTGCAGTAGGAGCTGCCCACGGGCCTGAAGTGACAACCAGGAAACTGAGGCAGAAACCTGGCTGGTGCCTGCTGTGCCCTGGGGCCTGGGTCACAGGACCCTTCCTCCCCGGGAAGGGCGGGGGAAGCCCGGGTCTCATCTCCAGCAGGCAGAGGCCGCCCTTGGCTCAAGCGCACTCTCTGCCGTGCCAGAGGATCCAGGCAGAGTAGACGAGAAGGCTGTGGAGCCCCTGGCCTGGGTTCACGCCCTGCCTCCCTGTCCTTGTCGGTTTCCTGGCCCTGAGGACCCTCCCCAGGAGGGGTGCGTGGTCTTCAGGGTGGGCTACGCTGGCAGGGTGAGTGGCCTGAATCCCCCCAAGGTCCTGAGGTGACCTCTGGGCAGGGTGGCACTGTCCTGGGGCAGCTCATTGTGCCACTAGGAGAGGGGACACTGGCTGTGGCTTCACTGTGTCCCAACAGCTTCTGGTTGTGTCCTCACCTTGGGCAGAAGGCCACACCAGCCGGAAGGGTGGTGGTCTCTCGCCAGGTTCCCGAGGGGAGGCCCTAACACCAGGCGGAGGGCTGGAGGCTGGGGCCAATCCCACCTAGTGTTGGGGCTCACCCCCAGGGAGCGTGAGGGGCTCCCCAGCAGCCACACCACAGGCCTCAGCAAACAGCTGCTGCGCCGCACTACGCATCTGGTTCTGAAGCCCTTCCAGGTGCCACGTGCCCTCACTTCCCTTTTCAGAGGAGAAGAACCATGCCCGAGGCGGGGCAGGAGCAGGCACCCCGGCCCCGGGCCTGTGACCCTTTGTCGGCCTTCCTGTGAACACGTGCCCAGGGAGGTGTGGAAGCCGCTGTCACCCCAGCACGGGAGACATTTCCAGACGGCCATGGGGGCTTTCCGTGATTCAGAACCATCCCGGGACACAAGTCCGGACCGCGCAGCAGCCTCAGTGTGTCAGGAAGCTGAGGACACGGGGAAATCAGAGTCTCAGGGATCCCGCAGGGCGTCAGAGCCCCCTGGCTCCCGGGACCAGCTGGAGGGGGATCACACTGTGCTGCCCGTCAGCCCGCATCCCGGCGGTCCTGGCTGCATAGGGCCTGAGCACGTGTGTCATGAGAGCTGCCCAGAGGGCCCCCCACCACACGCCCCCTGCACAGTCCCAGGGGCTCTGGGCCAGGTCCCGCCTGCCCCCCGCTTTCACTGTCTCTTCCCGGTGTCCCGGTTTTGTCAACCTGCACCAACCACACCAGAATGGAGGAGGTCATATTTACAAAATAAATTAAAATCTCTTCTGCTGTCTCTGATCACATGATAAAAACCTCGACACAAACAGCTCCAGGAACCTCAGAAAACGAGGTTGCTCAGCATCGATGCACTAACCTGCCAAGGTCACCTCGGTACAAAGACAGCAAAAAGCTCCTTAGAAATGTTTGAATCCTGAGAACGTATTAATCACACGGCTTATTTCTGGGTCTACTTCACATGGTCGTCTGGATTTAAAAGCTACTTGTAAAAGGGAACGGTGGTGTTAAAAATAATGAGACAGTTTGAATTAGCAGCCTAATTGCAAAGATAAGTGACCAAGAGCCCCGGCAGACGGAGGCTTGTCAGTGACACAAGCCAGAACAAGGCAGTGTAAGAAATAAGACCACAATGGGTGACAGAAAGGAAGAGTGGGTTTTAGGACAGTAACTGAAATCAGTGCGGAGAAGGAGGGAGAGAGGGAGGAAAGGATGGAGGGAAGGAGGGGAGGAGATGGGGAGACAGAGACTCCTGCTCTTTCGTCCAGGGGAGGCCAGAAACGTGGTTTCACGATGCAGAAACATCATCACAGCAATCAGAACATCCACGTTTTGCATTTCATGGCTGGTTGAGTGAAAAAGAGCTTGCCAATATTTCAACCTCATTTAAAAGGTAAAGGAAAACATACATGTTTCAAGAGTGGGGAGAAACGGAAAAAAAAAAATCAGCGTGGAAAAATAAAAATCAAAACAAAAAATGGAATGCCAGAAGATAGAACATCAAGGACAAATAGGATGTAATTTCCTTTGTCACAAAGCTTGTCACTCTCCAGATGGAAAACAAACTCCAGCAATAAGCTGTTTGCAAGAGAGGTAATTAGAATTACCTCAGAAGATTAAAAAGAGTTAAATTTCAAGTAGTTGAAATACTGGGATTTCAATGTTAATATGAGGCAAAGAATAATTTCAAGCAAAAACCATTCAATGTGATAAGGAGATGTAATGGCATTTCATAGTTGATAATGACAGCATAATGACATGGAATCTAAATGCTATGAAAATGGAGTAAAATGTAGATGTAAAACTCTGCTAGAAAAAGGAAACAGAAACAATAACTATGATTAGAACTGAAGAATCTAATATTCCATCATCAAATACACAAAAATGCAGAAGCACATAAAGTTGCTGAATAACATGACAATGCAGAATTAATGGTTGTTTTGGTGGGAATGAAACAGAATGAACAGAACACACTTCAGGTATTCATGGTATGTTCACAGAAGGTCACCACATACCAGGTCTCAAAGAAAAATCTCAGTCAAAATACAGAAGCGGAACTTACACTCATTTCACTACATCAGGAGAAGAGATGAAGAACCACACAGAAAGAAAACATGTGAGAATGAAAATATACTTGCCGAAGGATAAGCCGTCTTACAAAGGAAGTCAAGGAGGCAGTAACTGTCTATTAAGAAAACCAATGGTTGTTTCCATGTCTTGACCACCATAAGCAAAGCTGCAACGAACACTGGAGCACATATATCTTTATGGATAAATGTTTTCAGATTTTTTTGGTAGATACCCAGGAGAGGGATTGCTGGGTCATAAGGTAATTCTATTCGTAATTTTTGAGTAACCTCCACACCGCCTTCCATAACGGCTGCACCAGTCTGCATTCCCACCAACAGTGTATGAGGGTTCCTTTTTCTCCACAGCCTCTCCAACACTTGTTACTATTTGTCTTGTTGATGACAGCCATTCTGACTGGGGTGAGGTGATAGCTCATTGTGGTTTTTATTTGCATTTCTCTGATGATTAGTGATGTTGAGCACTTTTTCATGTGTATTGGCCATCTGTATGTCCTCTTTGGAGAATATCTATTCAGGTATTAAGAAAAGATTAAATAGTGCCATTTGTGACAACATGGATGGATCTTGAGATTATAATGCTAAGCAAAATAAGTCAGACAGAAAAAGTAGAGAACCACGATTTCACTGATATGTGGGATATAAAACTGAAAACAACAAAGGAACAAGACAAACAAATGAGAAACAAAAACTCATAGACACAGACAATAGTTTAGTGGTTACCAGAGGGTAAAGGGGGAGGGGAGTGATAGATGAGGGTAAAGGGGGTCAAATATATGGTGACGGAAGGAGAACTGACTCTGGGTGGTGAACACACAATGGGATCTATAGATGATGTATTACAGAATTGTACACCTGAAATCTATGTAATTTTACTAACCATTGTCACCCCAATAAACTTTAATTAAAGAAAAAACAAAAGAAAATCAATGGAAAGAAAATGGACATATCAAAATCTACAGAAAGTGATGAATGAGGCCCTTGGGAGAAACATCATAGCTTTAAATGCTTTTATTATGATTTTAAAAATGTGAGAAAAATGATGAACTAAATAAACATCTAAGTTATATCTTAAGGAAGAAGCAAATATTTCTTAACAAATGAAAAATGGGGGAAAAGTGAATGATAAAAGTTAAAGCCAAAAAATTTAAAAATACATTTTCTGCGTAAAACCTTGCCCATTCTCTCAAGACAATAAAAGTAGGCACAATTAATGAAAAAGTGGGCAGCCTTGTTTCCCTTTGATGAAGGAGGTGGCATTGAAACAAAGAACAAAAGGAGAAAAACGTACTGATAAAACAAAACTTGAATATATAGGCTACTGCACATTTAAGGGAATATGACGTGTCATCGTGAGTTAATGAGAAATCTGAAGGAAACAGACTGAATAAACAAAACTGAAATATAAACAGCCAATAACAAAGTCAAAATGAACCCACCGTGGAGGAAGAAACTGGAGGAAAAGTCCCCTAAACCATGTAGACCTGACAGCTTTAGGGATGAATTCATTCAAACTTCCCAGGAATAAATACTTCTCATGTCACATAAATTATTTCCCACCCTGACTCCATCGGTCACCTAGCACGGCCATGCCACTGGGCAGGTTCTCCTAATCCTAACACCTGATTAAGGACACCCATGCAGAAGAAAATCAGGAACTGTTCATGAAACAAAAACTCATGTTACTGGGGAGGAAAGAGGCCACAGAGTTCAAGCAGCGATGGAAATCAGCAGGATTCGTGTCCCGCCGGCTCCCCACTCCGAGCCCCACATTTGGTCCATTTGGTCCACTAGCTCCAGGAGGGTTTTCCGACTGATTGCTAAAAGTCAGCACCCTAAGGTGACAACCTATCAAGCCAACTAGGCCCGCTGCCAATCCCCAGGACACACAGGGCCCGGCTGTGTTCCCATGGAAAGGACCTGCAAGTGGGCAGCTCTCCCAAGTCTGTGATTGATTGATTGGGCATCTCAGTTAGAACCTTAGTCTGACTTTTTATGGAATTTGGCAAAGTGGTTCTTCAGTTATTTTGGAAAACTAGGCAAAAATTAAACCAAA
Organism: Rhinolophus sinicus; assembly: GCF_036562045.2. Classification (NCBI taxonomy): domain Eukaryota; kingdom Metazoa; phylum Chordata; class Mammalia; order Chiroptera; family Rhinolophidae; genus Rhinolophus; species Rhinolophus sinicus. Next base: position 207,090,742 of record NC_133751.1, on the reverse strand, counting down.
GAAAGCCAATAGAATGTGAAATATGATGCAAATGAACACACGAAGAGAGGATGAGGGCTTCTAAATTGTAGAAAATACTATAAAGCCACGGTAAATGGTCGGGTATGGCCCCAAAATGTAAGCAAAAATTAATTGAAGTAGAAATAGCTGCTAAAGCACACAAGAAGGCATCATGTGTTAAACTAAGCATGACAAGACCGTGGAGGTAGGAAATCTGATTTAACAAATTATGTTAGGATAATTGAGGTAGGAAGGAAATGACTTCTAATTCATGTCTTAATGCAACTACCCACTGTGTTAAGGAGACAAACATTATTTCAAAACACAGAACAACTAAATAGAAACAGAACATTATATCGTGGCCACATGACTCTCAAAATTGCGAGAATTGAATGTGTGGGACAGACAGGGCTGTGCCAACATCACAGACCTGAGTGGTGGAGACACACGTGCGTTAAATGAGTAACTGATTAAATAAAACATGGAACGTAAATATCATCAAAAGAGACACAAATTGAAACATGAAGAGAAAATATTTAGAACAAAATGACAAACAGCTAATCTCTACAAGATCCAAGTGTCTGTAAAAGAAGGCCAAAAATACCACCCCGGTGACTGGAACAATAAATAGCAAAGGTTTTGTTTGCTCAGATCATTTGCACTTGAGAAAAAACAAACTGCCAACAACCGGAGGAGAAAAGCTCAACCTTCCAACAGCCAAAGACAGGCAAATTACAACAGAAGAGGAAACCTAATTTAAACCTGCAAAAATTAAATCTCTACAAATTCAATACTCATGAACCCAAGAGGCAATAAATATTTTCATGGGTTGCTGGTAATGTACACTAGTAAAATTCTTTAAAAGGGCAACTGGGCAAAACCCATAAGGACCCTTGAATGTTCATGGCATGTGCTGCAGTAAAGCTGTTTGCAAGAATTCTTAGCAAAGAAATTAGTCAGAAAAAAAAAAGGTTATATGTACAAAAGTTCTTACAGCGGCATTATTTATAATATCAGGAACCCAGAAATTGGCTCAACATAAGTACCGTGTTTCCCCGAAAATAAGCCCATTAAGATCGTCAGCCAGACAGACGCATTTAGTACGTTATGATGGTGTTCCAGAAGAGATGACATGACTGTATTTGAATAAATGTAGATTGTTGTACATGAAAAAATAAGACATCCCCTGAAAATAAGCCCTTATGCATCTTTTGGAGCAAAAATTAATATTAAACCCGGTCTTATTTTCAGGGAAACACGGTAGGACTGAGAAATCAGGATATGTGACTGAGCCGGGCTGTCCCCACGTGGCTCTGGCACCGAGTGAAAATCTGCCCTCTCTTGCTACCCAAAAGGAGTGTACATTTAAGAAAGTGGGGTCTTCATTTGTTGGCTGACACAAGCAGCTGGGACGACAGGAGACTCAGGCCTTGGAAGCATCTGTCCCAGAGTATGTTCTACAGGATTAAGTCCCGTAGGACACTTGGGGAGAAAGGTGTCCTCCGAGTGTCATGGGAAGGTGGGCTGCTGTGCCAAAGCTCCCTGGAGGCCGGCCCACAATGGACCGGGAGTGTCCCTGGCCCTGTGTGCACTTGGGATATGTCCACCAAAGGACGGATGGACGCTGGGAGACTCCGTGACTGGGCTTTCAAGGCCTGTGGGGGCAGGATGAGTGCTGGGGTCAAGGTCAGCATTAGGAAGGGACATCTGCTCTCGTCCCCCATGGGGTGACGTCACCACACGTGAACCACAAGATGTTGCCCACCAAGAGCACATCTTCACCCGTCTGCTTCTCTCCTACCACGTGCTGCCCTGCTCCCTCCGTGTGACAGCCCCAGGTGGTGGCCGTCAACAAGGTGAGCACGCCTGGCCCGGCCTCCTGCACAGCCAAGCCCCCTCTGCACAGTCCGGACACTCCTGAGGCTTTCCTGCTGTCGGGAGAGGCCCAGCACTGCGTCCAGGGGGCAGATGGGGCCAGAAGGCGCCGTGCAGAGAGCCCCCGTCACCAGGACGAGTTCCACCTGCCTGCCCTTCCTTCTGCTCTCACCAGGATCTGCTCAGTGTCGCCCTGCTTCTGACCTTCTATGTCCTGACACGCAGGCCTGATTTCATCCCCAAACGGAGGGGCCTGCAAAACAGGGCAATTAGTCACGTGACGGCACAGCAGGCCCGGGGCTCAGTTACCACTGTGTCTGGGGGAGCATCTGCGGCCTCTCCCAGGGCCAGGAAGACAGAGCCCTGGAGGCAGAGGGAAACTGAGGCCAATGCAGTGGCCGGGGGCGTGGAAAAGTGGGGCCTGCAGGCCTTCTCACTGGTGTCCGGCTGCCCCTGCCACGAGGGATTCCTGGGCTCTTGGCCTCTGCAGACGCATTTCTCTGGGATCTCTCTGAGAAAGGAAATGGGCTTCCCCCTCCCTAGCCACCCAGCTCCACAGGTGGGCACCCCCAGGCCCTCTGGGGCTCACCCTCAGAACCCGCCAGGGAGCAGAAATGCTGACCCAGGGCAAACCCCGACGCAAGGGCCTCCCACTCCCGAAGGAAGACAGTTCCTCTGGCTGGTGGGACATAGCAAGCATGGTGCTTGCTGGTGAGGTGGGGCTGTGCGCCTGATCCGAGGACCTCCCCCAGGCCCCAGGGGTCCCTCTGACTCCTCCCATGTCTGCCTGCCTGCCACAGGCCGGCTCTGGGCACTGGGCACGTAGTGGAGGACAGTGGATCCCAGACCCTTCCGTCCCCTCGGCCCCCTCTGTTGCGAGCACAGGTCTGGGTGCACCATCCCTGATGGCACCTTCCTTCTTCGCCAGGTCATGGGTCCCATCGCCCAGCCCTGGCTCTGCTCCCTGATCAGCCAGGCTGAGCTCCTGAGACAGGGCAAGGGGCCTGACAGACAGGCCTCTGTCATCGCTGTCCTCGCCAAAACGTCCACCGGCTCCCGGCCGGGCCAGGGGTGGTGCTGGGCTTCGATGCTGCCTGCAGACCCTTGTCTGGCAGGACCAGCGGCGTTCCCGCAGGCTCTGCTGAGATGCCCTCTAGGCTGGGTCCCAGAAGGTGTCTGAGTGGGTGGAGGACAGGGTCTGCCCGCTTCCCTCCGCCCACCAGCAAACACTGAGTCCCAGATGCCTCCCTGTCCCAGCCGGGGCCTCTGTCCCCCGCCTGGGCTGGGCTGCTCTGGCCTCGCTGGCCCAGCAGCCTGACCCTAAGGGACTGCAGGGGTGGCTGTGGAGAGCTCCAGGCCCAGCCCAGGTTTTCCTCCCCACTGGCCACAACCCCCACAGGATGGCGGCCCCTCCACCTGCACATAAGCCAAGAAGACTGGTGGGGAAGGTGAGAGCAGCCCTGAGAGGCGGGCCCTGGGGAGGCCGGGCGGACGCCCCGCCCAGCTACTGAAAGCTGTGTCCACCATTCCCCGCAGGCCCAGGGGCAGGAGCGACGTCCTCCGCAGACCAGCCTGGCTTCACAGGGAGGGTGGGCAGTTGTCCTGGCACAGCCCCTCCTTAGAGGCAGGAGAGGTCAGGGTCGGCCACCCACTTTCTGTGCACCTGGGACAGAAGGGGTGAACGTGGGCCTTGGTGACAGAAGGATTCCCCACACAGGGGTGCACAGCAGTGGGGGATGGGGCTTCAGAACCTGGGCAGGTCCCAGGGCAGGTGAACCCCCCCCCCACACGGGTACCGCAGCCAGCTCTGCAGCCCTGGCTGTGCCGCAAGCCACCAGTCCCCACGGGGCTCTGGTGACCAGCTTGCCAGACACCTGGGCATGGCCCCCTGAGAACTCAGGGAGGTAAGCTGCGCTCACCTCCCCAGGGAGTGTGACAGGCCACTGCCCCAGAGAGACCCCAGGGTTGAGGAAAGGCCTTGCTCTCAGTTCCTGGTAGAATTTAAAACAGAAGCAGCTGTTTCAGTGGAGGGGCCACTGACTCTTGATGGGACAAAAAGAAGGCCCTTTGTTCCCACAGCAGAGGGGAATCTCGGGGTGGGGGGGTGGGGTCCCAACTGAGGGTCAGCGCCCTGCCTGAGGAACTGCACTGTAGTCGGCACGCTGAACATTTGTTCTGGGTCCTTCCATGAACACGCTATCATGCTATGCTGCCCCTCCCTGGGGCCACAGGCCCCTCCTCACAGTGCGGCCACTTCTCAGGCTGGGATGGAGGGCTCTTCATGGCCCATCATGGGGTCAGCACAGCAGAGGGGGCCCCCCAGGAGGCAGGCCATGGAGACTGGGGCCTTCGAACCCAGGATTGTGGAAGGGAAGCTGCTGTGAGTGGAGGCGGACACATCAGCATTTACAAGCGCGGAAGCTTTAGGGTTAGAGGGAAGGAGGGGCACGTGCACTGGCCCGAAGGTGAAGGTGGGATCTCGGGGCGCTGAGCTGGGAGGCCTGGGCTGCCTCTGACATCTTTCCCCTGCTCCAGGTGACACGCTGAGCCTGCCACTCTGCAGGGGGGGGCCAGCAGGGGGCCTCCGACCTCCCAAACTGCTGGCCTTTCTTGTCTTGGGGAGGAAACCCGACAGGCGGTCACTTTGAAAACCGCCATTTTCTAGCTCCCCGTGTTCCAGCGGCTTCTCCCCCCTTGTTCTGCTCTGCTCTCCCTCCCACTCACAGGAGGTCCCTGGAAATGAGAGTTCCTGATGACACATTTTCCTTGTTCTCTACAGCTCCCCCAACTCGATTAGCGTCCCAGTTACTACATTAAATTGCGTTAAATTTCCATGAGCAAACCAGGGCTGCAGTTTAATGAACTAACCCTGGGGACATGATGGGCTTGGCCTGGGCACGGAGGGGGCCTGCCCTGCTGAGCCCATCTGCCCTGCACCCTTCGCCACAGTCCTGGCTCCCAGGCCTCCAGCCCCGGCTGTCGGGCTCTCTGCCTGTCTGTCCCTCGCCTCAGGGCCCTGCTCCCCTGCTGGACGCTGCGCCCACCACCAGGATGGCCCTCCTGCCAGGACACGTGGCCCCTCCCTCCTCGCTGTGCCTAGCCTTCTCTCTGGGGTCCTCTTCTCTTTTCCTCTCACCCAGCCATTTGAACCAGCCTGTCTACCCTGAGACCCCTGGGCCCTGGAAAGTCAGCCTTTGGCTCAAGCACCAGGCTTGGCATCGGAAGTGGACCTCCCCAGGCCCGCTGGGCGTTGGCAGGGGCTGAGATGGCCACCGAAACCCAGCATCCACCTCCCAGAGAGCCACACTCCTTCAAAGACAGGGCACGCCACACCTCCTGAGTCAGGGGCACCACCTCGTGCCTTCGCGAGTGTCAAGAGCTGGGACTTCAGACTCAAAGACCTTACAGCTGTGACCCTGGGCAGACAAAGGGGGGATGGCAATAATTCTGCCTCCTCCCAAGATCGCTGCTTACGTAGATGAGGTAACATGCTAAGTGCTTAGGCCCAGCACACACGGTTGTAAATGCTTAATAAACACTGCTGTCATAATGAAACCTTCTTGGATGGGGTGAGTGGCAATGAAGTAAACATTCGGTAGGTGGAACCCACTGCTGGTTCTGGAGCAGAAAGGAATGTTGGAGACGCAGGTAACACAAGGAAGGTTTGAAAAAGGGGCTGTTTATAAAGGGCAAAGTGTACAGAGAAGTTTCGTACAAGACGAAGACGGCATCTCAGATCCCTGGGGGCAAGATGGACAGCTGGGCAGCACACCTGCAAAAAGGTAACTTTCGCTCCACAGTTCACACTGCACACCAGAATAAACTCTAGACAGAACCGGAGTTTAGATGTGACACCGAAAGCATGCAAGCTTGAGAAGAAAACATGGGTGGATTCCTCTTGAACCTGGGTGGAGAGAGGCTTTCCAACTGTGACTCAAATCCAGAGGTGATAGGAGACAGATGCACGTGACTACATGAAAAAAATTATGTGGCAACAAAACCACCAAAAACAAAGTCTTAAGGCAACTGACCAACCGGGAGGAAATATCTAATGCATATTGCAGACGAAGGCCGAGCGTCTCTTCTAACATACACAGAGCTCTTTAAAAAGGGCCAGAAAACTGATAGAAACGGGAAAAGATATGAACAAACAATTCCCAAAAAGGTGTAAGAATGGCCCTTAAACACAGGAAAGATGTTGAGATTTGCTCATAACTATCCAGCTGTAAAAATGAATGCAGAGGCTCTCGATGCACTAAGTACTGATTTACAGGATACACTGTTCTGTGAAAAAAAAACCAGAGCGCAAAAAGAATACCTAGATTATACTATACTTCATGTACCATGTTTCCCCAAAAAATAAAACCTAACTGGAAAATGAGCTCTAATGTGTCTTTTGGAGCAAAAATTAATTTAAGACTTGGTATTATATTATATTACAGCCGATACTATATATTATGTTATGTTATGTTGTGTTATGTTATGTTATGTTATGTTATGTTATGTTATATGTTATGTTATACCTGGTCTTATATTATAGTGAAATAAGACCGGGTCTTATATTAATTTTTGCTCCAAAAGACCCATTAGAGCTGATTGTCCGGCTAGGTCTTGTTTTCAGGGAAACATGATAAAAAAGAAGAAGATTTAAGAAAAAAGAAATACACACGCCTGCTCATTTGTGCAAAAGAAATATGAGAAACGAAAAGCAGAAACTAATGAGATTGGTTACCCAGAGCCAGTGAGTGGAGATGGGGTGACAAGAGGAGCCGTGGTGCTGGGGCAACCGGGATGAGGGCAAACGGCACGTCTCCGAACCTCCCTCTGAGTGTAGCTTAGACTCGCACAACCCCAGGTGATGGTTAGTTTCCTGCGTCAACTTGCCCAGGCTACAGTCCCCAGTTATTTAACCAGACACTGACCTGGTTTGCCAGGGGTTTTGCAGACGTGGCTCACATCTGTACTAAATTGGCTGTAAGTCAAAGAGCATCTCTGATACTGTGGGCGGGGCCTCAGGCAGTCAGCTGACTCTTCCAGGCTGCAGATTGGCCTCGGGCTTGCCAGGCCCTACAACCTCACAAGCCAAGCCTTGAAGTAAATATTGTTATAGAGAATGTTCCCTACAGCAAGGCGAAGGGGAACTCACGCATGTTTTCATCTGCATATCTGCATGGTTGCACAGGTTACATCAAAACCCCTGGTATGAATATACACATATGTCGTGCAATGTAACATACTGGCAGGTTCCAGGGATTGGGGCGGGTGAGTCTTGGGCCACGACCCTGCCAACCCCAGACCCCGGGGCTGGAGGCCCCAGCTGACTTGCAGAGATGCTGTTATAATGGGGGCTTTTGTTTCTTGCTCCCTCCATTAACTTGATTTTCTTTCTAAGTAAAATCAGTTTCCTAGCACCCCACCCCGCAATGCTTCTATTTCCAGCTGTATCACCATGAGGCTCTGATGACGGCAAACTGTGTTGGGCCCGAATGGTCATTATTCCCATCTGTGTGTGTGTGGGGGGGGAAGAGAGGCATTATGACAGAATTACCGAGTCACAAAGCAGAAGGGGCTCCGTGCAGACACCATCGGTGGGGAGCTGCGGGCCACCCCATCCAGTGACAGCCTCCCACCATTCCTGGGAGCTCTGAGCCCTGAACAGCGTGGGAAGGACGGACTTGGCCTGACCAGGGGACCAAGCAGGGACATCCCTGCACGCTGGGGCTCCTGTCACAGAGACTCGGCCACCCAAGGCTCCCGGGCCCTCGGCTGTGCTCTCCGAGGTCCCCCAGACGCCTGCACCTGGAGGGGCCACAAGCATTTCAGACTGGACGTGGCACATACGGGGGCCCTCCATCTCTTGCCGCTTCAAAGACCCCCTGTACAAGACCTCTGGTCATCAGAAACTGGCCTCCTCCTGCCCTCACTGTCTGCACTCACCTCCTTCTCTCTCAATCTGTCCCCCATCCGTGGCCACATCCCGTCACACTGGCCTCCAGTGGAATCCTCTCACCAGGCCCTGCGGCCCCCAGGCCCCCACCCCCGCCCCGTCCCTCCCCGCAGGGGACACATGGGACTCACTCGATGGTCTTGCCCCAGTCGCACCACAGCGTCTTCCCGATGGCCTCCATGTCCACCTTGAACGGGGCGAGGCAGAGCTCCTGGAGGAGGGCGCCGTAGTCGGCATCCTGGCAGGCAGTGGCCATGAAGAGGTGATGCACTGCAACGACAGTGTGCGGGGACTGTCACCTCCCGGCTCGGCCCCCCTCCCCCGCCCCCCACTGGCCTTCCCTGAGGTCCGGGGCTCTTCTGTCCACACATCCATCAGGGACTGTCATCCTCAGCCGACAAACTGTGACATGACATGCATTCGACCGTCCCTCCTCAATGAATACACGATCAAAATTTAAAAACTGTTGGTCAAGCAGTGCACTGCAACAGTCAAAATTCACTCACTTCCCCACAGCTCTGGTGGACGCTGGGCGGGCAGGAAAGCGGTCCCCTTGGGCCCCTGCCCCCCGGGCTTCCACTTCCTCTGCAGGCCCCACGTCCACTTTGTCTGCCTCTACATGGGGCGGTGGCGTCCTTCCCACATCTTGTTTCGGGTCCAGACGCTGGTCACCTCCTACGCCCCAGGCTACACAGGGTCCTCTGCCAGTGGCTCCACCTGCCCCACCGACACATCCCAAGAAAGCGCACCTGTGGGGCAGGTGAAGTGCCAAGGCCCAAGGAAGGAGCTCCAAGCCACCGGTTCAAGCCAGCCTCATGCAAGCGTCTCCCCCAGATGGTCCCCACCCCTCACTGCTCCCGGCACCCACCCTGCCTCCCCCTCTGAATGCCTTGCTCTGCAAACCCCAGGCCTACACTCGGCCTGTCCTCCTCTTTCTCCTTGTCTGAGGTCTTAGCTGCCCCCAACTTTCTCAGCGCCTCATTTGGGCGGGTAGAATGTTTCTTTTCTGAGAACTGTTTTCGCTGCCCTGTCATCTCCCACTCTTTTCTGACACACACGTCCTCCCCGGCACCCAGCAGCTCTGCACGTTAATACAGTCAAATGAACGAGACGGTGACACCAGTTTATCAGTGGACATTCTGTGAGGCGGGTGCCTCGGGCTGGCCCCAGGAGGGTCAGGAAGCTGGGGGGGGGCTCCCCTCCCATTCTGGAAGGGCCAGTTTTAGGGAGAATGGAGAAGACCATGCACCTCAGTCAGGGTTCTGGTTACACAAAACAGAAACCCACTGCGGTGGACATGACACTGAACAAACCTACTACAAGGATGTTGGTGAATCCCCAGTCCCAGGAGGGTTAGGAGAACAGGCTGCACAGAGCCAGTCCCAGGGCGAGGCAGTGCCACCTCCTCAAGGGACTGCTGCTGCTGGGAACCAGGAGGGCCACTGTCCCCTCCACCAGGTGGGACCGAGCTCTGAGAGGGGAGTCCCTGGTCTATAATCCCTCCTGTTCAGGTGCCCCCCCGGCCCCCATGTATTCATGTCATCTCTTCCCGTGTCCTCTGGCCCACAGACTAGAGCCGCCTGCCACCCTGTCCTGCAGCCTCAGCACTCACGCTTGGGGAGGGTCTGCTGCCTGGCCCTGACCCTGGCCTGGCTCTGGGCTGGTCCCTCCGGATGCTGCATCTCTCACTTCTCTCTCCCACCAAGGGTGGGACCTCTGCTCTGTGGGGACAAAGACCCCCGCCTTCCTTCCTGCCCTGGGGGAGAAGAGCCCGGCCTTTTTCTTTGCAGTTCCCACAACTGGGATGAGGGGGGCCCGCTGCTGGGGGGTCTGGGAACCACTCATCGTTTAGGAGAATGACACACTTTTCTTAAACCAGCCTGACGTGGCTTCTTTCACTGGAAAGAGACACTACAGTTTTAAAATGGAATAAAACTGCCAAAAGTTTTGAAAGCAGCTGTTGGGTTCTGCTGCTGTGTGACCGCAAATCTAAGCATCCATCACTCATGTCTTTAAAAGGCTGGGAGCAGACGCATTCCTCCCTGCGCATGTCAGGACAGAAGCCCTCCCTGGCATGTGCACCCCTGGGAACCCAGTGCTCCTTTGGGGGTTCAGAGGAGTGCTCCCTGTCCTCACAGCAGGAAAGTGCCCCTGAGAGGAGAGAGGGCCGGAGGGTCCCTCTGCACAGTCATGGGGGCGGAGAGGCAGGGCGGCCGGGCTCCTCACGGGGACCTGGGCTCCGGGGCTGCGGGGCAGCTGCATCTGGACCTCTGGCACCTGGTGCCTAAGCAGAGGTGAGGGCCTGGCAGTGTGGACTGAAGGGTCTGTCTCATTTCAGGTCGCCCTTGGTCTGGGCCTGCACACCTGGCAGGAGGCCCGTCCTGCTGCTGCTAATTGCATGTTTGCAGAGAGAGAACCACAGCCCCCAAATCCTCCTCCTCCCAGAGCTGGGGGTGGCTGGGATGAGGGGAGTGTGGGGTGAGGGGGTGGGATGTGGGCAAGGGCCGCAGGCCTCTGGGAGGCCTGCTGGTCTGAGTGACAGGCTGGGGGCTAACAACAGAGCCCCCACTGTGGCCTGAGAGCTGGGAGTGGGGGTGGGGAGCTCACGTGCCTTCAGGGACCCCCTGCACCCCGAACTTTCCAGGCCAGGCACAGAGGAGGCCTCATGGGACTCGGGCAGGCCTCTTCTTTACTGGTCACAGTGTATCTGAAAAATGGGAACCTCAAAATGTGAACTCACAGGACACTCAGGGGCCTCTGACCCTAGGGTCAGCAGGGGCGAGGGGGAGGGGGACAGCACAGGAGGGGGACATGACAGAGGGCACTTTCAGAGAGGACGGATAAACACACACACTGTCTTGAGTCCACATGTGTGTACACGTATGTCAGAACCTTCCAAATTGTACCCTTTAAATACATTTAGTTATTCTGTGTCAATTATACCCCAATAAAGCTGTTTAAAAATAATAAATTCAACAGAAATGTCAAGAGTGGGTTATCTGAGTGGCGCCATTATGGGCTATCTTTCTCCTCCTGCTCGCCTCTATTTTCCACAAACACTTTATAAAGTATTGTCTCTGTCTGCCACCCAGATCTTCTAATTGTCACTGGAAAGCCCTTGCTCTGCAGGTTCTCATGAATCATTTTCTGCGCACCTCACAGGGGCCAGTGGCCAGAGAATCACCCCCTCCCACTCTCCCCTGCTTACAGCACTCAGGAGCCAGTCCCCATGAAGCTGCCCGCCCGCCTGTCACCGAGAGCCTCAGAGAATGACGTAACCAGAACTTGGTTCAAACACGTTGCCCTCAGCCTTCCTCAGCTGTTCTGAAAAAAGAAAACGAAAACCAAACCAACAACAAACTGAAAATAAAAAACTATGTGTCCAGTAAAACTCCTATTCAACCCTCCAGGCCCGGCTAACCATCACCCCCTCCTCCACGCATGGCCAAGAGCTCTCTGAGCGTGTGCGCCGGTCCACACTGTAATTGCCAGGAAAACTGTCATCAGCTGACCGAACGTGGGCCTTGGAGCCCACACCTCCTCCACACTCAGCGCCCACCCTCAGCGGCTTCTGGAAATGTTGGGGGTTGATAGCACCATGACCAAAGACGTGGGTGTCGTGGGGGACACCCCACTCCTGGCCACTGACCACTGACTTCCCGGGGCTGTTCTGGCTTCTAAAAAGCTCTGAGTGGTTTGGGCCTCAACCAAAGTCTCCAGAGACGGTTCTCTCCCCAGCGCTTCAAGCACCCTGTGAATTCTGTCCTCCCTTAGTGGGCGTTGGTACAGGGATCTGACGCCACATCACACCTTGGTACCTTATGATACCTGCGTCTCTATCAAGAGCTACCACCTATATTGTTTCTGGAAGCAGGTTGGGTAGAAATGGATCGGATGGAGGATCATCACACACTGATTCCAGAAGACTCCCTGCTTCCCCTCCCACTGCCACATGCCGGGAAAGCCCCCTCCAGGATGGTGACAACCGCAGCTCACATGGCCAATCCCTGTCCTAAGCCCTCCACAGGCATTTGACTATTTAATCCTTTCAAACAAACAACATGACAGGTATTTCTATTCTCTCATTTACACATGGGGACAGATGGGCCCAGAGAGGTTAAGTAACCTGCTCAGAGTCACACAGCCCAGGAGTAGTGGAGCTGGGAGGCAACCTCTGGCACGCCCTGCATGGACCACCAGTCTGTTCAGGCTCCTCCACCTGGTCCCTGGTGGCACCCTACCTGGTCCGTGGGCATCTCCCCACCTGGGCCCCGGGCATCTCCCCACCTGGGCCCCGGGCATCTCCCCGCCTGGTCCCCGGGCATATTCCCTCCTGGGCCCTGGGCATCTCCCCACCTGGTCCCCGGGCATATTCCCTCCTGGGCCCTGGGCATCTCCCCACCTGGGCCCCGGGCATCTCCCCACCTGGGCCCCGGGCATCTCCCCGCCTGGTCCCCGGGCATATTCCCTCCTGGGCCCCGGGCATCTCCCCACCTGGTCCCCGGGCATATTCCCTCCTGGGCCCTGGGCATCTCCCCATCTGGGCCCCAGGCATCTCCCCACCTGGGCCCCGGGCATCTCCCCACCTGGTCCCTGGGCATCTCCCCACCTGGTCCCTGGGCATCTCCCCACCTGGTCCCTGGGCTTCTCCCCACCTGGACCCTGGGCTTCTCCCCACCTAGGCCCTGGGCTTCTCCCCACCTGGACCCTGGGCTTCTCCCCACCTGGTCCCTGGGCATCTCCCCACCTGGTCCCTGGGCATCTCCCCACTGTGGTGCTTCCCTCCTCCCTCCCCCTGGCTCAGTGTCTCAGTGTTTGTGTTCTGTCACAAGCCCTCTCTCTTCAGCAGGTCCTACCCCCCAAGAAGCTCTCCAACCCTGGCAAGAGGACTTCCCACCCACGGCCATCTTCTGGGCAGCCAGTCAAGGGTTGAGAGAGGAGAGGAAAGTCTGCCTGGGCCCGGGGCCCTTCACGCCCCCCTAAAGCAGCAGCCTGCCACAACGCAGGCTCTCCGGACTGTCACCTGATTTTGACCCTGCTGGCCAGGCTGCAGTTCCAGCACACGGTCCCCTTGCTCGGGCCCAGAGACGCTGCGTCCTCCTTCCCTCCCCACCTCGAGTGCCTGCTCTGTGCTGGGTGTGGGGGACCTGTTAACGTGTCCCCTGAATCGACAAGAAAATGGGACACTAAGTCAGGTTAAAAAAACGAAGTGGCATCCAAAAGGTGGGCAGTGGCATCAGGCATGTGAGACTAAAGAATGATGGGCCACAATATCACCCCCGACAAAGCTAAATTCCACCTGAGAAGCGGCGAGTGGCGCCTCATGCCCATCGGGACGGGTACCGTCAAAATGACAGAGAGGAAGTGATGTCAGGATGCGGAGAAAGTGGAGCCCTGGGCACTGCTGGTGGGAGGTGAAATGGCGCAGCCACAGGGGACAGTGTGGCGGCTCCTCAAAAAATTAAATTTCCTAGTGCCACGTGATCCCCCAATTCCACTTCCAGGTACAAACCCCAAAGAACTGAACGCAGGGTCTCAAAGAGACATTTGCACACCCACGGGCAGAGCAGCGCCACTCTCAACAGTCAAAAGAGGGAAGAGACCCAAGTGTCCATCGACAGACGGATAAACAACTGTAGGACGTCCACACAAGGGATTATCATTCAGCTTTAAAAAGCAGGGAATTCTGACACCCGCGGCAGCAGGGATGGACCAGGAGGACACTGTGCTGAGTGAAACGAGCCAGGCACAGAGGGACACACCCTGTGTGGTTCTGCTCATATGAAGTTCCGAACAGTCAATTCACAGAGACAGAGTAGCAGGGTGGGAGCCCCAGGCTCGGGGCTGGAGAATGGGGGCAGAGTTACAGCTGGGGAAGACGAGACAGTTCTGGAGACCATGCGAATGTACCTAATGCCACAGAACTGTACATTTCAACTGGTTTAGATGGTAAATTTTATGTGTACTTTGTGAGCATTAAAAAAAGCAATGTCTGGGATAAAGAAGGCCCCACTATTAGAACTCGCCACGCAGATGTGCTGGGAGGGCCCACGCGTGTGAATTCCTCCCATCTCTCCCCACAGGGAGCACACAGGAACTCAGCCCCAGGACACTGTCGGAATCACAAAAGCAGTGTTGGCTTCAACCAGCGCTCACAGCCCCTGACAGAGCTGGAAGACGAAAATAAAAAGGGCACAGGACCTAAGTCACATAGTTTAACACGAGGCCTGCACCTAACATGCCAAACGTCCACGCTCTTCCCATGGGTTTATGGGCCATTTACAAAGGGAAAATCCTGCTAGGCCAGAAGGAAGCCAAACACAAGCTGCGTGGTGGTGGTCTGTGATTGCTTCCGGACCACAGTGCAGGAAGACTGGCAGCAAGTGTCGGGGGAAAAACCAGAAAGCCTGAACCACTGGGCTTTTTAAAAACTTGCTTTCAAACAGTCTATGTGGTACATCGGAAATAAAACCCACAAACACGGAACATCCAGACAATATCAATGGCAGAAAGAAATTCAGGGGACATAGTGGGGACAGAGTGGGTGAGTTTCATTCCTAAACAAGAAAGAGAAAAACCACATGAATTCCGCATTCAGGGAAAAAGAGCTGGTTCTCTGAGGGGAAAAGATAGTGAACAGAGCGAAACCACTGGCCATTTCTGATCAAGAAATGTGACAAAAATAATCCCTAAAACTGGGCCGAGAAAGGGCCAATATCCACAGAAACAGTAGGAAACAGTAGGAAAGTAAGATGGTTATCTATAACCACGTGTCGGATGAAGTGGACCAGTTCAGTTCATGGGAACACAGGAGACAACATCATTGCTGTAAGACAGAAAACCACGTGGACTGTGCCATGAAAGACACTGAAAAGGGTCTCAATTATCTTCACCACCAAAAAGGGGCCAAACTCATGGTTCACACACCGTCCAAACCACTCTGGCACAGACAGAAAGGATGAAAGGTCACACACCTCTTTCAGGAAGACCCAGTGCTGTCAGAAAAGCCGCCAAAGAAAGTGTGGAACGATCTCCCTTAGGAACAGTGAAGCAAAACTCAAAATGCACAGCGGCCAGCAGACTCCCGAGTCTGAGCAGGGACCCGAGAAGCGCTCCACTGGCCCCAGATGCACAGCAAGAGTCAGGCTGGCAAACCTTCCCTCCACCTGGGTCACAACTCACAGGGGCCAGCAGCCCGCCAGCCACAGAGTAAATTCACAACCGGACAGGAGGCTACGTGAGATGCTAAACGATTCTTCCTTAACATCATAAAAACATATTTTACGCGAGGCGAGGCGACTCATTGTCTACCCCTCTCCCACCCCAGCAAAAATAAAGTGAAAAAGCATCTTGCCCAAAGGAAGAAGACCGGAGGTTTCAGGTTTGCTGCCCTCAGCAGGGAGGGAGGCAGGCAGCTGGGCCACTCCCCACGGGCCACTCCCCACCCAGCAGAGTTGGCCCCACCCCAGCCGCAGCAGGAACCAAAAGGAGAGTCAAAATTGGGAGGAGGTGAGACCATGGCCCTTCTGGGCTGAAAAGCCAAGGGGAGAAGAATGAAAACAAAGCCAGAAGCAAGCGCTGTTGGAAGCCGAGTACAGGGAGGTCAAACAAGAAACAAATGTAGAGAAGGCGCTTTCTTACATTCCAGCAGTGACCAGAAAATAAACTGGGGAAAACGTCCCACCCATACGAGCGTGAGACTCCTAGAAACTGAACAAGTCATCTGCAGGTGGGTGTAGGCAGGACAGACGGCTGTTTTGTGAGCAGGTGGTTTTGATATTAACCCTCCCCAATCAATCAATAAATTAATGCAATTACCACTCAAAACCAGTGGATGAATCAAATAGGTTTTTATGATGCTAAGGAAGAATCATTCAACATCCCTCCCACCCAAAGCTCTCATCACACACTCTCCTGGCCACACCTCCCTCTGTGCCCTGGGCTTGTGCAGACACCTGCCTACCTGCCACCGTCCCTGAGTGTCCCAGGGACATCTCACCCAATGTGGCTGCTGCGATGGGGCTGCCAGCTTTAGGAAATAAAAATAGAAGACGTCCAGTTCAATTTCAATGCCAGAGAAACAATGTTTTAAAACAATATAAGTATGTCCTCAATGTGACCTGAGACACACTTCTACTAAAGCAATTTGTTGTTGATCTGAAATCTGAACTTGACTGGGGGCTGGGTTTTCCCTGGAAGCCCCAGCTGCGGAGTTCCAGCTCCCACCGACCTGGCTGTGGAGCTGGTATCCATGCTCCTGCCTCTGCACTTCCCACATCTAAGCCCACGGCTGTCCTTCCTTTCTCCTCTGGAACTCTCTGGGGTCTCTCCACTCCTTCCATCTCCTGCCTCCCGCCTGGTCTCCTGCCCCCACCCCACGGCACAGAAGCCCAGCGCCCTTTTCATCCACACGTTCCATCTCGCCGCCCCTCCCGACCCCCAACATCCTGCAGGTTTCACGTTGCCTGCGGAGACATCTGGGCTGCTTACCTTGGCCCAGAGGACCCGGCCCTCCAGCGCGAGTCTTGGGTCCAAATGCCCTTCCCTCCAGCCCCCCTTCCTGCTCAGTCACAAAGACTTCCAACAAAGTCCCAACAACCAGCGCCTTTGCAGAGCTGTCCTGGGGATTTGGGGCACTCTTCCCAAGCTCCTCGGGGTCCTGGTCCCCACTTCCAGCCCTGCCCCGAAGCTTATTTCCTTCTAGGGAAGTAGCAGCACTTACCATGTGGAGCAAGGCTTCTCAGCCCTGGCTCCACGACTTTTGTGT
Organism: Rhinolophus sinicus; assembly: GCF_036562045.2. NCBI lineage: Eukaryota > Metazoa > Chordata > Mammalia > Chiroptera > Rhinolophidae > Rhinolophus > Rhinolophus sinicus. Next base: position 207,074,153 of record NC_133751.1, on the reverse strand, counting down.
TGGGCCATCCTCCGTGGGAGGGGCTGTCCTGGGCTGTAGAGGGCAGCCTGCAGGCCGTCTGCCTACCAGAACCTGTCCCAGCCATGACACTATGTGACCCACTCGCGTTGTGTGACAGAAAGAAGGATCCAGGAGGAATGGTTCAGGCGTCTCCCCAGTGCTCCCTTCTCTGGCTCTCTACCCAGCCAGCAGCCCGCTTTCCTCTCGCAGACGGATCCCATGGAATCTTACAGGGTCGAGAAACACACATGCACAGAGAGCCAGCCTTAGGTGTCAGTGTCACCCACTTTCTGTTTTTGACTGCTTTCTAGGCCTCTTCTCCCGTGACATATGAACTGCTTATATCCCAGCTGAGAACTGGCCAGTGTGTGACCATGTGGCAGGCGTTATTATCCAACTATCTGCTTGGGTACATGTAGGCCTTTTGCCCTCCCAGGTGATGTCCGGGGCTCAGAACTCTTCCTGGTGGGCCTCGCGGGCGTGGGGGTGCAGCCTTGGGGAGCAGGGGTGGGTGCTGCCCGGGCTGTGGGCTGGGTTACTGCTTCTCTGTGGCTTGGTTTCCAGCAGACTCTCTGTTCACTCAGGAGCTGCTGACGGGAGGGAGTGACCTGGGTCCAACATGGTACGCGTGGGGGACACTGCCAGTGTGGTGTGATGGGGCTTTGAGGGAGACGTGCAGGCAGCATTGGAGGTCACCCACCCCAGGTGGGTCGGGGCGGCCAGGGGGGAGGCTTCCCTGAGGCGGGCAGTCATCTAGGAGAGGGCTGGGTGGCCTGTGGGACTGGAGGACACCGAGTGTAGGGCAGAGTGGACGTGAAGCCAGGTGGGTGACGAGGACGTCTGGGTCTCTGGTCTCACAGAATCCACTGTGGGAACTCACATGGTGGGTAGGGAGCCATCAGGGAGCAAAATAAAGGAGACACTGTGAGGCCTAATGAGGCCAAAGAGGCTTGGCTGTGACGCTCGGGCCCCAGGGTCCCCGGTTCCCTGCCGAAGCTTGGCTCATGGTCCCTGCTCCACCAAAGCCTCCGTGCGTTAAAGGATGATTGAAGCGATGTCTTCCGATGTCAAAGAAAATACTGAAATAAAACAATCCTAGGGGGAAAAAAACGTTTCCATGGACAACAATAACTTCATTATGTTAAAATGAATGCAGGCTTGTTCAGATGGAAGCCCTCCTACTCCCTGTGTTGACATAACCCTCCTTACAGAAAACAAACGAGTTCTCCAGTAACATTATCCAGCCCAAGGCCATCCTGTCCTGAGGGCGGGGTGCGGGCTGGTGTGGACGGACCTCCTGGGAGCTGGGGCTGGGGGCGAAGGACCCCTCTGGTGTGGTGGGCTGCGGACAGCCTGTGTCCCATGCCTTCCCAGAGGCAATCCCATGGCGGGCCTGGGTCAGGGTCCATTGAGGGGAGAGCCCAGCAGGCCAGGTGGGCCTCGGCTCTGCTCCTGAAGGAGGGGGACTGCTAAGCCACACCCATGGGGCTCCACTCTTGGGGGGCTAGGATTCACACCACACAGGTTCCCTCCTGTCACACACTGCCAGATGCAAGTGTAACTGAGTACAAGCTGTGGAATCAGTTCATTCTGGGAAAGAAATAACCAAGGGGCAGAGACTCCCCCAGGGGGCCGCCCCTGCAGGACACCCACTGAGCACTTCCTGGTCATGCTGCTTCCTGCTACCCCCATGTGGACAGAAATGCCCTGGCCTGGGCCTGACACCACACACAGGCTGCCCTGTGCCTGTGGACGGGAGAAAATCCCGCACCGTCTCGTCCAGCTAACACACAGGGGACTAAACAGACACACTGAGTTGATTAGCAAACGGGTCTTCTTCAGATTTGGGCTCTAGGACTGGAACTACCTCCAGATTCACCAAAGTGTGACAATCTGAAGTAGTCACATACATTACATTTCCTGTGATGTCGTAGGAGGTTACTAACAGTTATACTTGTGTTTATATAAATACACAGCCTCCCGGGGAAGGCGCACGTTTCCCCCGACAGGTAGACAGATGACAAAGCAGGTCACGCAAGTCAGTGCCCGCCAGCACCCCCGTGAGGTGGGCTCATAAAAACAGGAGCTCACGACGACGTAGTCACACAATGACCCTGGGTTTTCTGGAAATGTCCCCTTTTCTGACTGATGACAAACTTTTCAGTGGCTGTATACAAGACTTTTGAAATGCATGTGGTCACGCCACTCAACAGAAGCCTGCACGAAACCCAGAGCAAAAAGAAATCATATGAACAGTAGATTTTAATGATTACATGCACAAAGCAAGCAGACTGAATAAAAAAGGAGCTTGCGTGTAAAGCCCTTCCAGGAAGCCCTTGAACCCACAAGACTAGCATACTTAAAAAAAAAAAAAAATCCCACATTGCCATTCTGGGCAGCAGACTGCATCACCAAAAGCTCCAACTGGGCAGGAAACACGGCGTGTTCCATATTCCACTCATTCCTGCTGGGCTCCGACCACACGAACTTACTGATAACCTCATAAAGTTGGGCTTATTTCTTCCAAGATACAACATTAGGCAGACCACTCAGAAAAACGTGAGCTCACAGGACTTTGGACTTTCACCAGAACATGCATCATTTTCTTGATAAACAAGGAAGGTCTTCATATGTGATCATGACACACTGTTTTATTTACACACGCTTTAGAGGGTGCAGCTTCTGGACACCAGCAGAGAACATTTATTTATATAAAAAAGAAAAAGAAAAAGGACAAGCCCAGCTCTCTCCCTTGCTCAGAAAACATTCATTTCTTAGGAAACCAAAACACTACATTCCATGTCAAGCCAAATGGACCGCAACACAAAAGAAGAGAATATTTGGAGATGCTGCTTTACACATAGCTTCAGCCAAAACACGTAAGTGGCAAAATCCGTTTTCAGGTGACATACTGAAGCAGCTGCTAAGTGTTCCTCCAGATTCACTCCTTGGCGCATGTACCGTGGTCTGCAATGGCCAGGCCTCAGCCCCTCTCCTCCAGAGCCTGGGCCATCTGCAGGACAAGCCACATGACCCCAAGCTGCTTCCCCGTCACCAGTACCCACCCCGAGGGGCACCTTTCAGCAGGTGCTTCTGTTGTGGGGAAAGGCCACAGGTACCGGTAATGGCTCCGGGGGCCACTGGGTTGTTCCACTTAAACGACCTATTTCGTTTTTATTAAAAGGTAACTGAATATTATACCTGACTGAGTGCAATAACTAAAGCAGGTTAGAAAGGTTTCTTAGCATTTTATGAAAACCGCACAGGGAGTGAAGACGCTTGCTTGCTCCATTTCGCGGAGCCCTGCGCACCGTGGTACTGTGTTTCAGTTCATAATGTCTCCCAAAGAGGAAGGCAGCGCAGCCGGCGACCTCACCCAGAGTCCCTCTCAGAACTCCTATCAGCCAGAAGCCCAGGTCACGAGCGAGCGCGGGAGCCGTGGAAATGGGCTGGAAGTCAGCAAAGGCATCCCAGGGAGGTTGATTTGCAAATCCGCAACTGCCAGGTGTTCAGTTTTAGCTAATTTCTACATAAAGAGCCGTGGTTGTGCTTCGCCAGTACGCAATCTGCCCGGTCCCTGCTCTCACACTTTGCCAACACACACCGTCGCCTAAGGAAGCCCGAGCTGGCCGGCGGTCACCGCAGCTTCAGCGGAGAGCGCAGAGGTGCGGGCAAGGGGCAGGCAGCCCGCGCGTCCTAGTTTTCCTCCTGAAAACAAGTGAGCTCCCGGGGGTACGGGCAGAGTTGCCCGTGCCTTTGGGAACTCCCTGGGCCCCCCGATGCCCCCAAAGCGGCCCGTTTCCCCCAGACGGAGGCGCTGTCCTGCGCGGACCCCGCCCGCGCCCCGGGGCCTCCCGCCGAGCCGGAGCCCGGGCCGCGGAGCCCAGACGGCCCGCCAGCCGAGGGGACGTTCGAGAGGTGCGCCGAGTGCCCTCGCAGCGCCCGCCTCCCCTCGACGACGCCGGGCGGGTGGCCGCGGCGGGGACTCGGGGTGGCCGGGACCCCGGCCCTACTCACCCAGGAATAGCCAGAGGCCGCGCCGCGGGAGGCCGCGCAGGCCCGGGGCCATGGCGTGCGCTGCCCAGCCGGGTCCGCCCGCCGCGCGCCCCGCCGAGGACTGAGCCGCCGCGGCGCCGCGCCGGGGGCGGGAGCGGTGGGAGGCGGCCCGCCCGGCCCACTGCGGCTCCCAGGGTGGCGGCGGCCGGGCGGGGGCGGCGGTGAGCGCCACCCCGAGGGGAGTGGGGCGGGCCAGCACCTGCCGCCCGCCGCGCCGGGAGGAGGCTGAATCAGCCACGCGACCCAACCCACGCGAGACGCCGGGACAGTGTGCGGAAGCGCGGCCCGGGCCCGAGAGGGTTGCGCCTCAGGGTGAGCAGCGCGCGGAGTCTGCGGAACCCTCCCCCGCAGCTGCCCCCTCAGGCTCAGGGCGGGGGCCCGAGCCCCGCGACCCACGCACAGGCGCTCCTGAAATGTTCGCCAAATGGACAAGTTAAAAACTAGGTATGGTCTTCTAGACAGGGGACCTGGGTCTCCACCCGGGCACCACCGGCTCCGTAGGTTCTGGCCACTCCTGCCGGGGGCCTGCATGGGGGGGCTGTGGGGTGTACAGAAGGCCAAGACCGCGCTTCTGCTTCCCCTCCCCCACAAGGTGCAGACACTGGGTATCCCGTGGGGACAAACAAGCTCGCTGCTTGGGAGACTCGGCAGTCAGAACAGGACACACGGGCCCAATGAGGAACTGGAGTAAACGCAGGACATAAGGGATGGCGGAAGTGAAAGGTGGCCCAGATGGACTGGCTGGTAAGGATGGGTCAGGAGAAGCAGGGAGGTCGCGAGGCCGTTGGATCAAGTTTTGACTCAGCTTATGTAGAAAGCTGACAGCGTTAGACTTGCCTTGGGAGGTGGTGGCTGGCGAGTGTGGAGACTGATAAGGGCAGGGAACAGGAAGCTTGGGGTATTCTTTTATAGTGATCAGAGAAGGGCTCCCGGGGGTGACAGGGCCCTGGAAAGCCTGGAGGAGGAGGAGGTTTCCTGAGACATAAACTTGCCAGGCATCAGCCCAGGGCAGCTGAGCCGGCCTGTGGCTGCCTCTCCTTGCAATGGTTCCTTCTTGTGACCTGTTCCAAGGAGAACTCTGGGCAACAGAGTCCATTTATGCACATGCGTACGAATCAACCACTGCCCGTTCGTGCGTGGTCACATCCCCTTTGAGGCAGAAAAGGACAGTGCCTAGCGCACAATCTGTGGTCAGTTTGTATGGACTGAGCCCTTGTCTGTGCTAAATGAAAGGGAACAGAGCCACCTGCTGTCAATTTAGAGAACAGGAGGCAGCTGACACAGGCTGGGAGGGCTCCAGGTGTCCTGGGAGTGAGGGGTCTGTGTCAGATGGTGGGGGACAGCACATGCTCTCTTCACCTGATCAGCCCCTCTTCCTGAACCTCAGCAGGACACACCCCGTCGGGTGGGCTGGCCTCCCACTTTATTCAGTTAGCAGACACTGGAGTCCTTACCGTGCTAGGCAGACGATGCAGGCCCTGCCCTTCGGTTGCTGAATCTAGTGGGGCAACCTCCCCAAATCTCAGTGAGGTGAACGCCGTGAATCAGGAACCACACACGGGGCGTGGTGCATGGCTCATCTAAGTGTAAGAAGTATCGCAGGCTGGGTGGGGGAGGAGGCTCAGGGACTACAGGCGGGGATCATGCCTCCTGGGCAGATGAGAGGGCCCCAGCCCAGCCCTGGGAGGGAGAACACGCCCCTGAGTGCTGCTCAGACTCGCCCTCCACCCGCAACCCGACCGCCCTCCCACTCCTGGCTCTGGCCCTCTCTGCACCGCCCTAGAGCTGGGCCCTTTCTTCACCACTCAAGGCACCTGGTACTCCTGTACATTTGTCATCGGGCTCAGCGGCAGCCACCTGCAACGTTTTCTGTTTGAAGCTCAAGTGCAACCGGAGGCGAGGCTGGGGTAGGGGAAGCCCCTTGCCATTTCTCCTCCCCATTTTCTCACCTCCCCCCGCCCCCAACAGACATGTGCCTCTAACAAGACAAAGGGTATTTCTCAAGTTCTTGTGCTTTAAGTTCCTGCTTCTCTTGGGAATGCCAAAGTGTGTGTGTGGGGTGTGCACACTGTGGTGCTTTCTGGCCTACTAGTTTTCATATCTGCACCCTGGGTCTGGGTAAGAGATGCCCCAGTCATAACTATGGGTTCCCCTTCTGCAAAGGCAGGGAGTGAGGCGAACTCTAACACTTGCCCCTGCAGCTACGGCCCGGATCACAGAGCTGACCACTTAGCCCGCCAGGTTCTGTCCAATGCATCTGTATTGCTGAGTAGTAACAGGTAGCTCGGAGAAACATTCCTCGCCCAGGCGGGATGGGGTTGAACAATGGGAGAGGAGAGAAATGGCCAGTGCTTTACTGCACGCACAGCAGGGCTGAAGAAACAGAGAGTTCAGCAAGGGCACAACAACACTACAAAGCCTGCCTTAACTTTAGACTTCTGCCTCCACCCGGGATGAAGGCGTCAGGGCTGGATTTACCCTCACCCCTGACACTAAAAAAACCGGACAAAACAGATGAAACAACAATTGTCACACTGGGCCGCAGGCCACAGGCACTGCAGGACAGGGACCCCTGAAGGTAGGGAAACAAGTGAGGGGAGCCCTATGCTTGCTTGGGCAGGTGGGAACCCCAACAGAGTCTGGGGTTTCCTGGAGTTGAGGGAAGCCGAGGCATCTGGAGCTGGCAGGGCTGAGGGGAAAGAGCCACACGGAGAAGCCCACAGGGACTTCCTCAAGTCCCAGCCTCACGCGATCCACGCCTGCACAGAGGGCACGAGCTGAGGCGGGGACAAGAACCACGGGAAAGGAGCAGGTGGGAACAGGCCTGTGAGCTCAGGCGGGGCAGCCCCAGGTCCCACCGTGTAGTGGGAAAACCTGGAGAGCACGACCCTGGGCAGAGCAGTTAGAAGGGCACTGCCTTGTAGGCGGGAAAATGATAAAGCCTGGCCCCGGGCTGCCTAATAAGGCTTCAAAGTGAGACCTGACAAGATCAAACGATTCCCAAAGGCAGAACACAGTAAAAGAACAAAGTGCCAGAGAACTACAAGACAACTCAAGTGGCCGGATACATGTGCAACCGGAGTCCTGGAAGACAGAAACGTGTGAACTGCTGTGCAAACACCCGGCCATAAACCTCTGAGTTCCGAATATCAGTACACCCCACGCACAAGACACATGAAGGAAAAAAAAGGCACATCACAGTCAAATTGCTTAAACCCAGTAACCAACCTTAGAAGCTGCCAGAGGGGGAAAAGCACATTACATACAGAGGAACAAAGATGAAGGTGAAAGGAGAACCCTCGTGGGAAACAACGCAAACCAGGTGACGACCAGCAAACATCTGTAAGCACTGAAAGAAAAAACATCAAGTGTTCTACAGACAGTTTTTCAATAATTTGCTGATACAAAGGGAAGGTTTTGCTGGTGCCTCCCACCACCAGGCTGGCAGTTGAGAGGTTACACTTCGGTCCCGGTCAATGCTGAAGTAGTGGGTCCACACAGGTCTGTAAGGGGTAACCACTCAGCTCTGGGACTTGTTTGCACAGCCCAACTGTTGGTAAATGCGAAACGAAAGCAGCAGCATCTCAGGAGCATCCAGCATCACCAACTCCTGTTTTTTTGCAAATCCCCCAAGGGGTTTTGCTATAAAACCCAAAACACTTGGGACTTGCAAGTGGCTCAGGGGAATGTCAGTTGCATAGCTTCCTACTTCCCAGAATGCCCTCTCCAAAATCAATCAAACAAAAAGGAGTGAAAAGTGAATTCTACACAAAACTATGCCTTCAGCTCATCACCTGGCGAATTTTATAACTGCAAAATTACGGAGTAAAAGGGCAACCACCAAATGCTGGCGCGAGCTCACACCCATCCACACGCATCCAGCCCACCTTGGCGACGAGCAAAGGCAGACTGAGAGGAACTGGGGGACAGGACAGCGGTGGGGGGCTGGTAAAGGGGCCTATGGGCGACGTGGAACAATCACCAGAAAGAGTGATTCGGAACATCCTACATATGAAAATCATTTAAAAATGTCCCAATACCCTAGAAATTAGTAAAAGTCAAGTTTCTCCAGAGCGACTGCGGAAAACCAGGTGGGCTTGCACATGTGAACTGAAGAACCCCCACCAACTGAAGACTTTTACACCAATGCGCGATGTAGCTACACTGAAGAGGTGAGGAATAAAAGACACAGCCTAGTCAATTTAGGAGATATTCTGACTGTACACTGAGGCTGAAGACAGAAGAGCCACGGGCAAACGCTACCCCCCAGCGAGTGGATGTCTCTGCCTGGGCTGTGGCTTAGCAGTGCTGGAATGACGGTGTAACACCAGGCTGGAGCCAGTACACATGGGTGTGTCTGTATGCACAGGTGACAGACACATCTCCTAGCTGTCTGCCCAGAGGGCCCACCACCAACGCCCACCGTGAAGAGCACATCTACTGACCAGGCCTGGGTTTCTAAACTATTCTCTAACGACAGGAAACAGCCTGTTGGAGGAGGGACAGATTCCAGGGATTGGCATGGAAGGTACAAGATAAGCCTAAAATATCCTGTGATGTCAGAAAATAGAGCAAGTACTTGAAAAAGGATGGCGATTTTCAAAAAGACACAACCCAACGTGAAGGAGTTCCCAATGGCTAAAGCTGGAATGACCTGAGAGACAAAAGCAATGGCAGTATTGTATTTTAACTCACAGAATAAAATAAACATCAATGCGTCCATACTGACATAAATAAATGAACAAATGAACAGGGAGAAGAGACAGCTTTTTCTTACAGGGAAAGGCTAATAAAGGAATGAAGAGACATACAAAATCGTCATTAGACAAACACTACAAGAATAGTTGTTTTAGGCAAGATTTGCTAATGGAGGCCTAAACCAGAAAGCAAGTTTTAGGAGAAGCAGCTGTTTGCATACATCCAAGGTATTGCTCAGCTACAAAGGAAAAACAGTAACTGTACGTGGAGAAACCCAGCAGAGGCCACTTCAACCGAGTGATGAAAGAAATGTAACACCATGAGAGACATGTCACATTCCCCAGACACGATGTGCTGAGGACACATCACTGCTGTCGCAGTCATATCAAGAAACACAGAATCTCAACCGAATCAGGAGAAAACAGTTCATAAATGAAAATCAAGAAGCATTCTACAACACAGCCAATCAATTCTCATCAAAAATGTCAACATCATGAAAGACAGTACTTAGGAACTGTCACTGACTAGCGGGGACGAAGAGGACACAATTACTACATGCAGGTTGGGTCCTGGAACAGAAATGAACATTGGGGGAAAACGAGTGAAACTGGACTAAGACCCGTGGCCAGCAGTGTTGCACCGATGTCAATTTCCTGGTTTTTATAATTGTACTATGGTTATGTAAATTGTTTACATCAGGGGAACCTGGAGGAAGGGCACACATGAAGTCTTTGTACTATTTTTGCAATTTTCTGTAAGTCTAGAATGATTGCTAACTAAAGAGTTCCACAGTTGTATCCCACACACGTCATCTGAACACTGCCTGTAACTGTTTCCCACAAGTTCTTAGTGAACACAAACCAGCCTCATTACTGGGACAGCGTGTGTGCGTGTGCGTGTGCCACGGAGACAGACAGAGACAGAGACATCGGAAGCCTTTTGAGCCAGCTGCACTTGATTTTACAAGCTGGCAACTACATATGTAGGTTCATTTCCCCCTTTCTCCTGCAGGCCACACCACGAGTCGGTCAGCATACCAAAGACGCAGCAGCTCACGGCCTGCGGGGTCCGGGGCAAATGCCTCAATTCACTCCGTGCGTGGCAGCGGACACTTCTCTTACCTGCACCTTACACACCAGACCACGGAGGCACATTGCAAGAAATGACATAACTTGTCCAAGGCTAACCTCAGCTAACAAAGTTGGAGCAGGAATCTGAACCCAGAAAATCTGGCTTCAGAGTGTGCCTTCCAATACAGCATTAGAAATGAGCCCCCAGTTTGGTTCTCGGCTTCCTAGCAGCGAGAGCAGTCATTTATAGCAATCAATGTCCATAATATAAATAATGACATTCTCAGACCTGTCAGGATACTTTACTATTAATCATAACTGTCATGATGTGACCATGTCTTCCCGAAAATCAGACCCAGCCAAACCATCAGGGCTCATGTGTCTTTTGGAGCAAAAATTAACATAAGACCCGGTATTACATTAATTATATTATACTGGGTCTTACATTAAGTTTTGCTCCAAAAGACGCATTAGAGCTGATGGTCCTGCTAGGTCTTATTTTTGGGGAAACACGGTAAGATGTAGTTCTATGCAAATACTAGGAGCTGGGGTTTATACAACACTCATAGCTCATACATAACGGGAAAAGATACAGAGAGACCCTGTAAACTATCCTACACTGTTCCTGACAGTTTTCTCGAGATAGCAAGTATGCTGTATCAGTTTTCTATTGCTGATGTAATACATTCCCACAAATGTGGAGGCTTAAACAACACAAATGTATTACCTTACATTCTGGAGGGCAGTAGTCTGATGCGAGTTGTACTAGGCTAAAATCAAGACGTCGGCACGGCTGCACTCTTTCTGGTGGCTCTAGCGGACAATTTGCTCCTTGCTTTTTCCAGCTTCTACAGGCCATCCTTATTCCTTCCTCCATTTTCAAAGCCGGGAACAGAGGGTAGAGTCCATCTCGAAATGCCACTTCTCAGGTTGTCTCTTCTGCCCCCCAGCGAATCCAGCAGCATCTTTCTATTTCAAGGTTTCAGCTGATTAGCAACCTTTTGCACACGACACACCCACAGGTTGCAGGGATGACAGGACAGCTTGCAGGGCCATTATTCTGTGACCACAAGAGCTAACACTTATTAGACATCTTACCATGTGACAGGCAGACACTTGCTAGTAAGTCACAATGCTCAATAGTGAAAAAGCTGTAAAGTCAGCATGTACAGAACCTGGGTGGAGAGCTACCTGCGTCACTTTGAAAGGGAACTATCCTGTTATCCGGAGCTTCTCGGTTACGCGTCTTATCTCCTTTGACCAGAATTAACATTGGCACCAGGCAGAGCCAACTGGGAAGCTTTACTCCCACTTTTTTGTGATTGTCTTAGGGTATGTAATGTTCCAGGTCTCTGGTTATCTCTAAACATAGTAATTATCTATATGTTCTAGTTGATATAGCTAACGTGCCCTTTGGTGTCCCAATAATACACTATGAGAGAAAAACAATGTAAGTACGTTAAAATTATCTGAAACTTTGCTAATTGAAGACATTTGGAAACTTGGAATAATTTGACCAGTTTTTAAAATTCTGTAAGAATTTTATATAATTAATGTCAAATTAGAGATTTTTGAGAATAAGATAATGTTTTTTTTACTTGTGGTTCCAAGAGATTCATGAATTGCTTCAGTTTCTACATTTAACTTAGGAAGCTTAATTAGTGACCAATTTACTGGTCCTGCCTGAAAGGCTTTGATCACAAAAGTTGCCTGATCTTTACCTTTAGTTTATGACGAGGACGTCTTTATTTCAAAAAACCAGAATGTTATAATTTCAAACGACCCTTTCTATATTTTCCCCAAATTGAATGCAGTAACTGGTCTCTGGTAGTCTCAGAGGGAATTGCACTTCAACAACTCCTTTTAGAAACAAGCGACTAGAGGTGTGCTTCTCATGCTGCTCGGACATTGGAAATAACGTCTAGTCCCTGTTTCCGCTTTACTCAGCGCCAACTCTGAATGCAGCCTTTTAATATAAATGCCATGTGATGTAACATGTGGGGAGAAATCTAGGATCTACTAATTTGATATATGACCCAAACCAATGATTCTGAAGTTTCACTTAATAGGGTTCTTTTAATTTTTCTTTTTATATTGTAGAACCCAATTCCTGATAGACATTAGGAGTGGATCTGGTAATAACTGGAGACAAAGTAGTATATGAAATAAAACAAAAAGTCCCATAAAAAAGGAAAAATGTGAAATCCTGTAGTTTGATGTGTAGCGTTACCATCCATGTATATTCCACATAAACACTGGTAGGTTAACTTATACTTGGAAATGTCACCAAACCTGCAGAGTATTAACTTTACAGTGGTACTAAAGACTCTGCCTTTATTAAATGTAAATACATCAAACATAAATGTTAAATAGGTAACTTTTAATCAAATGATATGAGCTAAATACTGGAACATTTTAAACATTCAAATGAAATGCATATTTAAAATGTTCACCTTACTACTGTGTTTCCCCGAAAATAAGACCTAGCCGGACCATCAGCTCTAACACGTCTTTTGGAGCAAAAATTAATATAAGATCCAGTCTTATTTTAATATAAGAGCGGGTATAATATAATATAACATAATAATAATATAATACCAGGTCTTATATAATATAATAAAGTATAATATAAGACTGGGTCTTATATTAATTTTTGCTCCAAAAGACACATTAGAGCTGATGGTCTGGTTAGGTCTTATTTTCAGGGAAATACAGTATTAGTAAAACTGTATCTTTAAACAGTATGTTACTTTAAAAAAGAAATTTTAAAAATTCATGTTATAAGGCATAAAATTGGGCTTTGAAAATTGTTCCAATTTACACTCCAACCTGAAATAATAGGACTTATTACTAAACGAATGTAAGCAATTTGGTGACCACTTAAATGTAAGTACTTTACCAAAACACACACACGGGTGAACTCTTCTTGTTGAAAACAGGGAAAATACATCTAAATGTTTTTTAATGAAGTCATAAAAATGCACTAAATGTATCAGCAGTAATTGAATTATCTTGGAAAGTTAAAAATACACATTCCAAAACGTTGGTGTATTTATAGATTCAGTTTATTCTTCTGTTATTAGAGTCTTAAAATAACTGAAAACTGAACCCATACAGGAACTTCAGGTAGATAGATTACATTTTTTTATGTAGAGAAATCATTTAATGAACTCCGAAACAAATAATAAACCTTCTTTTAATATTTAAAAAAACTGATTTAACAAAGGTTTTTTAAATGGACATGACCATTTTTCTGATCCAAAATATACAGCTTGAAGTCTCTAAGTAACAAGTTTGAAATATAAAGTTTATAAACATTAAACGTATTTTTCAATTTTATATAGAGAAGATCTTAATACTGTAGAAATAAGAGTTGCTAGGTTTTACAGGAGGGCATAAGTGGAATACCAGAAACAGCCAGACCCATTTATCCGGCCTATTGAACGACACCATCTTGCTATCAGTTTGTCCTAAGTGCTGGAGAACGTTATCTGCAGGAGGGAATGCTTTCCAAAGAAATTCTACAGGTCAAGAAAAGAAGGGAGAAATCAACAATGAAATGTGCTGATGATGCGAAATCCATTATGTCAGCAGAGCATATAGCTAGTTATCAGTACACTCTACTACCAAAGCAGTCGTCACGGAACTCATTTATCATACACCGAGGGTGCCAAAAAATGTGTACAAGTGGACACTTTGGTCAATGTTGCTCAAGCAGTAGTTCGCAGTAATCAGAAGTGTCTGGATGCTGATGGTAACCACTTTGAGCACCTCTTGTCTTTGCAGAAGTCAAATGTGACCTGTATTCATCTTTTGTAATTGGTATATATTGAGTATTACAATTTTAATACAGTTTTCCTCTCTTAAAATGTGTACACATTTTTTTGGCACCCTCTGTACATATCATATGTACTCATTTACTACTAAATTCTATCCCCCGACTAAGCGTACCACTAAATCCCACTACTAGATCAGGAACAGAAACAGGCCCCCAGATATTAAATACACAGAGAACTATTCAGACTGTTTCAACAGAGAGAACTGGATTATCATCATGGTAACAACGTGGCAATGTCTTGAACAGAAAATCACTGAGGTGAGATGTTAAAGCTACTTCATTCACTACGAAGCTAGTATCATAAAGGCAGACTCATGAATACTGGTTGCCTTATGAATATCTATTACATGAAAATTATTACTCTTAAGACACACATGACCCTGGGAAGTGAATCTGAAAAGGAAGCTCTACTATGCACCCTTGAGGAAGTGTTATATTCATGTGCAATCTCCCCACAAACGCTGCCTTAGTTTAAGTACGGCCCCACCCCCAGTTATTTTCTAGCCCATTGCTCTGCTTTATTTTCACTGTCAAATGCGTCACTATTTGAAGTTATCTTCTTGATTTGTTTCCTTCTCCTCTCTGGAATGTAAGCTCCTTGGGGCCAGGGATAAATACTCATGGACAATTTTTCTCCTTTATTCTTTATTCATATGGTAAACTACATTGATTTTCAAATGTAAAATGAACCTTCAGTTCCAGGAATAGTCATTTTGGCCATAATGTATTTTTTTAAATTGTTGGATTTAGTTTGCTTCTATTTTTTAAAGGAATTCTGGTACCGTACCCATATTCACGAGATTGGTCTATTATTTTCCATTCTTATAATGTCTTTGTTTTTGGTGTCATGACTATACCGATTTCTCTGGAAGACTTTAAGGCTGATATTCCTTCCTCCTTAAATGTTTGGGGTAATTCATCAATAGAGCCATCTGATTTTATTTTGTGGGAAGGGTTTTAGTTATGATTTAATTTCTTTAATAAATGCAACCCTAGTAAGATTTTCTATATCTTCTAGTGTGTTTCTGTTAAGTTGAATTTGGCTAGGAAGTTGCCCAGTTGTCTAAAAATTAAATTTAAATGTATTCAAGTCATTCACAATGCACTTTTATTTTCAAAGTCTGTAAGATCTGTAGTGATACATCTTTTCTGAAAAAAATTCTTTACCTTGGTTATTTGTGCCTTTTCACTTTTTTTTGCTTAATCAGCTTTATCAGGGGTTTATACATTTTATTATGTCTTCAAAAACCAACTTCTGGCTTTGTTGATCCTTCCTATTACGTGCTTGTTCTTATTTCATTAGTTGCCACACTTCTGTATTTCCATTATTATACTTCCTGTGGGTTATTTTCCTTGTTTTATACTTTTTTTTTAAAAATAAATTTTACTGGTGAATATTGGGGAACAGTGTGTTTCTCCAGGGCCCATCAGCTCCAAGTCGTTGTCCTTCAATTTAGTTGTGGAGGGTGAAGCTCAGCTCCAAGTCCAGTTGCCATTTTCAGTCTTTAGTTGCAGGGGGTGCAGCCCACCATCCTATGCGGGAATTGAACTGGTGACCTTGCTGTTGAGAGCTCGCGCTCTAACCACCTGAGCCATCCGGCCGCCCCTATTCTCCTAACTTCTTGCGTTATACTTCGTTCATTAATTTTCAATCATTTTTCTTTTATGACATGGGCATTTATAACTATCCATTTCAATGTACACAGCTCTAACTGCATTCCTCGAGTTCTGAGGTGGAGGAGTTTTATTATCATCCACTAAAACTTATGTTCTCATATTCATTACATGATTTCTTCTTTCAGTTGCTGGTTTAGACATTTATTTCCAAAACTGGGGATTTCCAACTTATTTTTTCATTATTGATTTCTAAGTTATTTGAATTGTAGCCAGACAACACATTCTTTTTCCAGTCTTTAATATTTATTGAGACTTACTCGTATTTTATGGTCTGGAACATGGCCCAACTTTGTAAATATTTCAGGTGACCTCAAGAGACTTGACGTTATTGCATGCATTATGTTCTATATAATGTCCAATAAGTTTGTTATTTGGATTGTTCAAACCTTCTATATCATTACTGTTTTTTGTTTGCTTCTTCTATCAGTTAGAGAGGTATGTTAAAATGTCCCATTATAATTTTTCCCATTTTTCCTGGTAGTTTTGGAAATATTTGCTTTCTATATTTGAAAGGTGTTTTATTTGATGCATACTAATTTGGAATTGTTATTTATTCCTGGTAAATTGAATATTTCTTTGTCAGTAATTTTACTGCTTTCACGTCCACTTTGTCTAATACTAATATAGCATGACTTTTTTCATCCTTTTATCTTTTGATAGACTAATGTTTTTTAGATATGTCTCTAGAGACACTATACAGTTGGATTTTAAAAACCCAATCAGACAATCTTAGTCTTTTATAGGAATATTTAGTTCATTCACATTTATATGGAATTATTGACATAACTGGGTTTTCATCATCTTACTGAGTACTTCCTATTGGTCCTGCCTGTTCTGTGTCCTTTTACTCTCCTTTGCTACCGACTTTTGTACGATTTTCTATTACTCCATTCCCTCTCCTCCTAGATTATCATTGGAATTATATGCTTTTAAAAATTCTGGTAAAATATACATAATATTGTTCTCCAATCATCACCACCATCAATCTCCAGGATGCTTTCATCTTCCTAAAGTGAAATTCTTACCCATTAACTGCCCCCCCCCCCATTTTCCCTCCCCAGCCCCTGGCACCCACCATTCTACTTTCTGTCTCTGTGAATCTGACTACACCAGGTACTTCGTATAAGTGGAATCATACAGTATTTGTCCTCCTGTGACTGGCTTGTTTCATTTGCTATAAAGTCTTCAAGGTTCATCCATGATGTAGCGTTGAGTCAGAATTTCATTCCTTCTCAAGGCCAAATATTCCATTTTATGTATAGATCAATTTTATCCATTAACTCGATAGATGCTTCTTGTGAATAATGCTGCTATGAATATGGGTGTATAAATATCCGTTTAAGTTCCTGCTTTTTCAGTTCTTCTATACCCAGAAGTAGAATTGCTAGATCATATGATAATTCTGTTTAATGTGACAAACTGCCATACCGTTTTCCACAGCAGCGACACTATTTTACATTCCCACCAGCAATGCAGTTTCCAATTTCTCCACATCGTAACCAACAATTATTTTGTTTTTGTAATAGTCATCCTAGTGGGTGTGAAGTGGTGGTATCTCATTGCAGTTTTGATTGTATTTCCCTAACGATGAATGATAATGAGCTCATTTTCATGTACTTATTGGCCATTTGCGTATCTTCTTTGGAAAAATGTCTACTCAAATTCTTTGCCAATTTTTAAATGAGTTGTTTTTGTTGTTCAGTTGTAGGTGTTCTTTATATATTCTGGATATTAACCCTTATCAGATACCATGTTTCCCTGAAAATACGACCTAACTGGAAAATAAGCCCTAGCATGATTTTTCAGGAGGACATCCCCTGAACATAAGCCCTAATGAGTCTTTTGGAGTAAAATTTAATATAAGACCTGGTCTTATTTTCGGTGAAACACAGTAGATGATTTACAAATATTGTCTCCCATTCTATGGGTTGCCTTTTCACTCGGTTGACAATGTTCTGTGATGCACAAAAGTTAATTCTAATGAAGTCTAATTTATCTATCTTTTCTCTTGTTGTCTTTTTTTTTTTTTGCTCCAAAAGACGCATTAGAGCTGATGGTCCGGCCGGGTCTTATTTCCGGGGAAACATGGTATGTCATATATTTTAATTACATGAGACCCTATAAAATACCATTATTCCTGTTTTATAGCCTCAGTATTGATACCACATTCTGATCTTCATTTCTTTTGAGTCTCTGAACTTTCATCTAAAATCACTTTTCTTCTTCCTAGAGAACATTCTTTTAGTATTTTCTTTACAGTGGGTCTCCTTCTAACTAACAAATTATCTTAGTTTTTAAGTAAAAATACATTTATTTCACATTTATTCCTGAAGGTTGTTTTCCTGAGTATAGAATCCTAAGTATGTAGAATTATTTGATAGGTTCTGTGAAAAATCAGAGGTCAACATAATTGTTGTACACTTAAAGTAGATTTTTCCCCCGTCACTGCTTTATTGATTTTTTTGGCGCTGATTTTTCAAGCACTTTTTCTCTGACGTACTGAGGTCTTTTCATTTTTTCCTGCTTGGGATTTGAGTGGCTTTATTCCATTTACGGCTTGATGTTCTTCATCGTTTAAAATATATTCTAGCCATAATTTTTTCAAATATTGTACATGCTCTATTTTCTCCCTTTTGTTAAAAACTCCAGTTGCACAAATAATTAGACCTTCTCACTATATCTTTATGTCTCTTACCTTTTGTTTTCCTTTTATCTCTCTAGGTTTCATTCCATAGTTTTTTTCTGATCTATCTTTCTAATTCTCACTTCAACTATTTATCTAATATGGTGTAGAACCTACTGAGTTATTAAGTTATTCTATTTTTCATTAATGAAATTTCCATTTTTAAAATATTTTCAGCTCTATAGTGAAATTCTCAATCCTTTCTTTTGTCTCCTTGAACATAATACATCTGAATCAGTTAGCTTTTGCTGTGCAACTTATCACCTTCAAAACTAAGTAGCTTAAAATGACGACCACCTTTTTGCCAGTGAGCAACGGGTTGGCCTCCCTTGGGTGACTCCTGTCGTCTTGGCTGGGCTTAGTCATGCATCTATGGACAGATGCGAGGGTGGGTGGTTGCTCTGCTGATCCATGCTGTTCTGTCATGTGTTTAGGGACAGTTGGCTGTCAGCTGGAATGCCTTGGCTATCCTCCATCTAGTCTGCTGTCCTCTAGATTGCTATCTGGACTTCTTCATGTGGCTGCAGCAAATTTCCAAGAGCGAGCAATCAAGACCTCTTGGACTAAGCTTGGAAATGGCAGGACTTGTCAAAGAAAAAGGCCACCCAGATTCAAGGGCGTGGGAAAACAGACTCTACTTCTTGATGGGGGGAGCTTCTAAGTCACATTGCAAGGGGCATGGATACAGGGAGGGAACAATTATGGTCATTTTTGCAAACAATCTTTCATATATACATACACATATACTTTTTAAAGTGTGTCCGATAACGTAAATAGCTTGGAGTCCCTGTGGGTAGTTGCTATTATTTAGCGTTGATACTACTTTTCATTTCTTTGGTCTTATTTCATTTCCGATTAGTTATTTTTGATTGTACACTCTTATTTACAAAAGAAATAGTAAGTGTCAAAGTGTTAGTGAAACTACTGAGGCCTAAAATGATATTACTTTCTTCCAGAGACTTCTGACCTGCGTTTCCCCTAGGTGCAGGCAGGGCAGCACTCGTAAGTCCAGATCACCTCCATCCAACCCAGGAAGAACTTCTGAAGCTGAGCTACAGTCCCTCTGACGAACTACCTATTTCTGGTTCGAAGGAATTCCTAGAGTACAGCCTGTTGGGGGTCCCAACCCCACTGCGGAGAGTTCACTGAGGCCACTGCCCCGCTTCAATGCTATCAGAAGGGTGGCTTCAACTCCTAGTGTCCCTCTGCAATTAATAGCAGGGGAAAGTGGGCCCAAACGATGGCCCAATTTCCCTCAGACTCATCTTCTCTGTATGTGGCCCAGTCAGTCATTATTATCTTGGTAGCTTTCCAGTGCCTTCAAGCCAATGTTCTTTACATTTCTTCAGCTTTTCCAGCTGTTCTCCGTGGAAAGTCAGCTTTAATCACCCAGACAGCTGTGCCTGGAAACAAGTCCCCATCCACTATTTTGTATAAAGGGATTCGGAGTTTGTGTGTGGTAGTTTAAAAGTATACACACGTATTTTCAGTACACTTTTCTTCAGGAGGTGGGGCTTCATTCCTCTCCTGTTGAGTGTGCACGTCAGAGTGACTACATCTAATGGAACACAGCACTGACAGGGGAGTGTGACTCCTGAGGCAGCTTCCATCTTGCTCTCCCTGGTATCTCCTGCCCTGGGGAAGCCGCTGCCACGGTGCAGCCCCAGGGAAAGGCCCGTGTGCTGAGTTCGAGGCTTCTCGCCAGCAGCCATGGGAATGACCCACCTTAGAAGCAGAGCCTCCAGACTCAGTAGAGCCTCCTGATGACTAAGGCCCAGGCAGCTTCTTCACTGCGACAGCATGAGGCCCAAGGCCAAAACCACCCCGCTAACCACCTCTGAATCCTGATCTGCAAACTAGGAGATAAACGCTGCTCAAGTCCCTTAGTTTGTGGGTAACTAGATTTGCATTAACAATGAACTAATACAGTACGTCTATTTTTAAATTTTATAATATTTTTATTTTATTTTAAAATAAAACTTTTTTTATTTGGAAAAAATGAAATCAATAGCTTAAGTTTTAAAGTACCAGTTAAATATAAAAGATATGATTGACTTACCTCCTACTGCTTCTTTTATTCCTAACTGGAAGCAGAGTTTTTCAAAACAGATGAAGTCATTTCCACAATAGTATTAATAGATAAGCCATTCAGAAAACCTTTATGATTTATTCTTACTTCCTGAAGAGCATCTATAATACGGTCTCTGTGCAAAAGGAAAACATACATGAGCATTTGTCCTTTCCAAAGTTAACGTACTCCAAAGATGGCTAAGTTAGTGAATTGAACTATAGTTCTACATAAAAATTTTATAACCAGTTAAAATATAATTGTGGTCATTACCTGCTAACTTCTGGATGTAATTCTGCCAGTCTCTTAATGATCTTGGTAAAGCTACGCAGATTCAATGTATTTGGAGGTATGAATCGAACAGGTGTATCAGGTAATGATTTAGTAGATTCAATCTGTTTGTAATTCTTCTTGACACACTAAGTAAGCATTGTAAAAGACTTTTAAAACTCAGTACCTATTATGCAGAGACAATCCAGCTTATTCAACTAAAATAAATTTTAAAATTATAGTACAATAGTAAAATTAAAATAGTAATTACAATATTAATTCAAATTGTAAAATAAGACCTAAGAAATTTATTTTGATTTGGGATTATTTATACCAAGTAGATTTACTTGTGCTGTGTTCAGGGCCATGTATTACAAAAATGGCAAACACGTTTTCTTATAGCAGTGATCAAGTACATGAGGCTACGTCTAAAGAAACTTTCTCAGCCGGTATTCCTCATCTGAGCCACAGGACACAAATGACGTTAACTATTTTCTCAACACCCCAAAGATAGGATGTAACCAGTTCTGCTCCAGATAGACAGGAGAGAGGTTAATTCATTACATACAATACACATCTTAGGCTCAGGGTATGAAGGCTTAATTCTGACAGAGAAAGCCTGGTCTACATGGTAGTTATAAATACCTCTAATTTACTAACTAGGTAATGAACACAAACTATATGCCCAAAACTGTACTACATGCTGGGAGGTAAAGGGGGCAGAAACTAGTGATAGAAAACAGAATCCCCTCCACTTATGGATCTTATAATTCAATTGAAAAGACAAAATTATAATGATCAATTAATTACTATCAACCAGGCAAGTAGGTTATAAATTGTATGAAACCACTCATAAAAGCTCAATAAAGGAAGAGCTGAGGTTTTAAAGCCTATTAAAAATCAGGATAAGATATATAAAACATTAGATCTGTCACATCAAAATATGATCGGTTTTACTTATTTGCTATTGCTTTGTCTCCTTCACTAGATTTAAGCTCTCTAAGAGCTCCGAGTTTTGTCTGTTTTGTTCACTGCTGCTTTCCCAGTGCCTAGAATAGTGTACACAATTGGTATGTAATATTTGTTAAATAAATAAAAGTTTGAGCTATAATAGCTTAAGTGATAGTTAAAACCACAGAGAGGATGAGATTTCCACGAAAGAACCAAATTACTGGTAACCAACAATGACAGCTACTATTTATTGAGTACATTCTATGCCAGGCACCGTTGTAAGAATTTTTCTGTGTTAACTCATTTAAACCTCACAACAGTTGTGAGGTCAGAACTACTATCCCCATATTAAGACAAGGAAGCTCAGACCAACGTTTACGAAGACCCTCCGCCATGTGACGAGTAGGTAGCAGAGCCACATTACATTGTATTGTTCTTTACCTATCACTGTTCTGCCTCTAAATGAATAAACATAATGAATAAATGTTGAGAATCAGAGAAAAAGAAAGGCGACAAGAAATTGCTGGAAAGGTAAAAGAACTTGAGAGAACAGTTTAAGGAAGCTGGTAATGGGAGCCTGTGCCCCCCAGCCATGGTGCCCCATTTACACCAACAGCCTTCCCTCGGCCACGATAGGGCCCACTGCCCCAGCTGACGGGAGCACGAGTGCTGGCACCTGAACCGATGAGCTCCAGAGTCACAGGCTGGGCCAGCTAGGGTCCCTGTCTGCAGATGAGGAACAGGAACACAGAGCAAACGAGTCAAATAACAAGAGCTTGAACTGAAAAAACACTGTGCAGTTAGAATTAAGCAAAAGAAAGCCAAACGGAGGGAGGAAGAGAAAGCCATGAGCACACAGAGAGCGCCAGTGTGCAAAGAGAGGCAGAAGAATAGCACACACCGGGGTGCAGAGGCAAGAAACCAAACCTGAGAGAGGAGCGGGGAGCCACAGCTCGCTAGTCTCCAGTTCAGGCCCCGTGGAGGGCCCCCAAGTGTACTTTGTTTCCTTCTTTCCTAGAGTGGATTGAGGTTGTGTACCAAGCAAACCTCATCCTAAACATGAAGTTTCGCTGAGATGAAAGGAGAACAGTTTCAAGAGGATGATCGAGCATCAGACAGGCCAGACGGTCAGACAGAAGGGAGATGAGGGAAAGACCAACAAAAAGTCACTAGTGACAACAGAGATAGCAGTTAACATTTTAAGAGACTAAAGTAAGATTATTAGGATGAAGAAGAGAAACAAAGACATCCAGACATTAGACATCAACTACTTGTTTGGGAAGCTGAGCAGTAAAAACAGGACAAATAGGGATGGCAGCTTCAAAAGAACGAAAGTCAAGTGCAAACCTTGCCAGGATGAGGAAGAGCTGTGCCTGAGTGTAAGTAGAGAGAGGTCTGCGAGTGGAAATGGAGTCACGGAAGGCACAGAAAAGGGATGGGGTAACTCCAAGCAGGAGTGATGGGACAGATGGGATAAAGGCTAGAAGAGATCCCTTTCTCTTATTCAACAAATATCTATTTGTTCATCCATTTATTAAAAAGGGATTTGCTCTGATCTATAGATTCAAAATAATCCTGGTAAAAACCAAGTGGGATTTTTTTGGTAGACATTGACAAGTTGAATTATAAAATTTATACAGAAAGACAAAGAGAACAGAAAAGCCAAAAAAATTTGCAAAAGAAAAAAGCGGGAGGACTCATTCTACCAGATTTCAAGACTTACTATGAAGCTTGAATCATCAAGATAATGTAATATTGATGGAGAGACAAACAGACTGATAGACGAGAACAGTCTAGAAACAGACCTACACAGATATGGTCAACGGATCTTTGACAAAGGTGCAAAGATACTTCAATAGAGATAGGATAGTCTTTTTAACAATCATGCTGGAACAATTCCTTATGTAAAACAAAAACAAACACAAGAAGAAAAAAAAACCCCAACTCAATTCATTCCCACACATTACATAAAAATTCACTCAAAATCTCTGTGACAATGGATTTCTTAGCTACAATTCTAAGAGCACAAGTTAAAAAAGAAAAAACTGATAAATGGTACTTCATCAAAATTAAAAACACCCCTGACAAAGATACCATTAAAATGAAAAGACAAAGTACAGGCTAGGAAATAGTATTTGCAACTCACAAATCTATCTGATCAAGAGTTTACATTCAGAATATAAAAAGCTCTCAAAATACAGTAATAAGAAAATAACCCAATAAAAATGGTCAAAGTATGGATAGGAACGAACTGCCGATACATACAACATGAATTGAGCTCAAATGCATTAAGGTAAGGAAAAGAAACCAGAGTAATAAGGCTACATGCTAGTATTCCATTCATATGACATTCTGGAAAACACAAATTCTAAGAACAGGAAACAGAGCAGAGCACAACAGTGTGTTTTAGAATGAGGGGCTGTTCTGTATCGTGATTGGCAGTTACATGCCTGTATGCATTTTTGTAAACACACAGACACCAAAAAGAATGAATTTCACTGCACGTCAATGTTTAAAAAACTGGTGGAATGCCTGTGGAGCCATGAGAGAAAAGTTAACAAGGCAACTTTGTCACTTTCCCCGTGGTGTTTAAGACCTCAGTGAGATAAAGATGAGGGCATGTGGGAACAGAGCCCCAGAGAGCAGTTTCCAGGCTCTCGGCCTCACGTGGAAAGGTGCTGGCTCGGGTAGTAGATGGCCATCAACTGGGACGAGTTGGCCATTGGCTGTTATCGGTTAGCCATTAGCCACTGATATAACTGCCGTAGCCAAGCTAGAAAGGTGGTGGTGTAGTGGCATGGCGCGGTGGAGTGTGGATTGCGGATAGCAAGAAGATGGTGGCTGAGTTAGCAAGCGTGGATTGCAGTTAGCAAGTGAGGGTGGTTGGCAGAGACAAGTGGACGGCGGGTTGCGGATCTTGTGGCTCCTGTTTCCTGTGTCTCCAACCCAGCCGCCAGCAAGAATATAGTGGTATGACTCCCCTACCTATGGCTCCGTGGGTGTTCCTTTTTGGCCCCACCATATCCTGAGTTATGTGGGGAGCGGGACTAGAGACCCCGCAGGCTGCCGCGAGTGACAGGGCATACATAATAAAATGACTGCAGTTGACGGCTTTGACAATTACGAGATAAGGTTAGCTGTGATAAAAAGCATGTCCAAGAATAGAGACAAAAAGACTGCGAGGTAAGGCACTGGCAGAGCACCTGGTTAAAGTGAAAAGGAAATGCGTTTTCTGGAGCTGGGCCTGCAAAGATCTACATTTTCCTCCGGGAGCAGCTGGAGTTGTACCAACACGGACCAGGTGGATCCAAGGTTAAACACATTCAGATGAACGTTTTCATTCCCACCGCCAGGTTGCTGATTTGAGACTTATTTGTTCTCCAAAGCTAGTTATTGCAACACTGCATATACAAAAACCATTTAAGGGCTCTATCAAGAAAACTAACCTTCTGGCCCAAATGGAAAAACTCACTGTCTTGCTCAGATCCCAGCTGCCTCGGCCGAGTTCTGGGCAATCTAGAAATGGAGGAAGCGGAGTTGATCTCTTTGCTGGTCCTTTTCGCCAAATTATTCAAACTAACTCTATGTCCACTTTTGGAGGAAAGTGGTGAAGTATATTCTCCAGGAGTTTTAACAAGCTGCACATTTACTGATTTTCCGTTTATTTCTATCCCATTCATTTCTTTCACAGCCATCTTTGCATCACTGTTTTTTTTAAAAGCAAGAGATGCATATCTAAAATATAAAAGCAGAAAAACAGTATGTGATTTTAAGTGATCCATTTAAGACAAAATTAAACACCTATTTTTAATAAATTTCAAACCCAACTACAAAGAGGGTCCTTTCTTATTGATAAAGATTTTAATATCTGAAATAAACAGCTATCATTTTTAGTGCTAAAACAGTAAAGGTATTTCCATTGAGCTATTGTCATTATTATTTGATACTTCTGCATGTTCTGACAATGTCACAAAACAGAAAGTAGCAACAGACATATGAGTATATGTAGGTGATATAGCTATCTACCTAAAAAATATAAAAGCATCAACTAAGAATTACAATAAAAATAATAAAAATAAAATTTTCCAAGCACCTGCTACATGCCAGGCTTCATTCCTACTGCTTCACTCATTTAACCAATAAGGTTTCACAGCAATGCTATGAAGGTACAGGTATTATTAACCTTATGTTATGGGTAGAACCTGAGGTACTGAAATGGTAAGTAATTTGCCCAGATTTATTCAGCAAGTTATTGATGGAGCTGGGAACTGAACCCAAGCCATCGGGCTGTAGAGCCCATTCTCTTAACCAATGTAACTACCGCCCTATGAAATAAGATAAAGTGCACAAAAATCAGTAACTCTCCTATATATCATTAGTAACAAGCTAAAAAGTATAATAAAGAAGGGTCTGATGAAGAACAGCACCAATTAACGGGTGCAGCTCTGTGTTACTGTGTGTCCCTCTGCTAGACCAGGAAAGCCCAGTGGGAATGGCCCGAGGTATCACCACTTGGTGGATGTCTAGTGCAGAACCTTTGGCACACAGCGGACACCTAGGAAATGCACATTTATTGAATTTGGAAAACATACCTGTAATTACTAGAAGAATCATAAATGGAAATTTCAGCAACTTGGTATTTCTGGAAATGAGATCTTAAATCAGCCTCAAAGAGAAATAAAAGTTTGTGAAAGGTATGAAAAACCGAGAAATCAAAATACAAACACTTAATAGATCTGAAAACAAAGCTCAAAAAGTACAGCCTCGCATACCTCGGACACTGAAGGGCAGAGACTGCCGACGTGTATCAAGTAACATTTATCTCTTTGTGAGGGTTCAACACTCTCTTTCTCTGCTTGTAGAAAAACAATACACAACAGCAGATGACCATTACTGTATGAATATTTTTAAAAGAAAGTGTGAAAATTGTTAAATATTTTATTTTCCATTAGCAAATAGCAGCACTAGACTGAAGACCAAGAGCCTGGAATAGTTTTAAGATTGAAGATTTCTGGGCCTTAATCGTATCGTTTTAAAAATAAAGAGGTCAGACTGGTTGATATTAAGTCTCCTGTAGCTCAGAAATGGATCAATAACATCTAAACAGAGTAATGAATTACATCATAACTGAGAAAGTGTCTTCCATCTGTTTCTTGTTCAGAGAAGTGCTGGCTAAGATGCTGGATAAGCACAGGATCCCCCCGGTCCCCCATTAATGCTGGCCAGGTCTCTCTTATGTACATTCCTTTGCTGGGGAAAATCACACCAAGGAAACCTTTAAATCAGACAAATACCAACAGCTGGTAGCTGGTATATAGCTTTACAGTAATGGTAATGGCACATAAGAAAAGGGGGGGGGGTAATTTAGATAGCACTATTTCAGAAATCACAAATATTAGGATTATATATTTTTTCTTGTTTGAGAAAAAGACTGCATTTTCACAGTCTCTACTTTGAATAGAACCTTGTCTGAAATAAAAAAGGATTCACTGAATTAACATTCTTTCACGTTACTATCAAAACCCATAACTGGCACAGAGAGGGGGTACACAATACATATTTGTTAAATGAATTCTTAAAGCTTTTATTTACATGTTTTACAATTTTTGTATAACAATGGGATATTTATAATTTTTTTACTGACTAATAATAATAATAATAAACAGTGCTCCCCATAGTCCAGGCAATACGCCAAGCACTTTATATACATCATGTCTTGGAACACTCAACACCACCCCGTGAGGTACAGCTGCCATCATTTCCATCTTCTAGGAGGTCACAAATCTAGTAAGTGGCAGTGCTGGCCTTCAGACAGAACCTTCATTAACCTACTTCATCTAACTTGCTTATCATTATCTCTTTGGTTTATAATCTGCAGAGACAATAGTGAAACTAATTATTTATCTTTATAATTTATATTTTTCCATTAGGGAGAGGAGGGCACAAAGAGCTACAGTATAAAAGGAGAAGCCAGTGAGAAGGAATCAGGAGACAGACATTCTCCTGTCCCCTCACCTTGCACCAGTTCAATACAATACACCTCCTGAATACCCCACGTGCGGAGCACTGTACCTGGCTTGGGACAGGCAGTGAACAAAACACACCAAAATCCCTGACTGCAATGAGCTACTTACTATGTGAGTGTGGGAAGGCAGTCAATATATCAAGTAAGCAAAATACACAGTAGGTGATAAGTGATAGGGAGAAAAATGCAAGGAAAAAGAAAGTAGTTACAATAGACTAGATGACATAATGCCATTTATTTTAAACTGTATATGTGTTAAATATATACATAAAATACATAAAAGAATGGTAAAGAATATTAATAGTGATTATTGCAGGTTAGAGAGACTTTAGGTAATTTTAATTTTTTTATACTTTTATATTTTACTTTAATGTATTAATAAGCATTATTTACACAAGCAGGAAAAAATATAAAACCATTGCTATTATGTAAAATAAAAGAAAAATCCACTTAAGTATATACGAAAAAATAGAGGAAAGTAGCATACTATTAGAAACAACAGAAGGGTGACAATCACAGATACTAGAGGAAATTCCAACTGTGATAAACAAAAAGATGAAGACATTCCTGAAACGACTAAACCATTCGAGTGAGGGAAAGCAGTTTTCATGTGCAACACCAGTTTGACAGAGGGTCCTGGCTGCCCGATGGGAACTGGGAAGCACGCTGGGTTCAGCGTGTACCGCACAGCTGGCCGTGCCTACTGCCCGCGGCCTGGAGGAGACGGCGCTGCGTCCCGAGGGAGTACGCGCCTCGGGCAGCCCAGAGGGTGCTGTACCTCAGCCTGCTAACAAAACCCTGCAGCTAAGCTTTTAGCAGACAGTTTTCTGAAAGAGAAATGAACATTTTAAACTGATTTACTCTTTAAAAAATTGACCTCCAAATGGCTAATTTTCTCATTTTTTGTATTTATAAAGGAAAGCCACAAACAGGAATAAAATATTACAGCAGCTCAGTCTCCCAGAGTAACACAGAAGACAGGAAGCACTATTGTACACAGAAGCTCCGTCAGGATTTCTCAGTAAATTGTTAAGAACCAACCTAGTGGAACCTTCGGATCCCCTCCACCTTGTCCGATTTGGCTTCCTTGTGTTCCTGAGAAGTCCGCTCCTGTCAGGTTCTCTTTAGCGTCAAACCAGTCTTCGCTGATTTCTTGATAGCTTTTGCAGCCTGAGAAAGTGAACACAAGCAGCCATGGATTGTGTATAATGCTCACCCCTCTGAGAAGTTATCAAAAAAGCTTCTCAGGATGAATCAGTATGATGACAATTACTAGTTTTATGTATAAATGTAAAAATAGATACTAGGGAAACAAGAGACCTAAGTATAAAGACTCTGAGAAGTGATGTTCAGCAGTCCCTGAATAAAAAGTACTTTTCAGTCTGAGTGATCTGTTTCCAGTTTTCCTTTAATTAACACTGATTCCTAGCCTTACTTATCTGACTTTTAAATTATCCTTTATCAAAGAAGAGACTTACCTGTCTACACAAACAGTGAATGTCTTTAAGAAGGAAATAAGCAATACTGCAGCTCTTTATTTCATTAAAATTTGAATTAATGATCTTTTTGGAATGATCATAATAATCTCTTTTCATAAGAGGATAAAACAAAGATACTACACATAATTTACAGAGATATAAATTGGACAGAAGGGAGAATTTTCAGGTTGGAAAACATGACCCAGAAGAATAAAAGTCTGTAATATTATTTGGCACTATCAGGTATATGAAGTAACCTTAAAGATGTCAAGTGCATGTAAAAAGAATATACTTAACATTCATAACCAGAATGAAGCCATTCAGTCAACTAAGAATATGTATTCTGACTTTCTGAATGGGCACTGGCGATATTTTAAGCCTTATTATTTGTTTTTTGGCAACAACACAAGACAATACATTTTGATACTGACCTTTATCATCAAGTTTCAGTTGACTAAAGTATACATCTACACCACCATTGTTTAAACCAGCTTCCTTGGGTGATGTGCCTTGGTTGGGGTGACTAGTGTCAGATGATAAAGACACCTGAGGGTTAAATTAATAAACACAATAAGGACCAACAGTTATGACGCTCTTACTATGTGGAGGGCAGTCTTCACTGGCACGAGCGCCCACCGCAATGAAGGCTATGAGAGTAAAATCACTGTCCACCCAAATTCACACGTGAGCAAATTGAATCTGTGTGACTTGTTGCTCTCTGTCTGTCACACAGTTAACAAGAATTAGGGTTTGAACCCAGTCTGCATGCAGTGACTATATGCTTACACTACCATTATTACCCAAGTGTAGCATACGCACAGTAGAAGTAATCCAGATGATTTTTGGAGATATACGTATAAGTACTTCTCATACTCACATTCAACAGTTATATGCTTAATGTGTGTTAATGTATACTTTATATCCATAGGAAGTAATGTTTCTTTCCCATATGGAATAATAAGTTACTCTTTACATGTTAAGTTTATTTGAAAAGATTTAAAGAAATATATAAATAACATTATAGGTAATATATGGCTATGAAAAATTGTCAAGATGGTGCACAAGTAATTAAAATTTAGAAATACTACACTGGCTTTCATGCAAAAGCTGTTAATTTAATGAGACAGGTATTAAAATGTAATCCCAACTTAAAATATTGTTTTATAGCTAATGCTTATAAAAATTATGTTATAGCTGCATCTTGTACTTTTAAAAATAATTGTTCTCCCCCAAATAAGCAGCTTATACATTGCTACCACTACAGTGATGAAACACAATCACTCCAGAACATTATGCCATTAAATGGTACGTTGTTTAAGCAAACTATGTAAGAAATTTGAGGATATAAAAATTTGGTTTTTAGATCTATTAATTCTTTGTGGATAACAGAATTTGTTTTTTTTTAAAGAGTAGAACAATGGAATTAATGAACTGCGAAGGAAATTTACTTTTAATCATTTATATTAATAGAAAGGAATATAAATCAATCAAGTATTTCACTTTTGGCTTTGGAATGCATCTTATTATATAAGACTACCCAAATAATATAGCCTCAGGGTTAAAACCAAAGTCAGAAAGTAGGAATAAACACCAGCTGTCCTTTCCCATTGCCTCCCTTGATAATGGAATATAACTTATGTTTCTGTATCACTTCACCATTTGCAGAGTACTTTTCCATAGACTTGTCGTCTGACAAACACTTCCTTGGGGACTAAGAAAGATTAAGAAAACCTATGAAAGACATTATAACACATTATATTTTCATCATTTCAATAAAGGAGGAATTAAAAGTTTGCCCTGTCTAAAATGAGTAAGATAATACTCTACCTCATGAGATGAATTTTCTAAGACACTAATTTTTCCCACACTGGATCAACATGATGGTGGCCCTAAGTCATGGTCAGCCAGAGACAGTCCAGGTTTGACAGTCCAGAGACACCATATAACTGTTGTCATGGTGAATTATTAACAACACTACCATTCATCCTTAGGTCTCCTGGTTGGATGATAAACTGTATGGTCACCCTACTCAACATATACTATTGACATCTGTTTGACGAGGACATTATATTCCTTCCAATCAGTTACACTCCACAGACAGTAGCACACAGTTAGCCAGTTGAGTGAAAAGAAGGATGTGAGACCTCCCGCAAATTAAGAGTTTACTTTGCTTAAACCATAAAATCAAAGATTTACACTGATGAGCTACTTGAAATCTCACTTGAGAGAATGTCTGTTTCAGGCTCGAAGAAACGTCAACATCACATGTACTTTGATTATCTAGTGCAGAATCTGCTCCTGAAAAGCTAAACAGATAAACATTTCATTAAAGGATTTATCAATGTTCTATCTAAGGACCAAAATGGAAAACATGAAGTTAACTAAATTAAGCAATTTTTAAGATCTAATGAATTCCAAATTAGACGAAATCATTACTTACACACATGGTTCTTTTTTCATTATCTGGAAAGACAGAGAAGGGAAGAAAAATCTTTCAGCTTAAAATGTTTTACCTAAATGAAGTAAAAATTTTGTTCCTAAAACATAAATACATACCCTGGAAGCAAAGGTAGAGAAGGCAGATAATAATTTTGATTCTACTGACAGTGGGGGCAGCTCTTCCAGTGGTATGCCCTTGTTTATTTTTTCTTTCAAATTCATGTATCTAACTTTTAAGTCTCCCAAAGCAGATAGCAGTGTTGATCCTAATTCCTTCTTAGTAGAATTACTTGATAAATTCCTGTTCAAAAGTGAAGTTCACAAAACTGAGTTAGGCCCAAGTCATCCATTTAACTCTAATATCATATATTTAGTTCTAACAATCAGATCTTTAAAATTTTTTTCTTTTCAATGTATAGTAAAAGAAAATGAACTGCAGATTTGTTTTTCTAGGGGCAGTACCACCAACCCTCAATACATAAGCCATAAAGAATGGAATGGAATGTCATGCGAAACCCTGCAACTGACTTCATCTGTACTTGGACTTGACAAGAAACATCAGATCTATCTTTTTACTAGATTCAACATCCCAACATGCACTGTTGACTGTCCATGAAATTTAAATGTACTACTTTTTAAAATCCAGTTACAATCTACCCTTCATTTTGCCCTTCAAAAATGAAAATTGAAGAAATTTTCTAGAATAAATTTAAAACTAGTGATACATTTCTAGTAAGATACAGATTTAAAATTAACAACCACCTATTTAATCCTTCCCGATTTTCCATCACAAGTTTGTAAATATAAATACAATGGTGACAACACATCTGAAACTGAACATTTAAAAGGTGCATCTCTGCCTTGATGGCTCTCTGCATTGTGTTCTGACAGCACTCTGATGGCAAATTCTTCTCCATTTCTTTAGAAAGTTGAGGTTCCCTTTAAAATGAAAAATACGATTAGGTGTGATTTCAAATATTCTTTTGTGCTAATGACATGCCTCTAGACACAGATTTTAAGTTTGTTACATTTCCCTGTCAAGTTTAAATCAATTTCCACCAAACATGGAAAGGCTGTAGGAACACATTACAGCTGCAGAAAACAAGGATGTCAAGAGTCAAAGCTAAATACAGAGAGTGCCAAAAAAAAAAAGTATACACATTTTAGGGTAGGGGAAAACTGTACAGTGGTACCTCGGTTTTCAAACATAATCCATTCCGGGAGACCATTCGAGATCTGAATTGTTTGCAAACAGCCGACAGCTAGGCCTCAGGATCTTGCACTCAGCGGAAGCTGTGTGACATGTTCGACTTCCGAGGCTTGTTCGAAAACCGAAGCATTTACTTCTGGGTTGACGGTATTTGTAAACCGAAATGTTCGTCAACGGAGACATTCAAAAACCAAGGTAATACTGTATTAAAATTACACTGATGGCAATCACTTTGAGCACCTCTTGTAATTATAGAAGTCAAACGCGACTTTTATTCATCTTTTGTTTTTGGTATCTATTGAGTATTACAATTTTAATACAGTTTTTTCCTTTCTTAAAATGTATAAACATTTTTTTGGCACCTTCTGTATATTCTCCTAGAAGTCAAGGAAGTAATAATTCTCAAATTCATACCTTCTTTTACATAAAAGAATTCCAAAGTAAAGTACTGACTTTATCCAGAATTTACAGCTAAACCAAGCTTTGGCCAACATTTAAAAAAAAGTTATAAGCATTCTAGATGGAAACTATTCCTAAATATGTTATCTTTTTAATAGAAAATAGACATATTTACATTTTTCTTAATAATTAAGGGTCATTATTATAAGCAAATATTTTGCTGTGTTATTATATCAAAAAGCCCCAAATCACTACATTTTTTGAAATAGTTCTTGCTACTAGTTGCCCCTTCTAGCTGTTCTCAGTACTTCTGCCTTTGGAAACCAACTCTTCTCTTTAATTTTATAGGATTGGATACTGAATTAAAATCATTAGAAGAATGAAGGAAAAAGTAAAGGACCTCAGAGCATGAAAACAAATTTGGCTTCTCAGAGACTTCCCCTTTTCTCTCCCCACCCCCCACCTCCTGGTTCTCCATTGTATTATGCATTATAAGGGTGTCTAATAAATGCAAAATAAATTATACAATAAATTAAAATCAAGATTAATGTACCCTAGTGAAAGTAGCTATTTACTTCTTCATATATACATTTTGCAAAGGTGCTGTTTTGTTACGGTCTACAGGGGGATTAAATAAAGAAAACTGAGTAATTAAATCAGCACGGATTTGGGTTGAATAAATAAAGATCCTATGACTTTCTAAAGGAATTTCTGACACTGGAATCTCAGTGCAAAAGCTTTAACATTCTATATTATCCTAATATTTATTTGTTTGAAGGCATACAGTGAAGCAGATGCTCTCTCAAGGTCCCTTTAAGCTATGAAATGTGATTTAAAAATATGGTCAATGTTTAAATTTTTATAAAATTATTACAGTAAAAGGCACACTACCATTAATCCCCCTCAAAATACTCCCCCTCACTTCGAACACACTTATCCCATCGTTCTTGCCGCTTTCTGAAGCAACTCTGGAAGTCCTCTTTTCTGAGTGTCTTTACTTCATCCTCCATTGTGACAACGCTCCATGTCACACATCGCTTCTGGTACGGCAATTTCTGTCAAATAAAAACATTACGGTGTGTCCTCATCCACCTTACTTATCAGATCTGGCACGTGTGACTTCTGGCTCTTCTCTCAAGTCAAATGATTCAGGACATCGAGGCAGCCACGACAGCAGCACAACTAAAGACACTCACTCACAGAAGAGGACTTCCAGAACTGCTTCAGAAAGTGGCAAGAACGATGGGATAAGTGTGTTTAAAGCGAGGGAGAGTATTTTGAAGGGGATTAATGGCAACGTGTCTTTCACTGTAATAATTTTTGTTATTTAAACATTCACCGTATTGTTTGATCACACCTTCTAGTATTATTCTATATGGTTAAGTACCCTACAAAAAAATCAAAGTACTATTTTGATTTTTCCCCCATGTGCTTATACATTTAACTTACATCTCAGGATGTTCCATTAAGTCTGCAATGGCAAATGTTTTTCTTAATTCCAGGGAATCCTGCAAACATGATTTAAAATCAGATTAGAAATACATGACAAACAACACATGTTCTATCTGGAGTTTCAAACTGGTAAAATGCAAAACCAAATTTCTCATTGACTTTGTGGCAATAGCTGCCACCAGAGAGGATAGAGTTGGCTGCAATCTATTCACCTTTTCTCTCTATCCAGCATTTTGTCACAAAAGCCTCGGGAACCCCTGCTAAAATTTAATGGACCAAAACATTTACACGAGTATACACTGTTTCTTTATAAGTCAAATAAAATTCTATTATTAATCATACAGGTTTTACCTTATTTAGGACATTTCCATTAGGTTTGACACTGTCAGCTGAGAGAGATTTTCCCGGGGATCCTTTTGTCACAGCCCTCTGTATATCTCCATTGTCTTGACCATATGACCAATCTGTATTGCAGGTCACACGTGTTTGTTTCTCACTTGGCCGTTCACCAGGCCATTTTTCATTCATCATTGCTATCTCTGTGTTGCTTGATGTGGACACTACGGAAGATCTTGCACTTGTCGCTCTGCTGGTTGTGAAACAAGCCCTAAAATCAGCGCTAACATCCACTGTCTGATTAACTGTGACTGTACCCTTTGCTGCCCCTGTCACTGATTCAAGACATGCCCCTTCCACATCGTGAACACATTTTTTAGTTGTGGTACTGGCATTAGCAACTTTTAGGGAGCTATCTTCTTTTACTGCCTGATTATCTTTGACGCCAATCCTTGGTAGAGCCAGAGAAAAAGCTAAGGCTGGGTTAGGAGTACTTTGTAGGCTTTTATAATGGGAAGAGCCACCAGCAGAAGTTACTGAATCATCAAAAGCAGAGGTCCAGGAAGCTTGATAATCTTTATAGGGTTGTAGTGATGTCTCTAAAGCTTTGAACCGTGGCAATGTGCTAGGATTTTCAAGGTGTAACATTCTGTTCTCAACCTTTGTATTTCCACAAAAATCTTTAGTTTCAGTTACTTGAGAGTTCATTTTGCCAGTATAAATTTTAGTTTTTAATGTTTTCTGAGGGTTCGAGAAACCAGTCTTAGATTGATAATCCTGGTTTTCAGTAAGACTACTCAGTACTTCATCAGATGCTGTGTGGTACATTAAACTAGTCTCTTGTTCCTTATACTTTTCATGCTTTGGTTCATGATATTCTCTTAAGATAACAGAATTCTGAAATGTAGAGACAAGGGGTGAATCTTCTTGTCCATAAACATCAACTGAATCAAAAGAGATGCTAGAACTACTTTCCATGTCAACATCCAACTCAATATGATTAAGTTCTAAGTTGCTAGCACATTTAACTTCATAACCTGAATCTCTTAATCCAACAACTTCCAGATTCGGTATGTTTAATGTTTCTGTTCGGTGCAAAGATAAACGGTTCCTTAGATATTCAGGTTCCTCCTCACTGTAATACTCCTGCTGTACGTCTTCATCTTCATCATGCCTTCGCACATCTTCGGCAGTTTCTTTATAATCATCATCTGAAATGTTGAAGATTCTTTCTAAGCCAATAATCTTATTACCTTGATGTTCCAAAATATCCAAAAATACCTCCTCCCTTTCCTGCATTTCAGAATCGAATTCTGAATTTAAAAGACTTTGGTTTTTTAGTTTTGAGTCTGAATAATGTGTGAAGAATGTTTCATTCAAAGAATAGTCAGTGCTGCATTCAGACTCATCTGACTGACAGTGAAGACGCTCAGTGTTAGTGCCTGGACTTGTACTAAAAGATGGCGCCAGCAAATCTATTTTGTCAATACTGCTGATTTTTTTGTCATTAGTTCCTTGTTTTGGTGCCAAGAAATCCCAGTCATCAAGAAAAGTCAATCTGGCTTCATTGCAACCATTGGAAGATAATAAATTTTCTTTCTTAGGATTAGAAGGCTCATCTGATTTAAAAAAAAAAGAATAAAATGTTAATAACAGCAACATTACAGAATCTAAACAGTAGAAAAGAACCTAGAGGTGATCTGGTCCAAGCTCTTCCCAATAGAGAAATAGTTTGTACATGACCCATGACAAGTACCCCTTATGGTGGCTGCTATGGACTAAACTGTGTCCCCCTCAAAATTCCTATGTCTACTGTGACCGTCATTGGAGATGGGAACTCTGGGAGGTGATCAGGCCTAGATGAGGTCATGAGGATGAGGCCCCCCAGAAGGCAGAGAGCCTTCACCAGAACCTGACTGTGCCAGCACCGTGATTCAGACTCCTAGCCTCAGGAATTGTGAGAAAATAAGTATCTGTGGCTTAAGCCCCGCGGTCTATGGTATTTGGTTATGGCAGCCCCAGCTAAGACAGTAGCCAAGATTTGCCTTGAACTCTTTTTTTTTTTTTTTAGATTTTATTGGGGAAGGGGAACAAGACTTTATTGGGGAACAGTGTGTACTTCCAGGCCTTTTTTCCAAGTCAAGTTGTTGTCCTTTCAATCTTAGTTGTGGAGGGCGCCGTTCAGCTTCAAGTTGTTGTCCTTTTAGTCTTAGTTGTGGAGGGCGCCGCTCAGCTCCAGGTCCAGTTGCCGTTGCTAGTTGCAGGGGGCACAGCCCACCATACCTTCCGGGAGTCAAAACCAGCAACCTTGTGGTTGAGAGGACACGCTCCAACCAACTGAGCCATCCGGGAGCTCAGCTGCAGCTCAGCTCAAGGTGCCGTGTTCAATCTTAGTTGCAGGGGGCACTGCCCACCATCCCTTGCGGGACTCGAGGAATTGAACTGGCAACCTTGTGGTTGAGAGCCCGCGCTCCAACCAACAACTGAGCCATCCGGGAGGCAGATCAGCTCAAGGTGCCGTGTTCAATCTTAGTTGCAGGGGGCGCTGCCCACCATCCCTTGTGGGACTCGAGGAATTGAACCGGCAACCTTGTGGTTGAGAGCCCGCTGGCCCATGTGGGAATCGAACCGGCAGCCTTTGGACTTAGGAGCATGGAGCTCTAACCGCCTGAGCCACCGGGCCAGCCCCTTTGAACTCTTTCAATGCAAGGAGTTTACTACTTATAAAGCAGCCCGTCCACCTGTAACATTTGAGTGCCTCGTAGCTCCAGCCTTCAGCATTGCAGGAACAAAGGAAAGGTGCTGCATTCAAATACTCCTGGCTTTCCCAAGGGTCACAAATATGAAAAGCTCACGTAACTGCAATATAGATAAATGCGTGTGCGAACAGAGGTGGCGATGAGCGGTAAGTGCTTAAGATGAAAGGAGAAGCAGATTTCGGAGGAAACTTTACATTTAAAACATGTTTGAAACAAAACACAGTTGTCTTAGGCCAACCAAACAGCACACGGTTAGCAGGGTGAAGGAGCATGGCATTTTCGGCATGTTCTTTGTAAGTCCCCTTATCGGGAGTGAAAATGCTCCAGGGAAAGACAGAGGCTGTGACCAGAAAGGCGTTTCATGATGTGCTAAGGAGTCTAGCTCTCATTCTAAGGCTCCGGGGGACCACAGAAAGCTTCTTACAAGGGCAGTCATGGGAATGGGACTGAGTTTAGACACCCTTGGCAACAGGAAGAAGGAAGGCGTGAAGGGGAGACTGAGGCAGCTTGACCCCGAGTGCAGACATGGGACTGACGTTGGCATCAAAGTCCATAACTGACAAGACTGGGTGGTTAGTTGGGAATGATAGACAAGGGAGAGAGAGAGATTAGTGACTTTCAATTTTTTTTTTAATTATTTTTTTGCCTAAGGACACAATCAGAAACACGTTTTATATCAAGCTCCAGTACACACATACTGAATGTATGTGTATGTATAAGTGAAACAAACATTTTACAAAACAGTAATTACTCCGATTATGTCCAATGTATTCTGGTACTTTCTAGTCTATTTTATTTCTTTTTAAAACAGCTGATCACAACCAACTAAACTGATTTCATGACTCACCAACTGGGCAATCACTCTAAGATAATACTAAGGCTTACAACTTGGTATTACAGCTGAATGGGAATATTTGGAGCTAGAGAATAGGGCCTTTGTGAAAAAGAGCTGGTTTAGAAGATAAAGAGGGAAAGCTAGGGGGGAGAAGATGATGAGTTCATTTCCAGGCAGGTGGAATTTGAGGTGAGCGAAAAGACACCCAGATTCAAACATCTAATTACTGTTATAAATATGGGGCTGGAGCCAAGGAAAGCAGTGCTGGCTGCAATTATAAACGCATGGGTTGACTGTGCTTTTCTTAGGGATTTGTACAGGTGTTTGTTATATATTCTGGGTACTAATTATTTATTTTTCATATTTATATGTGACTTTTTCGTAGTTTGCTTACTTTTTCACTTTTTGTAATATCTTATCATACCATGTTTTTTTAGATTATTTAGTTAAATGGATTAGTCTTCTCTCCCTTCTGGGTTTTGTCCCTCTGACCTTCCCTACCACATGATTATAAAGTATTCTTTTATAATTTATTCTAATTCTGTGTAACACTTAGCCTTGTCACACTATGTAGAATTAATGTTTCTTTCTAGCATAAGGTAGGAACCGAACTTAATTTTTTCCCCAAATGGATGGTCAATTGCCTTACGACCATTTGCTGAAAAATCCATTACTTCCCTTCTGACTTGAAATAGCATTTTTATTGTATTCTAAAGTTCTCTTAATATTTAACCCACATATATTCATAAACACATAAAGTTTAGTCAGCTAGCTTTTTATTTCTTATTTTCTCTTCTACCATTACCCCAGAAAAAGAAATTTCACAGTTGTGTGAAGACAAAACATACAACTTGGGTAGCAGACGTCAACCTGTCCACTTTCCACTTAAGGCAACTGTACCTGTCACAAGTTCCTGAAAGCCTGGCTGGACAGAAACCCTCTTCTGGTTCCCCTTCTCCTCTCTAAATCTTCCATTTCCCTGAGAGCTCCTGCGTAGACTGCCCATATTCACCAAAAATCACCTGGGTGAGTTTGCCAAGGTAAAACATGCTGAATCTTACCACATGACTGGGAAGGAGTCTTAAAAAGTAGCAACACTGGAGGGGGAATTATCTAGCCCAGTTATATTTAGTACCTCTCTCCACCCAGAATAAAGGCAACTGGCCTGTTCCCTCACCTTTTTGGCTGTTTCCTCCATTACTGTGGTAGCCTTTACCAGAAGCTGTCTCCACCACTGCAGTGGCCTGCATCTTTCAAGGATGTATAGTCTAGAATAGGTATAAATATTGAACGATTATGATACTTGGTATTGTATTTAAAAAGTATTAGAAAAATATGAATTTGATAAAGTGGCAAAGACAGTCAAAGATTCCAATCTAAGAGGGCTAATAAAATGGTAGAACATTTGAACAACTTTTTTAAAAGCATAAATTGACAACTATACAAAAGACTGTACTATTTAAACACAAAATATATTCTTTTAAAAATTCCAAGGAACATTAAAGAAAACCCACAATGTATTAGACCACCAAAAAAGTCTGAATCCAAAAAG
The DNA here is from genome assembly GCF_036562045.2 of Rhinolophus sinicus. NCBI lineage: Eukaryota > Metazoa > Chordata > Mammalia > Chiroptera > Rhinolophidae > Rhinolophus > Rhinolophus sinicus. The sequence continues at coordinate 207,034,357 of NC_133751.1, read as the reverse complement.
TAGAGTATTAAAGGTATAATGTAATGCTGTTTATATATGAAACCTGAACCAAAAATGTTTCCAAACCAACTGTGGACTTACTGAGAACCGATGACATGGTACACCCATGCAACGGCGTATCTCCCAGCAGTAAAAAGGAACAAGCTACTGACACGTGTAACCTTGTGGATTAATCTCAGAAACATTGTGCCGAATGAAAGAAGCCAGACAAGAGATCATATTGTATGACTCCATTTAAATGAATGTAAAGAATAGCAAATTTATATAGAAAATAGATTAGTGGCTGCCTGGGGTTAGGGGATAGGAAGAGGGGTCAACTGAAAATGGACATAAGGGATCTTATTGGAGGGACTAAAATGTTCTAAAATATTTGGTGTGATGGCTGCACCACTTGATAAAGTTACTAAATTCATTGAATTGTACATTTGAAATGAGTAAAATAGACCTCAATAAAGGTGTTTTAAAAAATTAATGACAATGGCTCTTTGAACTCAGCTGCCACAAGAGGAAGCCTAAGCTAGTTACTTGGGCTGGGCCTGGAGCTCTCCACAGCCACCCCTGCAATCCGTTAGGGTCAGGCTGCTGGGCCAGCGAGGCCAGAGCAGCCCAGCCCAGGCGGGGGACAGAGGCCCCGGCTGGGACAGGGAGGCATCTGGGACTCCGTGTTTGCTGGTGGGCGGAGGGAAGCGGGCAGACCCTGTCCTCCACCCACTCAGACACCTTCTGGGACCCAGCCTAGAGGGCATCTCAACAGAGCCTGCGGGAATGCCGCTGGTCCTGCCAGAGAAGGGTCTGCAGGCAGCACCAAAGCCCAGCACCACCCTTGGCCCGGCCGGGAGCCGGTGGACGTTTTGGCGAGGACAGCAATGACAGAGGCCTGTCTGTCAGGCCCCTCGCCCTGTCTCAGGAGCTCAGCCTGGCTGACCAGGGAGCAGAACCAGGGCTGGGCAATGGGACCCATGACCTGGCAAAGAAAGGTGCTATTGGGGATGGTGCACCCAGACCTGTGCTCGCAACAGAGGGGGCCGAGGGGGCGGAAGGGTCTGGGATCCACTGTCCTCCACTACGTGCCCAGTGCCCAGAGCCGGCCTGTGGCAGGCAGGCAGACATGGGAGGAGTCAGAGGGACCCCTGGGGCCTGGGGGAGGTCCTCGGATCAGGCGCACAGCCCCACCTCACCAGCAGGCACCCCACTTGCTGTGTCCCACCAGCCAGAGGAACTGTCTTCCTTCGGGAGTGGGAGGCCCTTGCGTCGGGGTTTGCCCTGGGTCAGCATTTCTGCTCCCTGGCGGGTTCTGAGGGTGAGCCCCAGAGGGCCTGGGGGTGCCCACCTGTGGAGCTGGGTGGCTAGGGAGGGGGAAGCCCATTTCCTTTCTCAGAGAGATCCCAGAGAAATGCGTCCGCAGAGGCCAAGCCGCAGAGGCCAAGAGCCCAGGAATCCCTCGTGGCAGGGGCAGCCGGGTGCCAGTGAGAAGGCCTGCAGGCCCCACTTTTCCACGCCCCCGGCCACTGCATTGGCCTCAGCTTCCCTCTGCCTCCAGGGCTCTGTCTTCCTGGCCCTGGGAGAGGCCGCAGATGCTCCCCCAGGCACAGTGGTAACTGAGCCCCGGGCCTGCTGTGCCGTCACGTGACTAATTGCCCTGTTTTGCAGGCCCCTCCGTTTGGGGATGAAATCAGGCCTGTGTGTCAGGACATAGAAGGTCAGAAGCAGGGCGACACTGAGCAGATCCTGGTGTGAGCAGAAGGAAGGGCAGGCAGGTGGAACTCGTCCTGGTGACGGGGGCTTTCTGCACGGCGCCTTCTGGCCCCATCTGCCCCCTGGACGCAGTGCTGGGCCCCTCCCGACAGCAGGAAAGCCTCAGGAGTGTCCGGACTGTGCACAGGGGGCTTGGCTCTGCAGGAGGCCGGGCCAGGCGTGCTCATGGATTGAGACACAATATTGTTAAGCTGTGTTCTCTACAAATTGAACTATAGATTCAACACAAGTTCAATCAAAATTGCGGAAGGATTTTGGGGGAAAGTTGACTGTAACTTACATGGAAATGCAATGAACCTAGCATAGCGAAAACAATCTCGAAGAAGAAAGTTGGATGACACAGATTTCAAGACTTATAAATGTTGGACTAAGAGATTAAAGAACAAATTATGAGAGTTCAGGAACAGTTCCATTTGATTTTTGAGAAAGACACTAATTCAATTCAGTTGCAGATAGGAGGGTGTAAGCCATATTCAATAAAAAGTGATAATTTTTCAAATACTGGTGAGGATGTGGACAAATGAACTCATACATTATTAGAGGAAATACAAACTGGTTAAAACATTTTAGAAAACTGTTTGGAAGTTTCTAATGATATTAAAATATACCTACTCTATTACCAAGAAATTACATTCCAGTTTCAAGAATAAAGACATTTCTCTAGAGAATCATCCTGTAATGTATTATTCAGTATTAACTGAACTGCTATGTGCTAAGTCATATGCTAAGTGTTGAGGACATCAGTCTCTGCCCTTATGAAGCATGACAGGCACATAACGAGCATTTTCCAAAACCGGGGTGGGGAGGATGGTGAAGGAGCACATAAATCTTATTACAGAGCACCTTTTCTCAAACTTGCCTGATGTAAAATCACTTGAGACACTTCTTAAAAACAGACTCCACAGCCTAATTTGGGGCCCAGAAGTGATACCCTAGGAAATTCCTGTAATCTGGGGATTTGGGGAAATACGAGGTGCTATGGGAAATTTAAAAAGATCTAAACTAGTCTAAGGGTCAGGGAAAGCCTTGCTGAGGAAGTATCATTTAATCTGAGATCTGAAAGTTGAGCAAATAGGAGTTAGCCATAGTACTGATTACTAAATGAATTTAGTACTGATTTTGATATAAAGGATATAATCACACACACAAAAATGCCTCTGGAGTTTTTTAAAACCGAGAGTTGTATTTTAAAAACAACTAAAACTTAAAATTCTAACTAAAGAAGAGAAATATAAGGATTTATGGACTTTTACACTACATTTAAAAATTTGAAGTTAAAAATCCTGGCTTAAGGGATTTTATTTAAGTCAGTAAAGCTCCTACTCTAGGGATGTCAGGTCAATATCTAAGATAAAGGGTAAGATGAAAAGAGAGCAAGTTTATTAAAACAATTTACATTAGTATAGATCAGTTTTTTTTTTACTTTTTGGCTCAGGAACTCTTCACATGCTTAAAAGTATTGAGAACCCCAAGGAGTATTCGTTTATTGGGTAATATTTATTAATACCTATCACATTAGCAATTAAAACAAAAAAATGTAAATATTAATTTATTCATAAATCATAAACCCATTACTTAACATAACATTTTAAATTAAAAAATATATTTTCAAAAAATTAGTGAGAAGAGCATTTACATTTTGCAAATCTCTTTAATACCTGTATTAACCAGTTGGATTCGCATTCATATCTAATTCTGCATTCTAATCTTCATTCAGTGTGTTGCAAGCTTCATTCTTAAGTATGGACAGACAACCAAGGTCAAAAGCTTTGACAAAAGGAAAAATTTTAGAATTACAAAAATACTTGTAAATCATATATGTGATAATGGTCTATTGTCCAGGACACATAAAGAACTCTTACAAGTCAACAACAAAAAGACAAACAACCTAGTTTTAAAAATGAGCAGAAGACTTGAATAAACATGTTTCCAAAGATACACAAATGGCCAATAAACACATGAACAGAGTCTCAATATATCATTATTCACTAGTGAAATGCAAATCAAAACCAGAAGGAGATACTCACTAGGATGGCTATTAAAAAACAAACAAAACCCAAACGTGGAAAATAAGGGTTGGGAAGGACATGGAGAAACGGGAGCCCTCATACTGTGGCTGCAGGAATGTAAAAGGCCCCAACCACCGTGGAAAACAATCTGGCAGCTCCTCCGCGCACTCAGTGCAGAAGGGCTGCGCGACTCAGCAAGTCCACTCCTCCCGACGTACCCGTTTCATTCTGTGCTGCCCGCTCTCATTTACCAAACTCTTCCCGCCTGTGTTTTCCATGGCAGAACCACGCCAGAAAACTCAGGCCTCCCCTGACACCTGCCTTCTCCCCACCAGGCCTGGTCAGCTTTAACCTGATACAGCTTAGTGGTGACCGGTGACACACACCGTCACAGCGGGAACCGCCTGCCCGGCCGGAAGCAGCTTCCGAAACGCAGATCTGGTCGGTTCGCCCTCCTGCTGAAAACCCTGCAACACACTGTCGTTGTCCTTCGGATAAAGACGAAAACCTTAGCGCGGCCTCTAAGAGCCTGCACGGCCCCGGGCGCTGCTCGCCCTTCGCACCGCTCCGACCAGTCGGGCCACCACGTCCTCGCTGACCGCCCCGCAGCGCCGCCACCACCTTCAATTCCTGTATTTAAACCTTCGGATCTCACCCCAAACACCGTTCCTTAAGGAACCTTTCCGGCCCCGCACATCAGGTCAGGAGCCTTTGTCAGTCG